>NC_143019.1:27471626-27824126 GCF_055824585.1 Amblyomma mixtum
CCAGCTAGCGCTTCTCGATATTTTTCTTTGCCTTATGGCTATTCGCAGTTCGCACAATGCAGTTCGCACAATGGTCTGTCAAAGGGGCGGGGCGGGGGTACACATTTGGCAGACCATTGTGCGAACTGCAGAGCGTGCGAGCCACGGCTGAAGGAGATAAAGATACTTGGCAGAGGCGGTGATAAGACGGCACGTGAATTATTAGAAGCCTTTCACATCAGGAAGAGGGGGCATGACTGTGAGTGACACGTCGGTCAACCTTTTGCAGGGAGAATACAGATATCTTTAGCACTTATTGTGAAATGACGATGTGTTTCTTTCCTGCGCATGTCTTGTTTTATGTATATATTTTCACTCTCTTACCTGCGAATAAATCAGATGAAGTTAGCGCCTGTCCTGTGTGTTTCCTCCTTTGTATGAGGGTTCTTGTGCGCTTAAATTAATTTCAGTATAAGCTATGCACCAACTAGCCCAAACAGAAGTTTTGTCAAATTATACTGATGTGTTACAAAAAACTTGGAGGCATTATTAACCACATTCTTAAAGAACAAAATGCGATAACAATCGGAAGTTTGCTCACTCCAGAAAAATTCAAAGGACCCAAATATTTTAGAAGTAGGCCAAAGGCAGAAGATGGATTGAGTTGGATTAGTTGGAATAAGTGGGTGAGTTGAGGGGGACTAGAAGAGATGGGTTTACCATAATAATCTTAATTGGGATTTTTGGGTAGATTGCGGTGCATTAGTTGGGATTTCTGGGTGTAATGGGGCAGATTAATGAGTCAGATCATTATAATTCCTTACGAGAAACCAATGGAAGGCACTCGAACATTTTACTCCTCACTCCCAAGAGATTATAATTTAGGGGTGATGACGACGTCGCGACCCTGTCGACCAGTAGGAGAATTTTGTCACTGAGAAACGAGATGGTTTTTGCAAGACAGCCTAAATTCTACTGCATTAATCAGAAAGCTTGTTTAATAATCTTACAACGCGATTGCTCAACCCCCCACGTTCTCGCGTTTATTTATTCCAGGCATTTTCGCTGGCTATTGTTTATTGGCTTTAGATCCCATTCAGGCCTAAGCTTCACGAAACCGCATTCATCGTGCAAACAATGCAAGAGTGAGGCCACACGTTCGGAATTCTTTACGTAAAAGAGTAAAAGGCGTTACAGGGCAAATTGTTGCATAGCTTTAAAATATGGTGTGCAGTTAACGACAAGTGGCCAAACCTTTGACTTTATTACCTCTTCCAGCGAGGCTGTGACAGCGATTAACATTTAAGTGTTAGTCCAGGATCTGACTATTGCATATGCATTGCAATTCTTAGCCTGGCTAGTTTGGTTGCTGCGAAGGTGAACAGGGAAGGCTGATTTTAATACCCACGCTGCCATCCAACCAATATGTGAGGTAAATTACTATGTCATTAAAACTACAGCCTGAATGACACGCGCAGATTTGACCTTGCAGTCTTGTGCGTAGGTATTGTATACACGTGGCCGGGCGCCCCACCCCGGCCGCTAGTGCAGTGTGCCGCGCGCGCGATTAGTCCGGGACAGGACGCTACGTGCGCGCGGCTATGTACATAGAGTTTACTTCTTTTGTAAGTGATTGTGCGCAGTGGCCGCTCGCGCGCACTTATTTTCGGGCAATGCTTGGACATTAGCGCGCGAGTGGCGCGAACTTTATTACTTTTGTATTTTGTAAATAGTGTACAAAGCTCTCCCCTGTCCTTTCTTGCTATCGCTCCCCTCTATACTTCTCCTCACTACCCTCTCAATCTCCCTTTCATCGTTTGTTCGTTCGTTTATGGGGTTTAACGTCCCAAAGCGACTAAGGCTATGAGAGACGCCGTAGTGGAGGGCTCCGGAAATTTCGACCACCTGGGGTTCTTTAACGTGCACTGACATCGCACAGTACAAAGAAATTCAAAGAAATTCAGCCGCCGCGGCCGGGATCGAACCCGCGTCTTTAGGGCCAGCAGACGAGCACCATAGCCACTGAGCCACCGCGGCGGCCTCTCCCTTTCATTCCCGCCGGCTCCAGCTCGGGTGCTTAAGATATTAGATAGCAATTGCCGCGGCCGGCAACACTCTTTTGCTTCACTTTATTTTTAAATAAACCACTACCACCACCACCATTGTATACATGAAACAAAACTTCACGTGCAGTTACACAGCGCAGCACACTAAAGCACACCACACTTCAGCAGGAGCCCTTCTTCATACTCAGCTACAGACTGCACTAGCCAGGCTACACTTCCAGTCAGCCCTGGGGCGTCATGAAAACCCCCACGGTTGACGTAGTTGCAGGCACTATGGGTCAGCTGCCGGCAGTGAATCACTTTCTTCAACAGCACGTTGTACAGTTGCCTGCTCTGCGAGGAAGAGTCTTTTTCATAAACATGGTGCGCGCTTTCACCGTACTGCACTGTATTCGCAGCACAGTTTATGTGAATGTCGCAGTCGCCTGAAGCCGCTGAGACAGGTGCATACTTGTGCTAGGAGACACCAGGATACAGCTAGCGCACTCCATAACGAAGTCACTTCTGAGCCGTTGATCCCCAGGGCGCCCAGAGGCAATGGTAAACCCATAGCTGATACGGCACTCGTGCCCACCTATACCTCACTTGGTGCCCAGATGAATGCAGTCGGCCTCAAGAAATTCCGGCTGGCCAGTTTTTCCCGTGAGCTCCATCATGCCTGGCTGCGCCATCACCGGTCCTGGAGGTCCAACACTTCCTTTAGCCTCTGCAGCTGCGGAGGCCCCTCCAGAAATGTCCTGAGCTTGCTGCGTGGCTATTGTCTGCTGTACATGCATGGTCATGCTGGCCGGCGTGCCCACTAAGCCTTCCCCATGTGCAGCCATAATGCCATATCCAGACGGTCCTGGTTTGCCTTCTGCCACATCTCCTTCAGCAGAATCTGGTGGATTCGGGATGAAGGCACTGTAGTACTCACCCATTAGTTTTCCAAGCAGGGCACCACGTCCCATGGCAGGCACAGTCAGCGAAGCCCTTGTAGATGCGTAACCTGAGGAACGCCACAGCGACTGGCCGGTTGATGAGCTTCCATCGTCAGGGCTTGAAGATCCATGTGAACGACCCGAGCAATCTAAAGAGGGTCCATCTTCTGCACCTGGGCGCCTGGCTTGCTCCGTCAACGCTCGAAGTAATGCTGATCGTCCGCAACCAACATGCGGCACCTCATCCTCGGAGGTCATTTTTAGCCGCCACAAGACCACTGCGAATCGAAGCGTTCAATTCAGATATGCCTGCAACGAACACGTTGACGGTTGTCTCGCGGTGCCCCAGCTGCAGGCGCGAGCTTTGACCTCGCGCATGGCGTCACTTCGTCGCCGTCTAGCAGTCGGAGCTAGTGGTTTTGTCCGTGATGCGGAAAGACCGAACATGAAGTTAGTTCTTCGCAAAAATTTCAACTATTGCTTCATTTTTATTTCTTTCTTTTCTCAAGTTCCTAAAGACAACATGGCAGACGAAAATATTGATCTTGTGGATGCCCAATAAAGATTATCAAATGATGTGGATATATCTCAGCCTTGAACAAACCGTCTCATGCTCGAAATCAGTTTGTATACAAACAAGCAATACATAAACTATTCCGATATGTAGATACAGATGGAACAGTTTCTTGGTCAGTGACCAAACGTTAGCGTTGTCTCGCGTGCTCTAAACTACAGCCCAGGAAAAAGGGATGCTTTGCTCAATAACACCTCAAATTCAAGTTTCTTTTTTTCTATCTTCAGTTGTATAGTCGTAGACAGATTTTACGGCACCCGGGCTTGCGAAGAGATATTAACTGTTGTTGCCTCAGTGCCCATTCAACTGGTATGTGCCGAGGTCAGAATAGCTTATATGTACTATCGCGCTCAATAGGAGTTGCAACGCGCGGTCATCGACCGGGGCTCGTTCCGTGGTGTGCCTCCTCCAAACAGTCGCTCGGAATTCTGAGAGAAACTGCTGTTCCAGGAAACAACAGCACCCCCGCTCAGGAAAAAGTTTCTCCCAGAATTCCGAGCGACTGTTTGGAGGAGGCACACCACGGAACGAGCCCCGGTCGATGACCGCGCGTTGCAACTCATATTGAGCGCGATAGTACCTCCCTGAGCGTCTCGCCGTGGTTCCACGCCTTTCAGTGAACTAGTAGGGCTGACCGCGCAAGAAAAAGTTTAATGACGCCACCGGGAACTTCTTGGATAAACAAGAATTTACACTGGTAGGGCTGTTAGCGTATAACGGTCGGTCACTCGTAGTACGTCAATGGAGCTAAGTTAAAGGAAGCCTTGAAAGATTTGCTTTTCAATACCCGCCTTCACCTACTCAAAAGTGAAACTGTTATCGAAACCCGCACTACCAAAGTATTTTGCCACGATGCTGCTAGCCTTATTCCTCGCGTGAATACTCAATTGCTCTCTGGGCCGAAAAGATTATCATTGTCAGCAGCAGCAGCAGCCTGACTATGCCCACTACATGACAAAGCCATCTCCAATAAATATCCAATTAAACCAGTCCCATGCCAGCTGCCGTCATCTTAAACCCGGAAACTTTTTAATATCATCCGACCACTTAACTTTCTGCAGCTCCTTGCATTGCTTACCTTTCCTTGGTATCCACTCCGTTACCTTTAAAGACCGTCGGTTATGTTGCCTTCGCATTACATGCCCTAAAGTGTGCCATTTCCGTTCTGCACTGAGATAATAACGCTACGATAAAATTACGTTGTCTTGGACATTAAGCATATTATTCGTAGAAATCACCATCAGAAGCACGAGCATGTGCAAGAAGAGCCACTGTAATCAGTTCTCAACGATGCTTTCTTATCAAAGGGCACTTGTTTGACGGGTTCATGAGGGACCCCGGAGGACACGAGAATGCCTTCGAGAACTCCTTCAGGTGCATCAAAGGACCGTTGACTCGGTACCACGCATGAGGTGGGGAAAATGTGGCTGCTTCCGAGAACCTTGCGCGGTTCCGTGTGCCACCGAATCCGGGGTCCCGGTTCTCACATAAGTTCCTAGCATACTCCACAAAGAACAGCTTCGTGACATCTAGATCCTCGCTTCCCTTGAACCGGTAAATTTTTTTCTTCGCACCTACAAAGTACGCATACGCGTCCAGACTGCTACCAAGTGCCAGGGCATTGAACAAGTCGTCCATATCACGGGTCCGACTTCCATACGGTGGTGACGGCGAGGAAGCGTTGGCCGCCCTTCGCAATAAGGACGAGTGTTGGTCCCACAGGCAGTCGGCCGCGGTGTCGAAGTACCGCTGAGGGTTCCACGTCATGTTGTCCAGCGCCAGGTTGCCACTGACGAAGTACAAAGCCTTATAGATGGCATAGTAGATTCGTGGACCGATGCGCGCCAACTGGAGATGACGGACCGAGTCCTCTAAGGTTCTTTGCAAGTTGAATATCGGAAGCGGAACTTCGAGCACCTTGTAAGGGTAGGCGAGATCCGCTGTTGGGCTGAGAAAGCCGCCCTTCCACTGGACCGCTGAAAGGTCGCTCGTGGCGTCCCTCTTGGACTGCACCGCCGATTGGAGGAAGGCGATGACAGATCCTGGATCGGTCACGTTCAGCTGTTCGTACGCGGCCGACAGGTGCTCGAAGGTCCATGTGTGCTCCATGAGCTCGGGATTGAGTACCTGCCGGAAGAGAAACACTATTTATTCTGTGCTGTATACAAGGTTATCTATAAGGCTCCTCGGAGTTTTCTGCTTATTTCGCGTGAGTACAAACTTTTCAATTACGGTATGCGTCGATGGCCAATCTGGTGCCGTGTATCTTTGAGGAAGATTATATATCTTTATCTTCCGTTTTAATAGATTTCTTGATTCCTAGACGCTGCTATTCAAGCCCCGCTGTCATAAGTGATCCTTGCAGCCATAACGAACCGGGGTTACTTGTACACTCGATTAGGAGAACGGTAGAAGACAATATGTGCCCAGTGTAGAGAAATTTTTAGAAGGAGGCAAGATAAAAGTTAGTTTCGTTTTGCTGCGTTTATGATTTAATGATATCTAAACTCTCTAAAACAGATAATTGGCTGATGTAAGACTGGAGAGTTTTCGGGACCTTCTCTGGCAATGGGCCTTTAAAGCCTGTTTTTGGTTCGTGTATAGGCGTTTTCCATCGCTCCTTTACCTGCCAAGACACTCCGCTGAGAAACTCGAGCAGGATTGTGGCCACGATGTTCGTCGAGGACGTGAAGAAGAGCGAGCTCGTCTTGAGGCAGACTTTGAGCTCGTCCTTCAGGAAGGAGACCATCTGGACCAGGTCGTCCGGCTTGACGAGCCTCTCCTTCCAGTCGCCGTGCAGTCGACGCATGGCCACGACAGGCTCGAACCGGTTCACGAACCTCAGGCATGCCTGGTGGGACAAGCAGGGCAAGCACTCAAGTTGTCTAGCTTATTTCACTTTTTTTTTCTTTTCGAAAACTGCGAAATTTCTGAGAAAGCTGTATAGCTTTCCTTTGTAGCCGTATGGCTGCGCTTGGGTGGATGCCAATGAGTAATTACTCCCTTATTACCAATCTACTCCACCTTGGGGGATTCCCCTAAACATTTGACCAACACTCTTCCCACTTCGAGTTACTGATCAATTCGCTCTCGCCCTACCATAAGCTTGCCGTCCCGGTTAGCTCAATTGGTAGAGCGACTGCTCCGGTGTGGCGGTGGTTCCGGGTTCGAACCCCGGACCAGGACGAATTTTTCTTTAACTACGAAATTTCTGAGAAAGCTGTATAGCTTTCCTTTGTAGCCGTATGGCTGCGCTTGGGTGGATGCCAATGAGTAATTACTCCCTTATTACCAATCTACTCCACCTTGGGGGATTCCCCTAAACATTTGACCAACACTCTTCCCACTTCGAGTTACTGATCAATTCGCTCTCGCCCTACCATAAGCTTGCCGTCCCGGTTAGCTCAATTGGTAGAGCGACTGCTCCGGTGTGGCGGTGGTTCCGGGTTCGAACCCCGGACCAGGACGAATTTTTCTTTAACTACGAAATTTCTGAGAAAGCTGTATAGCTTTCCTTTGTAGCCGTATGGCTGCGCTTGGGTGGATGCCAATGAGTAATTACTCCCTTATTACCAATCTACTCCACCTTGGGGGATTCCCCTAAACATTTGACCAACACTCTTCCCACTTTGAGTTACTGATCAATTCGCTCTCGCCCTACCATAAGCTTGCCGTCCCGGTTAGCTCAATTGGTAGAGCGACTGCTCCGGTGTGGCGGTGGTTCCGGGTTCGAACCCCGGACCAGGACGAATTTTTCTTTAACTACGAAATTTCTGAGAAAGCTGTATAGCTTTCCTTTGTAGCCGTATGGCTGCGCTTGGGTGGATGCCAATGAGTAATTACTCCCTTATTAGCTGCTTTATTGTGATGCAAATCATCATTCCCGCTGTCAAAATGTGCCACAAAGAAATAGGCAAAAATCAGAGTCCAACCAGAAACCGGTCGCGGTCTTCTACATCCGTAACAGGGTATTAGCTGACTGGCCGTGCAGTAAATAGACGGAGGCCGCAATATCTTAATACTCTTGCTCGTGCGCATAAGTATGTTTGAGGTCCGCGCTCGTTTAGAGGTACTACCCCAGGAACGCACATGGTACCGGGTCCGTGTTATCAGCCGGGCTGTATTATTTTGTAGTCCGGCGGCAAAATAACGATTTAGATGATGACAATGCAATGCTTAAAGCTACGCCTTCGAATCTGTAAGAATATGTAAGCTCGCCATGTGCTGGGCATAAAAGAACCTCCGTAAATGCATCGGAAACCTTTAGACATTACTGAAATATGTATGAAAACTTTTAGCGGGGATGGGATACCTTCTACACAAGGAAAATAATACTTCCGATCGGTCTTTCACAATGGTATTGTCCGCTGAAGCAAATGCTGTGTTGTAGAAGGTGTGTCACCAGACTATGAGTTGCCCTTGCAGAACACAGTCCCTACGGGAAATAAGTGATGTGTTATAGCCGTACTTCTAGAATGGAGGCTTCACCGACGCTGATTACGTCGGTGGTAAGTTAAGAAAAAAAAAACCTCATAGGAACTGTCATATATAGCTGGGGTAATATTGTCCACTGTCCATCATGACGTGGTACAGTGGCGTTGACAAACAACATGTACACGCCATTATTACGTCATGCACTTTCATCGCCACTAGTGACAATCTCGTCGTCAGATTCTCAGACATCATGACGCTTTCACAAACAGTGGGACCAGTGCAAAAGTATTCTGTCCTCACTGCATGAGGAAGGTGGGATAATCGTTATCTCTTTCGCAATCAGGAAAAACACACACAGATGTTTTTCTTCCCCTCCTAAACTCAAAGGAAGTCCGTGGAAGAGCTTCCCCAGCTGGGCGAGTGGCTCTTCTGGGACAAGGTGTTTGCCGAGCTGGCACCGGGTGTTCGGGGCAGCAGCATCGTGCTCAATGAGACCGAGGTGCTGCTTCCGGACCCCACACTTTTCGAGAGGCTGAACCAGACGCGGCTGTTGAGTGCCAGGGGCTCCAAGTCCAGGATGGCCAACTACTTGGGATTCCGGCTGCTCCTGCTCCTGTCGCCCTTCGGAACCGGAGCCGACGACAAGAACGTCCCCGCTAGCCTGGCTTACGCTCTGCACCGGAACTACCCGACCAGTTTACACGACTACCAGGTATGCCAATTTGGCCGTAGGGACAAAGGTTAGGGAGCGCGTTACCTTAGCAGTTCCTGTGTCATGTGTTAGGCTCTCAAGGAGGACTTCTTGTCTTCTGGAGAGCCATGAGAAGGCACAGCTGTAGCAGCACTGAACGCGCTGTTTCCCTTAATACTTCAGGGGATGCAGTGACCGGCACTTGATATCTCGTTATGTGAAACGCTCGAAAGGCAGGGACCCAACGAGGCGGCAACGGCGAGCGGAGACCCGCGCCGAGTAACGGCAGCCTCGTAGACGACGTAGGCCCTCGTCGGGGCGCGCGAGCGCCCAACTGCAGGCACAAATAAAGTTTGCTCCAATCCAATCCAATCGAAGCTTGATCGGAATGTGCTAAACGGCGGTGGTGGGAAGGCCATTCCAGGGCGTTGGAAACTCAGCCTTATGGCATCAACGGATAACGAGCAAGGATACGGGCTAAGCCTTATTATATACCCATGAAGAGTGAAAATATGCGTCCGGTTCTTATTTCTCCCAAGCTAGATTTGGTTGCAGTGTGCAACCCTTGTGAAATCGTGAGCCCCATCTTCACGGTTGAGGTTTACACGTGCCGCTGACACCCTTGATGGGTCTAGTATACTACCCCTGTCATGGGTTCATACAGGCGGCCTTCGGACCGATAGTCCATCGATTCAATGGACAAGTGAATACATTTAGCGTTTAGCTCCAACTTCCATCGAATTAACAGCCTACCGAGTTAGAGGAACAGCGCGGACCTCAATTGAGGTTTCGAAGTCCTTCGCGCGGTGGCAGCGTGCATTCTCGGATGCCGAGCGTCTGGAGCGATGCTCCAGGGAGTAAACTCAGGGCAGTAAAATAGGTTCAAGGTTACGAAACTTGGCCGCAAAACACGTTCAGCAAGCAGACTATCATTCAAGACCAACTGCTGGGCTAGTTGGTTGTACATGTTTGAATTCTTCATGCTTCAATTCTGTCCGTGTCTTTTGTGTGCTCTGTGAGGAATTGAATAGAATTGTTGGTAGTGATACGAAAACAAACCTCAGCTGCTACTACAAAAACACATGGCTGCTATTATAGCTTACATAGGAAAACTAAATTTTTTTCAAGAGTGAATAACATTCGAGTAAGAAATAATCATTTCGTTGTTAACTTCTTAAGGTTAAACTTGTGAGCTGATTGCTTGCATGCCTGTAAAACTATTATCGGCGATGGTGGCGCCACAACACTTTGGTGGGAGATAATGGAATCTGCCGAAGGCAACCGATTTTGGCTTGCAGCAGAGGTGCAACTGCTTCTGGTTCGATCATGATTGAGAACATGAAGGGCTCTAGACTCATTTGGAAGTGCCCGTGTGACAAGGCCGTAAGCAAAGCAACATAAATGCGAATTACCATATGGACTGTTTATTACATTGCACCAATTTAAGCACTCCATTCGCGTACTGCGAAAAACATGCTTGTTCTTGTCTGCCTGCGCTGTAAATAAACGTATATATTGCGATCTGCAAGTAGTTATGGGTAAGTGTAAACGTATTCGCTGTGGCGATAAACAAACATTTCTCAAGCAAGTACCTAACAGTCTGTATCTGCAAGCGTTCATTACTCTCATTATTTTCTGTGCACTGCTGGTGCAATTGATATGTTTGTGCAACGGTGTTTGTACCATTTTTATGTCAGAGCTGATTGCTTAGTTCAGATAAGGGATATTGGGCTGTCCCTTGGAATGCTTATAATTATTGTAACACATTTAGAACGACCAGTGCATTCGCCATTGGGCCCCTCGAAAAGAAAAAAAAAGTGAAATAAGCTAGACAACTTGAGTGCTTGCCCTGCTTGTCCCACCAGGCATGCCTGAGGTTCGTGAACCGGTTCGAGCCTGTCGTGGCCATGCGTCGACTGCACGGCGACTGGAAGGAGAGGCTCGTCAAGCCGGACGACCTGGTCCAGATGGTCTCCTTCCTGAAGGACGAGCTCAAAGTCTGCCTCAAGACGAGCTCGCTCTTCTTCACGTCCTCGACGAACATCGTGGCCACAATCCTGCTCGAGTTTCTCAGCGGAGTGTCTTGGCAGGTAAAGGAGCGATGGAAAACGCCTATACACGAACCAAAAACAGGCTTTAAAGGCCCATTGCCAGAGAAGGTCCCGAAAACTCTCCAGTCTTACATCAGCCAATTATCTGTTTTAGAGAGTTTAGATATCATTAAATCATAAACGCAGCAAAACGAAACTAACTTTTATCTTGCCTCCTTCTAAAAATTTCTCTACACTGGGCACATATTGTCTTCTACCGTTCTCCTAATCGAGTGTACAAGTAACCCCGGTTCGTTATGGCTGCAAGGATCACTTATGACAGCGGGGCTTGAATAGCAGCGTCTAGGAATCAAGAAATCTATTAAAACGGAAGATAAAGATATATAATCTTCCTCAAAGATACACGGCACCAGATTGGCCATCGACGCATACCGTAATTGAAAAGTTTGTACTCACGCGAAATAAGCAGAAAACTCCGAGGAGCCTTATAGATAACCTTGTATACAGCACAGAATAAATAGTGTTTCTCTTCCGGCAGGTACTCAATCCCGAGCTCATGGAGCACACATGGACCTTCGAGCACCTGTCGGCCGCGTACGAACAGCTGAACGTGACCGATCCAGGATCTGTCATCGCCTTCCTCCAATCGGCGGTGCAGTCCAAGAGGGACGCCACGAGCGACCTTTCAGCGGTCCAGTGGAAGGGCAGCTTTCTCAGCCCAACAGCGGATCTCGCCTACCCTTACAAGGTGCTCGAAGTTCCGCTTCCGATATTCAACTTGCAAAGAACCTTAGAGGACTCGGTCCGTCATCTCCAGTTGGCGCGCATCGGTCCACGAATCTACTATGCCATCTATAAGGCTTTGTACTTCGTCAGTGGCAACCTGGCGCTGGACAACATGACGTGGAACCCTCAGCGGTACTTCGACACCGCGGCCGACTGCCTGTGGGACCAACACTCGTCCTTATTGCGAAGGGCGGCCAACGCTTCCTCGCCGTCACCACCGTATGGAAGTCGGACCCGTGATATGGACGACTTGTTCAATGCCCTGGCACTTGGTAGCAGTCTGGACGCGTATGCGTACTTTGTAGGTGCGAAGAAAAAAATTTACCGGTTCAAGGGAAGCGAGGATCTAGATGTCACGAAGCTGTTCTTTGTGGAGTATGCTAGGAACTTATGTGAGAACCGGGACCCCGGATTCGGTGGCACACGGAACCGCGCAAGGTTCTCGGAAGCAGCCACATTTTCCCCACCTCATGCGTGGTACCGAGTCAACGGTCCTTTGATGCACCTGAAGGAGTTCTCGAAGGCATTCTCGTGTCCTCCGGGGTCCCTCATGAACCCGTCAAACAAGTGCCCTTTGATAAGAAAGCATCGTTGAGAACTGATTACAGTGGCTCTTCTTGCACATGCTCGTGCTTCTGATGGTGATTTCTACGAATAATATGCTTAATGTCCAAGACAACGTAATTTTATCGTAGCGTTATTATCTCAGTGCAGAACGGAAATGGCACACTTTAGGGCATGTAATGCGAAGGCAACATAACCGACGGTCTTTAAAGGTAACGGAGTGGATACCAAGGAAAGGTAAGCAATGCAAGGAGCTGCAGAAAGTTAAGTGGTCGGATGATATTAAAAAGTTTCCGGGTTTAAGATGACGGCAGCTGGCATGGGACTGGTTTAATTGGATATTTATTGGAGATGGCTTTGTCATGTAGTGGGCATAGTCAGGCTGCTGCTGCTGCTGACAATGATAATCTTTTCGGCCCAGAGAGCAATTGAGTATTCACGCGAGGAATAAGGCTAGCAGCATCGTGGCAAAATACTTTGGTAGTGCGGGTTTCGATAACAGTTTCACTTTTGAGTAGGTGAAGGCGGGTATTGAAAAGCAAATCTTTCAAGGCTTCCTTTAACTTAGCTCCATTGACGTACTACGAGTGACCGACCGTTATACGCTAACAGCCCTACCAGTGTAAATTCTTGTTTATCCAAGAAGTTCCCGGTGGCGTCATTAAACTTTTTCTTGCGCGGTCAGCCCTACTAGTTCACTGAAAGGCGTGGAACCACGGCGAGACGCTCAGGGAGGTACTATCGCGCTCAATATGAGTTGCAACGCGCGGTCATCGACCGGGGCTCGTTCCGTGGTGTGCCTCCTCCAAACAGTCGCTCGGAATTCTGGGAGAAACTTTTTCCTGAGCGGGGGTGCTGTTGTTTCCTGGAACAGCAGTTTCTCTCAGAATTCCGAGCGACTGTTTGGAGGAGGCACACCACGGAACGAGCCCCGGTCGATGACCGCGCGTTGCAACTCCTATTGAGCGCGATAGTACATATAAGCTATTCTGACCTCGGCACATACCAGTTGAATGGGCACTGAGGCAACAACAGTTAATATCTCTTCGCAAGCCCGGGTGCCGTAAAATCTGTCTACGACTATACAACTGAAGATAGAAAAAAAGAAACTTGAATTTGAGGTGTTATTGAGCAAAGCATCCCTTTTTCCTGGGCTGTAGTTTAGAGCACGCGAGACAACGCTAACGTTTGGTCACTGACCAAGAAACTGTTCCATCTGTATCTACATATCGGAATAGTTTATGTATTGCTTGTTTGTATACAAACTGATTTCGAGCATGAGACGGTTTGTTCAAGGCTGAGATATATCCACATCATTTGATAATCTTTATTGGGCATCCACAAGATCAATATTTTCGTCTGCCATGTTGTCTTTAGGAACTTGAGAAAAGAAAGAAATAAAAATGAAGCAATAGTTGAAATTTTTGCGAAGAACTAACTTCATGTTCGGTCTTTCCGCATCACGGACAAAACCACTAGCTCCGACTGCTAGACGGCGACGAAGTGACGCCATGCGCGAGGTCAAAGCTCGCGCCTGCAGCTGGGGCACCGCGAGACAACCGTCAACGTGTTCGTTGCAGGCATATCTGAATTGAACGCTTCGATTCGCAGTGGTCTTGTGGCGGCTAAAAATGACCTCCGAGGATGAGGTGCCGCATGTTGGTTGCGGACGATCAGCATTACTTCGAGCGTTGACGGAGCAAGCCAGGCGCCCAGGTGCAGAAGATGGACCCTCTTTAGATTGCTCGGGTCGTTCACATGGATCTTCAAGCCCTGACGATGGAAGCTCATCAACCGGCCAGTCGCTGTGGCGTTCCTCAGGTTACGCATCTACAAGGGCTTCGCTGACTGTGCCTGCCATGGGACGTGGTGCCCTGCTTGGAAAACTAATGGGTGAGTACTACAGTGCCTTCATCCCGAATCCACCAGATTCTGCTGAAGGAGATGTGGCAGAAGGCAAACCAGGACCGTCTGGATATGGCATTATGGCTGCACATGGGGAAGGCTTAGTGGGCACGCCGGCCAGCATGACCATGCATGTACAGCAGACAATAGCCACGCAGCAAGCTCAGGACATTTCTGGAGGGGCCTCCGCAGCTGCAGAGGCTAAAGGAAGTGTTGGACCTCCAGGACCGGTGATGGCGCAGCCAGGCATGATGGAGCTCACGGGAAAAACTGGCCAGCCGGAATTTCTTGAGGCCGACTGCATTCATCTGGGCACCAAGTGAGGTATAGGTGGGCACGAGTGCCGTATCAGCTATGGGTTTACCATTGCCTCTGGGCGCCCTGGGGATCAACGGCTCAGAAGTGACTTCGTTATGGAGTGCGCTAGCTGTATCCTGGTGTCTCCTAGCACAAGTATGCACCTGTCTCAGCGGCTTCAGGCGACTGCGACATTCACATAAACTGTGCTGCGAATACAGTGCAGTACGGTGAAAGCGCGCACCATGTTTATGAAAAAGACTCTTCCTCGCAGAGCAGGCAACTGTACAACGTGCTGTTGAAGAAAGTGATTCACTGCCGGCAGCTGACCCATAGTGCCTGCAACTACGTCAACCGTGGGGGTTTTCATGACGCCCCAGGGCTGACTGGAAGTGTAGCCTGGCTAGTGCAGTCTGTAGCTGAGTATGAAGAAGGGCTCCTGCTGAAGTGTGGTGTGCTTTAGTGTGCTGCGCTGTGTAACTGCACGTGAAGTTTTGTTTCATGTATACAATGGTGGTGGTGGTAGTGGTTTATTTAAAAATAAAGTGAAGCAAAAGAGTGTTGCCGGCCGCGGCAATTGCTATCTAATATCTTAAGCACCCGAGCTGGAGCCGGCGGGAATGAAAGGGAGAGGCCGCCGCGGTGGCTCAGTGGCTATGGTGCTCGTCTGCTGGCCCTAAAGACGCGGGTTCGATCCCGGCCGCGGCGGCTGAATTTCTTTGAATTTCTTTGTACTGTGCGATGTCAGTGCACGTTAAAGAACCCCAGGTGGTCGAAATTTCCGGAGCCCTCCACTACGGCGTCTCTCATAGCCTTAGTCGCTTTGGGACGTTAAACCCCATAAACGAACGAACAAACGATGAAAGGGAGATTGAGAGGGTAGTGAGGAGAAGTATAGAGGGGAGCGATAGCAAGAAAGGACAGGGGAGAGCTTTGTACACTATTTACAAAATACAAAAGTAATAAAGTTCGCGCCACTCGCGCGCTAATGTCCAAGCATTGCCCGAAAATAAGTGCGCGCGAGCGGCCACTGCGCACAATCACTTACAAAAGAAGTAAACTCTATGTACATAGCCGCGCGCACGTAGCGTCCTGTCCCGGACTAATCGCGCGCGCGGCACACTGCACTAGCGGCCGGGGTGGGGCGCCCGGCCACGTGTATACAATACCTACGCACAAGACTGCAAGGTCAAATCTGCGCGTGTCATTCAGGCTGTAGTTTTAATGACATAGTAATTTACCTCACATATTGGTTGGATGGCAGCGTGGGTATTAAAATCAGCCTTCCCTGTTCACCTTCGCAGCAACCAAACTAGCCAGGCTAAGAATTGCAATGCATATGCAATAGTCAGATCCTGGACTAACACTTAAATGTTAATCGCTGTCACAGCCTCGCTGGAAGAGGTAATAAAGTCAAAGGTTTGGCCACTTGTCGTTAACTGCACACCATATTTTAAAGCTATGCAACAATTTGCCCTGTAACGCCTTTTACTCTTTTACGTAAAGAATTCCGAACGTGTGGCCTCACTCTTGCATTGTTTGCACGATGAATGCGGTTTCGTGAAGCTTAGGCCTGAATGGGATCTAAAGCCAATAAACAATAGCCAGCGAAAATGCCTGGAATAAATAAACGCGAGAACGTGGGGGGTTGAGCAATCGCGTTGTAAGATTATTAAACAAGCTTTCTGATTAATGCAGTAGAATTTAGGCTGTCTTGCAAAAACCATCTCGTTTCTCAGTGACAAAATTCTCCTACTGGTCGACAGGGTCGCGACGTCGTCATCACCCCTAAATTATAATCTCTTGGGAGTGAGGAGTAAAATGTTCGAGTGCCTTCCATTGGTTTCTCGTAAGGAATTATAATGATCTGACTCATTAATCTGCCCCATTACACCCAGAAATCCCAACTAATGCACCGCAATCTACCCAAAAATCCCAATTAAGATTATTATGGTAAACCCATCTCTTCTAGTCCCCCTCAACTCACCCACTTATTCCAACTAATCCAACTCAATCCATCTTCTGCCTTTGGCCTACTTCTAAAATATTTGGGTCCTTTGAATTTTTCTGGAGTGAGCAAACTTCCGATTGTTATCGCATTTTGTTCTTTAAGAATGTGGTTAATAATGCCTCCAAGTTTTTTGTAACACATCAGTATAATTTGACAAAACTTCTGTTTGGGCTAGTTGGTGCATAGCTTATACTGAAATTAATTTAAGCGCACAAGAACCCTCATACAAAGGAGGAAACACACAGGACAGGCGCTAACTTCATCTGATTTATTCGCAGGTAAGAGAGTGAAAATATATACATAAAACAAGACATGCGCAGGAAAGAAACACATCGTCATTTCACAATAAGTGCTAAAGATATCTGTATTCTCCCTGCAAAAGGTTGACCGACGTGTCACTCACAGTCATGCCCCCTCTTCCTGATGTGAAAGGCTTCTAATAATTCACGTGCCGTCTTATCACCGCCTCTGCCAAGTATCTTTATCTCCTTCAGCCGTGGCTCGCACGCTCTGCAGTTCGCACAATGGTCTGCCAAATGTGTACCCCCGCCCCGCCCCTTTGACAGACCATTGTGCGAACTGCATTGTGCGAACTGCGAATAGCCATAAGGCAAAGAAAAATATCGAGAAGCGCTAGCTGGTGTCTTCTGGCTTGCGGAGCGTACTGCGTAATAGTAACACGCCTTGGGTGCCGGCACCGTGCGCTGCAGCTATAATTAGATCCCGAAGCACACAGTGACGCAACTTTGTGCTACCTCATTTCACAATCTGAGAACGGCGCTTTCGCAGTGTGTCCGTCGGCGCCGTGGCTTAGTTGGTTAAAGGGCCTGTCTAGTAAACAGGAGATCGTGAGTTCGAATCTCACCGGTGCCTGTGTGCTTATATTTTTTCGCTACAGTGACAAGCACAAGCATACATACGCAAAAATGTGCAACGAGATACGTATTTCTTTCTTTTCATCATTTCTAAACGTACTAAGACGTTGGAGTTTATTCTGGATGAAAAATGCCGTTGTACTATACTGCGCTGGGCAACTCGGGAACTCTCCTGCAGCTCAATCCTGCTTAGCTTGTACATCAGCCTTTAGAAGTGTACATTTACTGCTTGATGAATTTAAGGCAGCTCCTTTACATGTTTTGTTGCTTGCATATAATGCTCATCAGGCCAGAGCTTGAATATGCTTCCATACCCGGGAATCACTATTTTAAAAAGAAAAAAAAAACATGCTAAGAAACTGGCAATGCATGGTGGTTCTCGTGTCGCCTTCTCTTTCTATCCGTGTTTTTCGCGCTAAACTTTTGCAAGATGTATGTCAACCAACTCGCCCAATATGCAGTTCTGTTGAATTACATGTCACAAAAGTTGGCCATTTTATGTTTGGTTCTTATCGCAGACTGATTCATCATCACCGCTCATGGATGGAAACAAAGTAGAAGGATGATCGCCACACTGTGGTTACTGTTCGTGTTTCACAAGTGCCAACTTAGTATCAGTTCACAACATTCTCGGGTAATTCGTGAATCTCGGTTCAACTCACAACCTCGCACCAACTTCGAAAATATGAATATATTCGAGAACGTAGCCCATCGGGCTACGAACGAACTCATCATACCACCCACACAAACTTAGTATACTAACTCGGATATAACGAACACTTGTATGCCAAACAGGGTATAACGGCCTTTCGTGTGTTAACCTCGGATATAACGAACCTTAATACGCCACTTCGGAGATAACGAATGTTAGTGTGTTAACCTCGGATGTACCGAACATAAGTAAGCCACCTCGGATATAGTGAAATTTTTATTGTTGTCTTAGACACAACATCCAAGTATGCCCCCTCGGACATACCGAACTTTCGTATCTACACCTCGCATGTGACAAAGTTAGCGTGTTGACCCCGGACATAAGGAACCTAAGTGTATCAACCCGGATATAACAAACTTTAGTGTGTCAAATTCGGATATAACGAATGTTAGGCGGCTGGTGTTTCAAACCATCCACGGAGGATCGGCTAAGCATTTCTTGTTCCACTTAGTATCACCTTTTGAATGCACCAGCAATAGACGTCTTTTCTGCTGGTGATATAAATTTATCTTTGAGACACGTGTACTGAGTGTTCTCTCTTGAATTTGTTCTTGGCATTTTTTTCGTTCTTTTGTTTTTTTTTTGCACTTTCATGTTTTTACGTTCGTATTTATTGATATTGCATGTCCATGACTGCCTTCTATTGCATTTATTTCTTCATGTATTGTTCTTCCACGGTCATGAATGACTGCCATGTTTTTAAAAAATAAAACAGTATGAATTAATATATCAGGGAATAAATAACGAAATACATAAATAAAGCATGCAACAAGAATGTACCCTGAAGGGCGCGCTGCCACGAAGTTAGCCTTATCGCTTCATCTCTCCACAAAGGGAGGGAGTAGGAGTGCGGGAATCCCAGCATGTTTTCTTTATTTTTTGACCTAAAGAAACTGCTTTTTATTCTCGTTTTGATTCAGTGGAAAAATAGCATTATTTGTTCTAGGACACAGGTTTGCGCGTCCTAAAAAAGGTGGCCGGCTATGCTTTTATATTTCTCGTTGAAAAAAATACAGGCGGGAAGTAATTTTTTCTTTCCGTTTCTGCGGTCCAGAACAAAAAACAAGGCATCAGAATGAAATTTGGGCTGACAAAGAGCGATTTATAGGCTACTATAACAGAGGTAGGTAGGGAGTTGGGGTTGAGGGGGGGGGGGGGGGGGGGGGGGTCTGTGGATTGCGTAGTGCATATCTTTCAGATTTGTTCTTGAAAATTAACATGCCAGTCTTGTTTTAGCGTCCATTTCCCCCAAACCCCCCTCGCCTTAAAAAGAAAATACCCACCTTTATTACTTGTCCTGCAGCAAATTGAATAAGCCAGGACGGAAAAAATTTCCAGCTCATCTCATCGTAGAGAGTGGGCGTAGGCATGGAATGCCTAGCTGCGAAAGCGTAGCTCAATATTAGGGCTAGTCATAGGTGGTGGTTGACGCGCTTGGGTAATGGCCAGATTCCTTGGCTCTGGTGCACCGCTTCCTTCCCCTTTCTCTTTACTGTGGCCTCGGCAGCGAGGTTGGTCTATCTGGCTGCTTTCGGAGCTTTACGTGTTGCAGTCGTCAGCCGCTTATTCGTTACAGCTTACTAAGGTGGCAGTCTGGACATGTTGGTGATTCATGATGGAAATGTACAGCGCGAAGACGAGGACACAAGGAAGACATATGGGACACTGGTGTGTCCCATGAACAATTGTATCCCATAAAAAATTGTAGGTAAATGGTAAGTGGAGGAATTTCATTTTGTTAGTGATCAAGAGCAGCGCAGTAAAGTCTTTTTCGTCTAAATAAGTTGAAGGAAGCGCTTACAAGTTTGTCGCAGTTGGGGCCTGTTTAGGGAATCCTTCAAACCAAGCTTATTTCGTGTGGCTGTGCATTTATACGGTATGCTTTATTCACATAATACAAGGGCAACACAAAGGTGCGACCCAACAAGACGGAAAGAGACTGCACAAAGGCCATCAATTATGAATGCTGGAAGACGATAACAGCTAGAGAATGCATCACGAGAGATAAAAAAGTGTTCTTGTTCTAGGCGTTCCGTTTTTTTCTTAATTTTAATTTATTTCTGCGCTATATTTTATAGCTTTATTAGGCAAAGCCGTAAGGCAAAGAAGGGTATCGAGAACTGGCTGCCGGTGCGCTCTAGTGCTAGTCGTGTATTGCGCAAGATATGCTCTTGGTGAGTGACGCGCCTTCGGTGCCGGCATCGTGCGCTGAAGCTATAATTCGATCGCGAAGCACACAGTGACGCAACATCGTGCTACCTCATTTGACAATCTGAGAACGGCGCTTTCGTGCTTGCCTCCGTCGGCGCCGTGGCTTAGTTGGTTAAACGCCTGTCTAGTAAACAGGAGATCGTGAGTTCGAATCTCACCGGTGCCTATTGCCTGTGTGATTATACTTTTTCGCTTCTCTGACAAGCATAAGCAATCATCCGCAAAAATGTGCTCATTAGAGTTTACTGGGGGTAAAAACGTCATCGTAATATGTAGTACTGGGAAAATGAGGACTTCTGCCGCAGCGCAATGCAGCTTAGTGTGTGCATCTGTCTTTAGCAAAGTAGAATTTCTGCTTTATAATTTCCACGCACCTCCTTTTCGAGTTTATCTCCTTGCATATGATACTAATCTAACCTGAGCTCGAACATGCTTATAGTTCGCGTCTTTAACAGGGACTAACTGCATGCTTGGTCTTCGAGCATCACTCACAAAATGAATAGCACTAACTGCAAAATGACAAAGACGGAGGGGCGCCACACGCGAGATCGAAGCTTGCGCGCGAAGAGAGAGCATCGCGAGACGATCGTGAACGTGTTTGGCGCAGTCATATCTGTATAGAACAACTCTATTCAAACCGTTCTTGTGGTGGCTAATAATGACCTCCACAGAGGAGGAGTCGCATGCATGTGGTGGTCGTGTTTGCCGCGCATCATTAGTTCTGGCTGCGCTGCAGCGGCATACCAGGCGCCCAGGTGTAGAAGATGGACCCTCATCAGCTGGCTCTGGGTCTTCATATGAATCTTCGTCAAGCCCTGACGACGGAAGCTCATCAACTTACCGGTCGCTGTGCCGTTCTTCAGCTTACGCGCCTACCTGCGGCTCACTTTCTATGACCGTCATGGGACCAGATGCCCTGCCTGGAAAACTAATGGGTGTGTCGTACAATGCCTTCTCGTCCGCGAATCCACCTTAATCTGCCGCAAAGCAATTAGAAGAAGGCATACCAGGACCTTCTTTCTGGTCATGGCATTATGGCATTACATGAAGCCAACCTATAGAGTACGCCAGCCGACATGAACATTGTTGAGCATCAACCAGAAGCAATGCAAAAACCACAGGACAACTCTACAGAGGCTCCCACAGCTGCATATGCTGAAGCAAGGGTTGGACTTCACAGAGCTGCGAAGGTGCAGCCGAGCACTAAGGATTTCAGGGGAAAAGCTGGCCAGCCGGTACTTCCTGAGGCTTACTGCTTGCGTCCGGTCACAAAGTAAAGTATGGGCGTGCTTGAGTGCCGCATCGACCCTCGGGTGACCATCGCCTCCGAGGGAGCCAAGGAGACTTGTATAGCTAGACGCCCTCTGCGTAGGACGAGGTTACAAGAATCTCCAGTTACAATAAATATATATTTATGTGTTTTCGCATGGATTGGTGGACCCTTCGCCATGACAACTCAGAAGCTGTAGTACATGGCCTATTTATCGCCGAATAAACAGCGTTACATATCGAGACGAACTAGGAATATAAATAATGACGTAATGAGCGCCAAATATCAAATGGCACTATGACAGTTGAAAACACTGCACAGCGCATGATGGTCTCTGACACGCCGGCGAAGTCCAGGAACGAGCCAGTCAGGCTGTCCGGGACACCCGCGATGAATAGCGTTTTGATGCAGTAGACCTTTGGGCCCAAAAGGTTGGCCGCCACGGCCACTGGTGACGCCGACGAAAGTGAGGCCAAGGAGGCATCATGCAGCGCCATCTCGAGGAGCAAGAGTCGACAACACACTTGTTGCTTCGTTCTGACGATGTTTCCGCCCTCCTGGAAGATGTCGTCGCAGACAGAGTGAAGCATCGCATCGGTCGACGGGACGCCGTTGCAAAAGTCGTTCCTGCGTGTAGTTTCAGGACATTATTGGAGGAAAACTCTTTCAATGCGAATGGACGAGCACGACCGCCTTCATAAGCGGAGAGCTAGCACGGAATGGCTTATATCTCTGCGCTACATCAGCTGGGGTAGACAAGGCAAGACGCGACCAGTTATTTAACACGATTAGCTATTTACGAGCTTTCTGTAAAAGCAGATCTGGGAAGAAATCGAGCTAACGCCGACTTATGACAATGCTCACAGCAATCAGTGAAGTCTAAGCCATGACAGCCTGGAATGACTAGTCTGTGTGTAGAAAAGGAAATTCTTCTGCAGGCGCCGAAGGTGGAAAGGTCACCTAGTTACTTGGCTTCAGGAGCGTAGATTCTACCTCTTCCTCTCAGGAAACGATGAACTGCTTGGGGAAACAAGTTATTTGACAGTGTAGCACGTGGTATGGTCGTTGCAGGGACGGAAAGTGGCTTAGATTTTAGGTCGTTATATTGAAACTGAGTTTGAGTATCTCGCTGTGCAGTGCCCTCGCAAGTCTCTTTAGACAGGCTGGTGACTTCTGTTTGAGGTGACGTCCATAAATGTTCTGTAGAGAATTCTTATCTACTGGTTCTACGCTTATTGCCTTACACTTTTTTGTTACTTTATGCAACTTGTGTATATTAATCTGACAATAAGCCATATATAGCCCGTATATAGATTTATGGCCTTACTCATCTAGTATACTCTTGCCCTTATACTCTCACCTCAGAAAATTTGTACTTTTATCCCTAAAGGCCATTATTATGCAAACTAGAATAGGCAACAGGAATGTTTACGAACTGTAAACATTGCTTGCTTACCAGTCGTACTAGAATCCAAAAGTGTGAAAACATATATAAATTGTTAAGTGGTTGTATAGACTCCACTTATTACAGATCACGGCGTTCAGTGCTTCGCGCTGTAGTTTTTTTGCAAAGTTCCGAGAAGACCGAAGTCGGTCGGTTTTCGAGTGTCACGCGACTGCGCCTCGTGAATTGGGCGAGATATTGTCTTAATTAGTGCGGACCACTATACATCGTTAATGAGTTGCAAAGCATGAGTATTAAGCGCCACCTGCCCGAGCCTGAACTGTCCAGTGCTGCCTGCATGCACGAGTGGTCCTCCATTATGAAGCAGGCCAGCGCACAAAAGTGCTGCTGCACTGCGTACAGTACTGTTCAGGTGGTGCGAATGCCTGCACGTATAAGCCCACAATCTTACCGAAACTAACAACCGCTCTTTCGTATTCGTCCTCGCAAATGGTTCATTAACACTGACCAAAGACCTAATGAGGAAGATAAATAATTCAGCAGAAAAAGGCAACGCCGTCCTTATGGTCCGCGTCAAGAGAAATCGTTTCGGCTTGCCTACGGAAGCTTCGTTCAGTTGTGAGTTAAGCCATGTGAGTGAAGAAGGCTTCCGTACGGAAGCCGAAACGCCCTCCTTTGACGCAAACCATTGGCCGGCACCGCCTTTTTTACGCTGATGTGAACTTACTGCTCGACCAGATGAGATTTCGTCAACCTTTAGATTTCACCAATCAAACTATCGTAAGCAGCCGCGTGTTAAGAAACTACGTTCTGTAGGCCCCCATCGCTATCCAAAGGACTGAAGCGATGCTTGACGTTGTGCAGCGTAGCTGAAAAAGGGCACCTGTCTCACTTTGTAGTGGAGCACTAGTCCTATATATGTGAATCTCATCAAGCTTAAAAGCCAGCAAAGACCGCACCTGTGTACCTCATCCATTGGAGTGGTGTGCCTGGCGCAGTGGCTGTAGGTGCCGTTCCCCCGGCGTGGGATGGCCATCTCCTGCCTAAACGCCACGCCGGTGTTGGCGAACCTCTGCGGTGGTGGTCGCCACCGATGGTCCACGGCGAGCCCCGTTGGCTGACGCTGAATAGGTGGCACAGGAAAGCAGCCACCGTCGGTGCAGCGCCGTGGACCAAAGTTGTGACCTTGGGCCGACCTTCGCCGAACGTCACCCCGGGACACTCCTTGAGAACGCCCGTGGCCTTCTCACCACCAAGTGCGGCCGCACCAGGTTGGTTCGTCGAGGTGCGGCTTGATTTCCTGGAGACGGACGGCGAAGCTGCGTCTGTCCTGGCCACTGTTTTCTTCTTCTTCTTCGTTCAAGCACTACGCGTGCTCGCAATTAAGCATTCACCCGAGGTCTTCGTTCATGTCCAAAGTAAAACCTCAATAGTAGCGACGCTTACGTTGAAGCCCATGCATACTTGGTGTTTCAGGGAAGGCTAGCTAATTTTCAAAAATGAGATTTTTGACGTCAGAACTTTGCTTTTGCGGCATAGCATTGCCAGGGTTGGCGGGCACCAAAAAACTGGTGAGTTAGCTTAACTGGCAAGCTGGCGAAGTAATATCCAATAATTAACTTTTTAATTGTTAGTGTTATGCGCCTTGTTACAATTACAAATTTGTAGCCGGTCGCTTGTCGGCCCTATCAGTTTTTAGAACACCAGGTGTTTCAGGGAAGACTTTAAGCAAAATTTTAAAATAAGGTTTCGAGGTAAAAATGTGTTTTTTGTGGCATAGTATTGCCAGGGCTTGCGGACACCAGAAAATCAGTAAATCATCTTAACTAGTAAGCTGGTTAAGTAAGTTACAATAATGAACTTTTTAGCTATTTGTGTTAGGCGCTGGTTAAAATTAGAGATTTGTAGCTAGTCGCTAGTAACCGCCACATCAGCTTTTAGAATTTAGAAAATGCGATTACCCTCCGCGCTGTAGCCCAATAAATTCTGGCCACATAGTGCGAAAATACGTGCGCATTAGGATAGCATGCAGGGAAGCGACCACTACAGTTCAGTGACTAGTCGAAATATCCAACTTTGGCGAGCCACAGCGCCGAGGGCAATCGTGTTTTCGAAATTCTAAAAACGGTATAGCTATTACTAACGACCGGCTACAAATCTCTCCTTGTAACCAAGCGTCTAACTCTAATAGTTAGAAAGTGAATTATTGGAAAGTAGTTAACCGGCTTACTAATTAAGGTGATTCACCGATTTTCAGGTGTCCACCAACGTTGGGAATAATATGGCGCAAAAGCCATATTTTCCTTCAAAAAACCTCTTTTTTAAAATTAAACTCTTTCCTAAAACAACCTGAAACACACCAGCGCTCATGTGGCCTATCGCCATCAAACGTACGTAAACACTGCTGAGGAAGCAACACAAAAAAAATAGGAAATGACGTCATGCCTAAAGTAACATTGGGCATGCCTGAAGGCGTACAGGCTTAAATCAGTTTCTCGAAATCTGCCTGTGCACTGATATTTGAGATTCCCTTGGAATTCGATGTTTCGCAGTCGAGAATGATGATGATGTGCCATACGTAAGATATGCTGATTCCATTAGGTTTACACAGCATATAAAAACGGTGAATGGCTGTTCGACATGCTGATATTCATGTCAGAAATATTCGTTAATATTTTGTTGATTCTGTCCTTGAAATCATGGACGTTCTGAAAACTCGGCCATATGTATCTGGGTCGGTAAACGCGCTGGAGAAAGTGACAAACTTGAATTGTATAAAGTGAGACCAGTTGTCTGCAAACCCGGTCAGCTTTTCAATTCGTTCAGTTGGTACTTTGTTTTGAGAAATAAAGCTACAAAGCAAACAAAAAATGCGGCGATAGCAATTGCTCTCGTGCAGTGGCCAATGACGCGTACCTGTTCACGCCGCCGTGGGTTCGAAACCCAGGCGCGGCACAGTAGCGGCCATATTTATTTCATTTCTACACGTCTAGCTGATTTACGCATTCGACAACGTTTTTTTTTTTGTCAAGATTGAAAGCCTTAGTGGATTTTTCGTTTCCCTCACAACCGGAGTGATCTGGAAACCATACCAGGAAGCCACATCAGGGTCTTAGATTTTGTCGCGGTAATTTGATGAAATTTTGAATGCTGTATGTTGATCACTGATAATATATAATGATTTCTCTCCTAAAAACTATGTAAAACAGGTCTGTTAGACGAAAGCTTTTGTAGCCCCCGCCAGACAAGAACGATGAAGTTGCCCCAGCCATCTTCTCCACGCGCAAGAAAGTGCACGTGCCTCAACGAGCGATCCATAACCGTTGATTCAAAGCTGCTCTTGGGCTACGCAGGACCATGTTTCCGGGATTCCATCCTCAGCGACCGCTGTTCTCGCGCTCCCAGTCGCTGCCGGTATGCTGCTCGAACCAGATGATGCCCAACCACGGCGCCGTCGTGCACCGTAAGGATGCGAAGACACCACCAGCCGGTAGAGCGGTGTACGCGGCCTACGCCAACTCTTTCGACGAGGACGACGGGCCCCTTCTGGCGGCCATACCGCTGCCCTACATACAAGTGAGGTCAAAATCAGTAGACTTTCTGCACAGCGTTCTCGGTGGTGTTTGCAAATTCAGTAAAATGTCATCCGGAATCAACTAGAGCGAAAGACGATGACTAGAAAGGAAACAAGTCTTGTATTCTTCTTAGTCCTGGTCGTTCTCGTTCAGTATGACACCTAGTCATCATGCCCATACGTCTACTCTTCAGTAAAATGTACATCGCTGTCTTCTGCGTTGGTCACAGCCGCCGCCGTCACCGCGGTCTCGTTCGCCGGTTCCTGTGCCCCGGACATACTACTGGAGAACATGCGACCGTCATCAGCAGCGGTCGTTCCCGTCCTGGTCGGATGGAACGCGGCAAGACCCCAGCTCCTCTCGCGGGAACACGACCACGATCACGGGCTCTCGCCCATCGCGCGGTGACGCGATCAGCTACAGTAGTGGTGGCACCAAGAGTACGGGATACGCTTCCGGCATCCCGATGTCGACGGCCTCCATCAGTGAGGTACTTCAGCTGTCGTTTGCCGATCGCCTGATAGCAGAGCTTTTTCGAATATTGTTAACGGGATACTGAGACTGTTACTGTGTCCACGAGATAGCCATTGCGTATAGCGTATGGTACAGTACGGTACAGATCTTCTCTGAACAACATGCCGGTACATAACGTTAGACACCCATATTAGACACCCGTATTCTTTAAGAATGTGATTCAGAAGGTCTCTAAGTTTTTTCTCTTACAGAATGTCCGGTCTGTGTGTTAAACCCCATGCTGTTGGGAGGGGGGGCGGCGGCTCAAACACAACCCTGAGAAGTTATCACCCCATCGCCCATCAGTGTGGTATCTCGTGTAACACTGATCTGACCATAGCGCCAGAGCTCAGCAGGCTCAATGTACGGAACAGAAAGAATAAGACACTTTTCTTCGTCCAATCTGCTCTCGCAGGTGCTTACGGAAACGTACGCTTCAGAGCGGCGAACGAAACATCGCTCCCCAAGATACAAGGAGGACGCCCCCGCTTGGAAGGGCTACTTCGTCGTGGCGGGCACGCTCATGGCGCTTGCCTGCTTCGCAGTGCTGGCGCTCTTCTTGGTCACCGGGACGCAGTCTCTGTTCTCGGCGCAGCGCAGTGGGGCCTCGGCGCACGAAGACGGCGATCACCCGGCAAAAGCCACGGTCAAGGCGGACGAGCCGAACGAGCTTCTGGCAGGGTCCAGGAGCCTCGTCAAGTACGGCGTTGCTGCGAAACCCTCCACGGATGGCAAGCAGGACACGACAAGGCTCACTCATGCGAGGTGCGCTGCATTGGTGTGCGATAGTCATATTTACACGGCAACTCGCGAATCCGGCAGGCAGGTGATACGGCACATGGTATTCCTTACATCTGCTGTGGCTCTAACCCTTCATGTTTTCACCTTCAGTCCCGAAAGTTAATGAAGTCATTTGTGGCAAATTTTCCCTTTCCCCTGGTAGAAGACCATGTGAGACTGAAGATTCTGAACGCCAAACCCAAATTGAATGACATCCTGAATGTTTAGGACAGTTCGCGTATGAAATAAATGTGTCGAGCAAACATTTTTGGAGTATGGTCAGTTTTTGCGCCCTCTGAAGCGCCATTTTTTGTTTGCATCGAGGGGAAATTTTTTCCTTTTAATAGCATATTCACACTTCAATAAAGCTAATTTTTTAGTTTTCCAGAGCAAAATACTAGCAGGTAATTTTTTTTATGGATGCTGAATATTTCGTTCGAAATGTCAATTGATGAAACCAGCAAAATCGAAATGCAAGGAAGTGTCAGGTAAACATTCGAAAGATAGTGGCATGAAATTCTGTATCGGAAATGTAAAATACGGTTGAAATGGTTAAAAAATTAATGTTACTACCGGTGGACAAATCTGCATGCATAAAAATGACGGTCAGTCACTGCTTCACGAAATAATATTTGCTACGTTCGCTATTCGGCACAAAAAAAATCTTATTCGTGACATGAAGGATGGTAAAGTCACCCCAAGCAGATAACAGCCGCACACCCCAAAACCTTACCTTGAGTTACTAAGCACTCAGACTGTCAACATTTCGCACTACCCCAGCTATCGCTGATGTTCGCATTACTCGGAGGGTAAAGATACAGAGGATGTTTCAGTATGATGCGTTAGCATTATAGCTCCCACGTTGGAAAAATCCGTCTATTCCTCCGTCCGTGCGTCTGAAGCCTCGGATAGGAGGCGGCGAAGTGGAGAGAAGAAAATTCTCTCCATTTTCAGAGGTCAGGGAAGGAAGAGAGAAGATGAACAGAGAGATGGCGGGTGGGGTAGAGTGGAGAGGGGGTAGGGTATGTCCCACTCTGATTGCTCGAATGGAGCGGCTGCTCCGTCTGTGGGGAACACTAATACTAACGTGTATTCTGCCGCAGCAATCGCACCGACCATCTACATATATATATTTCACTTGTTATAGTTTATAACAACATCATTTTAAGCAAACATGCTTTTTGTAGTTCGAACGGGGTGGCTTCGTTGACCTAAAGTGCGGTGAGGCGAAAGCCTTCAGCGCGGTGTTGCTGCTTGTGTTACTGATGTGTGGTTAAGATGTTAAGCTTCGCCTCTAAGAGTGGAGCGCGACAGCACCTTGCAATGCTACCAGGGAGTCCACAGAATGCCATCGCCCGTTCGGCTGTACGTCTTGCACGTCGGTAAATGGTTTTTGAGGAAAGGAAATATATCTGTCTCAGATATCTCGGTGGGCACCTGAACCTCGCCGTAAGGGAAGGGAGGAAGATGAGAGTGAACGAAGACACCGTATTCACTAGACGCGCCTTTGTTCGCTTGCATGGCGGAGTGGTTCGCGTGGTCGTCTCAAACTCCGGATACCCTGGTTCGATTCCCCAACTCGACCAATTCATTACTCGGTTTTATTTATTTTACTTGAAGCATCACTGTACCATCCCTTTAATTGGTTGCATGGTTATTAGCCAAAGTACAATCGGCCCCGTTTGAAATTCGCGCACTGTGACGTCACGACTATTTCGGCCAGTTGAAAAGCGTGACATTTCTGTCGACAACTCCTGCTTACAACGACGAGCCATTAAAGGCTTCCGCCTTAATATCAATTTCTCTTCAGTGTCAGTTAAGCGCTCAATGCTACTGCCTTTCGCTTACTCTATATGACTCCGCCGTGCACGTTGCAGACGGGTCAACACCAGCAGCAGTCCTTCCTTCCCGCGCCTCTTCCCTTTCGTCGACGGGGCAACCACGCAGTTTCCGCGGACCGATTCTTCGACGCCGTCGCCACAACGACGGCGCACGTTGCAGTGGGACGACTCCGTCTGCTGGACAGAGGCGTGTCTGGCGGAAGGGGCTGCCATAAAGTACGCACTTTCGTGCTTCCTGTGTGCGCCTTCTAAGTTAACATGGCTTCTACAGGGGCAAGCGAGGAGCTCTGTGATCTTGTTGCGTTCTCGGAATTTAAATGGAATCAGTGCAGTCAAAGCAGTAATTCAGCCGTCATGGACATTACTTGGAGCAGGTATGCGATTAGTTTTTGGTGGCAGTTTAACAAATTTTTGTCTGCTTTTATCCACCTCATGCTTTGGAGCTACTTCTAGGCTACTAAGCGGCGTCCGCGATGTTTCTCTGAAACCTAAAGAAGGTTGGTTTATTGGTTTATAGGAGTTTAACGTCCCAAAGTTACTCAGGCTATGAGGGACGCCGTAGTGAAGGGCTCCAGAAATTTCGACCACCTGGGGTTTTTTAGCGTACACTTACATTGCATAGTACACGGGCCTCCAGAATTTCGCCCCCATAGAAATTCGACAGCCGCGGTCGGTGTCGAGTCCGCGTCTTTCGGGTCAGCAGCCGAGCGCCATAACCACTGAAGGATTGTTGCGGTACAAGCACTGCCTGTTCGCGAGTTACAGTCCTTCAAGCCCTCATGCCACTGTTGGACTTGCAGGTCATCTTTGGACTTGAGCGTTAACCCCTGCGACGACTTCTACGCCTATGTCTGCAACCGCTGGACGCACGAGCGACCACTGCCTCGCGGCCATGCAGTTGTGTCAGTGGACCTGGACTTCCTGGACGTCTTCACTCTGGACGTTTTCAACGTACTTGGCCGAGAGTCCAAAAATAAGTTCTTTGACAAGCTTAGGCTCCTTCTGCAGGTACATTATTATGCTTTGGTAACTCCTGTGCAAGCGTTTGGTTTTAGAATGTTAAGAGGAAGTGAAGTAATGAACAATTTTATGAGGAGAAGCAAAGGCGTGGTTGTTCTCGCATGGAGCCTTTTTGGTACAGTAAGGCACTTGAGGTCAGTCAGATACTGTTTTACGAGTACCTTACATGAAGGACGTGAAATTGTTTTGCACCAAAGTTGAAGTTGAAGTGTAAGTTTATTTCCATGTCAGTAAAAAATGTGAGACCCGAGACAAAAAGTGAACGTTAATTCACTTGACAGCGCTCGGGCCCCCGTCAAGTGAATTAACGTTCACTTTTTGTCTCGGGTAAGTCTGTGTCTCTGTTTCAAGGCAGGAGTACCACACAGACATTCAGTGTTGTCATGCCCATCGTAAATGCTGAGCTTCCTGCCCAGCCTCCCACCTTTGAATGAAACTGCTTTGTGAATGTCATGGTAACAACTGTAGTGGACTCTTGTTACTTGAAACTCGCTTAATATTAAGTGTCACTTTGCATTTACTAATTGTTCTGGTTGATTCGAAAACTGCTTGCTTGAGACACATTTTCTGTTCACTTTGAGCCGACTTATCTGCAGTGAACAATGATTACCTTCGTCGTAATCACACGTGCGCCGCAGCTTTCGCGAGTGCGCCCGTTCTTAAACTCACCAGCGTTTACGTGGCTCCAGATGAGAGGGCGCGTACCCACCGGCCCACGTGTTGTACTAACCCTGCCCCGCCTTGATGACGGTCATGTGCCGAAGATGGAGAGCACAGCATTTTTAATCGCAACGTAAGGCACGAAACGGCGCTCACCTCAAGCAGCTCGCTGTTTGTACCTACCATTATAATAAAATTTGTGCAATAAACGGCACAATACACAACACTTTCCGTACCATATACGAGGTAGAAACAAGAATGCTTATATCACATTCACATAACTTTTTTTTTGTCAACTGGCCTTTTATGGAACACCCCGACCACGGTGTAAGAAGTAGCTTCTTACACCGTGACCCCGACTAATAACCCGCAGGCGTGTGTGGCGTCTTCTGAAGACTTCTTCCCGAGGCTGGCCCGCGAGGCCCTCCAGTCCGTTGCTCTTGCCGGCTGGCCGTACGACCACGACGTGGACGCCGACGCTGTGTCCCTCTCGACAACGCTTGGACGCATGGTGACTGCGTACGACCTGGACCCTGTGTTCGGGCTCACCCTGACTTCGGACCCGGCGTCGGCATCTGGCATGATGGTTACCTTCGCCCTGTCCGGCCCAGATCCCGTGCTCAATGAGGGCATCGAAGAAGGGAGGGAGTACGGCTTCGTCCGACAGGTACCGTCTACAGCATTAAATTCGGAAGGAATACAGATGAGACCTATCGGTTATAAACTGCCCAGGAAGGCGAAAAAGTACAGGAAGACAAGCGGCCTCGTGTAGACTTCATTCTTTCGTCTTCGTCCGTCATTTTGCGCGCTGTGATAATTCTTGCGGCTAGAAATATATACTGCGCACGGTTTTCCACCGTCTTCAGGACATTCCTGTAAAAAAGCTGCAAAACTTCACGTAAGCTTGCCACGCAATTGCACCGGTCACTGAGGAAAAGCATATGCCGAGCGTTAAGTTACAAGGGGTTCTAATTTTTAAACGCAGCTTTAATATATAAATAGCAACACTTGTGAAAGGTACGTACACAGATAGTACGAAAGGAATACAAAAAGTTTTTGCAGAACAAAAAATGAAATGACTTTGTATCTGTTGTGCCCAAAGGATGCTGAAACCGATAGCTCCTCTGAAGGCTGTTTAAGCCATATTATTTTCCGTCTGAGCCATCGCTCTTGTCTACTGAATATTACACAGGGACTTTGCAAAGTAAAGCGTTTCGTAATAAAATTACATTGATGTCGCCTTCAGCTTGTTCATTTTCTTAACTCCAGTGTGCGTTAGCCCTGCTTGATTAAGCCGAAACTCCAACAAGCCAAAATGTCTAGATTCTAGGTTTGTATAGTTGTGTTACCCGCCGATAATCACCGGCTTTCCCCCTGAACGAGTCGCAGGCCTATGACATCCTGGTGGAGGCCATCGGAGAGAAGTCCCTGTACGACCCCATCGAGACAGACGTACAACTGGCCACAGTGTTTGCGCAGTCTGCGCCGGTCGCCACGAAGGCGCTGAAACTGAAGAACTGCACCAGGTATGCCGCGCCGTACGTCGAGGCTTCTGTATACGTATTTATTTTACACATGTTTTTTTCTATGTAGGTAACTGCTAGGGAGAACACAGAGTTACAACTGGTTGAATTAGTACGTATATGTGGTCAAATTGACGAAGACAGAGAAGTTACTGCTGTCATAACAAGGACCACCATTGTAGGCTGAAGTGCTCGAAACTGGGTTAAGCCTTGATAGGGCGCAGTGAGGATTTTGGAGACTCTTCCAAGCACACAATCCTAGGATAGCCGGGCACCGGGCTGACGAACGCTTATATCCTTTCCTTTACGGCGGTGGGACTTGAACCATTCACACCCCGCAGCCGAGGCGGACACATAATCCACTACGTGATCCGTCACCCCCCACCCTCTTTTGTATACATTTGCATAAATGTGGCTTTCTCGAAGCGCCATGTAGGTTTCTGCAATCTCGGAAACGCTGAAACAGGTATTGACAGTTTGGCTTGGCTGCGTTTCACGTTTACTGACGTCACTGATGGTCGCGCATGAGCCATGGTCTCGGATTTACCCGTGTCGAGATGGCAAGCCATTGCGGTCCTGGGCGCTCACTTGTGTGTATAACCAGGTTCGCAGATTAGCACGAAATGCGCCGTCTGTTCTGTCGAACACGCACGGCAAAGACAAGTTAACCGACAATACGGTCATGAGCCCTGGTGCATATTCAAAAACGCTTGGCCACCCGACATCGCTCTCGCTAGCTAGCTCAGCCGCTTGAGCTGCAACAACTTATTCCCTGTGCGCCCCTTGCGGCGGGCAGGGCAAGCATGAAGCATCTACCAGCGTCGGGACCAAAGAGGACGACATTATTGTATTTTGTTCGTACACGTGCAGTTGACGACTATCTAGAATTCAGCGAAGGATGTTAAATAGCGCTGACTTGCTTCAGAGTGCAGCTGTGTTGCTCTCCAGACAAGACCACTTTTTCACTTGAAGTCGTAGCACAGGCCTCTCCGGTCTATTAAGTTTTGCTACCGCCAATTGCGACGCAAACTGGTTTTCATAGTTAGAAAGACATCACATTCGCCACCTTCGCAAAAACCTACATACTGAGTCCGTCAGAGAGAGCTTCACACAGTTACCGACATGACGCGGCCGTCTCTATAGAATGAAGCCTAGCTTCCACCTGGTTTACGGCTATTAACGATAAATCTTCTAGAGATCACCTGCGGTCGTATAAGTAGCAGGTACTTGCCGTTCCTAACTACAGTATTTAGGACGCATGCTAATAGCTGCTTTATTGCCGTGCAAATGATCGCTCGCAGTGTAAAAATGTGCGGCAAAGAAACAGGCAAAATTTAGAGTCAAAACAGAACTCGGTCCCGGTCATCTACATCCGTAACAGAGTCTTAGCTGACCGGGTAGTAAATACACGGAGGCCGCAATATCTTAAAGGTGCTGTGAAGAGGAATCTGAACTCGTATTTTTACAGCTGGAACCGGACCTACAAGTTCAGGGCGCTCTGAGAAACGTCTAATTATTGCCCTGTGCGGCCGATTTCCCTCATTTAAATCGGATTAACGTCCAGCTCCAGCCTTTTTTTTTTAATTCCCTGCATACGGTGGGAGGAGTCGATCAACCTTTCAGCCAGTCGCGTGGCGGCTTGCCGCTCTGCCATCGAAGGAGGGATACGCAGCTTCTACGAAAGCAAAGCGTATTTTAATTTCCCTGGGCCTAATTTGCAGGTATGTAGTCTCTGTCTAGACCTATCTCTTCACGGAAACCTTAAAAAAACAAATAAAAGTGAAAGCAAAGCAGCCACGCGACTGCCTGAAAGGCACTCCATGCGTTGGTCGACTCCTCCCACCGTATGCGTGGATTCAAAAAACAAAGGCGGGAGTCGGACGTTAATCCGCTTTAATTAGGAAAATCGGCCCCACAGGGAAATAAATAGCAGTTTCTTAGAATGCTCGGAACGTGTAGATTGAGTTTCCGCCGCAAAAAGACGAGTTCAGATTCCTCTTCAGTGCACCTTTAATACTCGTGTGCATTCACATCGGTATGTTTGAGGTTCTCGCTCTTTTAGAGGTACTCCCTCAGGAACGGGCACCGTGACAAGTCCGTGTAATCAGCGCGGCTCTATTATTTAGTAGCCCGTCAGCAAAATAATGATTGAGGTGATGGCAATGCGATGCCTAACGCTCAGCCTTCGAATCTGTAAGAATATGTAAGCGCGCCATGTGATGGGCATAAAACAACCTCCGTATATGCATCGGAAACCCTAAGATATTACTGAAATACGTATGAAAACTTTCAGCGGGGATGGGATACCTTCTACACAAGCAAAATAATACTTCCGATCGGTCTTTCACAATGGTATTGCACGCTGTAGCAAGTGCTGTGTTGTAGAAGGTGTGTTACCACACTATAAGAGTTGCCCTTGCAGGACAGTTCTTACGGGAAATAAGTGAGGTGTTATAGACGTACTTCTAGAATGGAGGTTTCACAGACACTGATGGCGTCGGTGGTAAGTTAAGAAAAAAAAAACCTCATGGGAACTGTCATATAAAGCTGTGGTAATATTACCCACTGCCCATGATGACGTGGTACAGTGGTGCTGACAAACAACATGTACACGCCATTATTACCTCATGCACTTTCACCGCCACTCGTGACAATCTCGTAGTAAGGTTCTCTGACATCATGACGCTTTCACAAATAGTGGGACCAGTGCAAAAGCGTTCTGTCATCACTTCATGAGGAGGGTGCGATAATCGTTATCTCTTTCGCAATCGGGAAAGAAACATGGAAATCCTTTTCCCCCTCCTAAAGGAAATCCGTGGAAGAGCTTCCCCAGCTGGGCGAGTGGCTCTTCTGGGACAAGGTGTTCTCGGAACTGGCACCGGGTGTTCGGGGCAGCAGCATCGCGCTCAACGAGACCGAGGTTCTCTTGCCGGACACTGCGCTCTTCGAGAGGCTGAACCAGACGCGGCTTCTAAGTGCAAGGGGCACCAAGTCCAAGATGGCCAACTACTTGGGATTCCGGCTGCTCCTGCTCCTGTCGCCCTTCGGAACCGGAGCCGACGACAAGAACGTCCCCGCTAGCCTGGCTTACGCTCTGCACCGGAACTACCCGACCAGTTTACACGACTACCAGGTATGCCGCTTTGGCCGTACGGACAAAGGTTAGGGGCGCGCGTTACCTTAGCAGTTTCTGTGTTAGGCTCTCAAGGAGGACTTCTTGCCTTCTGGATAGCCAACAGAAGACACAGCTGTAGCAGTACTGAACGCCATGCTTTCAGTAACCATGCTTTCAGTGCAGGGATGGTTTCAGTGCGCCATGCTTTCAGTGCAGGGGATGCAGTGAGCGCGGTGAAACGGCTCGAAGCTTGATCGAAATGTGTTAAACGGTGGTGGTGGGTAGGCCATTCCAGGGCATTGGCAACTCAGCCTTATCGCTGCAACGGATAACGAGCAAGGGTACGGGCTAAGCCTCATTATATACCCATGACGAATGAAAGTATGCGTCCGGTCCTTATTTCTCCCAAGCTATATTTGGTTGCAGTGTGCAACCCGTGTGAAATCATGAGCCCCATCTTCACGGTTGTGGTTTACACGTGCCGCTGACACTCTTTTTCACCCTCGCCGTTCAATGACGTTCTACGTCACATCAGCGGTAACTCAGGACGTGCTACGTCCGCCGCTTAAGAGCGTGGGTGGCGCTGATGAACACTCTTGATGTTAGGTTATTTTTAAACATAAATACCCCCGAATGCAGAAGATTTGACAGCCGTCGCCGTAGCTCAGCGGTAGAGCACCGGACGCGTAATTCGGAGGTCGTGGGTTGGGATCCCACCGGCGGCATGTGGTTGTTTTTGTTTCTGCTTTTCTAATTAATTAGCTTTAAGCAGTAACATTTTTTTAATACTAAATCGAACAGCAAAATATAAAATAAATAAAAATCCCCTTTTTCCCTTGGTTTCTGTGGCTGTTGGCTTCTCTCATATTTGTAACGAGCCCCTCATTCCCCTTTCCTTGTTTGCTTTATGGGTCTAGTATAGTACCCCTTGTATCGATTCAATGGACAACTGAATGCTGCTAGCGTTCAGCTCCCACTTCCATCGAATTAATAGCCTACTGAGTTAGAGGAACAACGCGGACCTCAATCGAGATTTCGAAGTCCTTCGCACGGCGGCAGCGTGCATTCTCGGATGCCGAGCGCATGGAGCGATGCTCCGGTAAAATCGGTTCAAGGTTACGAAACTTGGCCGCAAAACACGTTCAGTAAGGAGGCTATCATTCAAGACGAACTGCTGGGCTATAGTTGGTTTTACATGCTTGAATTTTTGATACTTCATTTCTGTCCGTGTCTTTTGTGCGCTCTGTGAGGAATACGAAAACAAACGGCAGCCGCTGCTACAAAAACGCACGGCTGCTTTGTAGCTCGCATATAGGAAAACTAAATTTATTTCAAGAGCGAATAATATTCGAGTAAAAAATAATCATTTTGTTAACTCTTTCAGGTTAAACTTGTTACCTGATCGATTACATGCCTGCAAAACTATTATCGGCGATGGTGGCGCCACAACATCTTGGTGGGAGATAATGGAATCTGCCGAAGGCTACCGATTTTGGCTTGCAGCAGAGATGCAACTGCTTCTAGTTCGATCACGATTGAGAACATGAAAGGCTCTCGACTCATTTGGAAGTGCCTGTGTGACAAGGCCGTAAGCAAAGCAACATAAATGCGAATGACCGTCTGGACTTTTTAATAACTTGCACCAATTTAAGCACTTCATTCGCATTCTGCGAATAACATACTTGTTCTTGTCTGCCTGCGGTGTAAATAAACGTATATATTGTGATCTGCAAGTAGTTGTGGGTAAGTGGAAAAGTATTCGCTGTGGCGATAAACAAACATCTCTCAAGCAAGTACCTAACAATCTGTATATGCAAGCATTCATTCCTCTCATTATTTTTTGTGTACTGCTGGTGCAATTGATATGTTTGTACAAAGGTTTTTGTACCATTTTTATCTCAGAGGTGATTGCTTAGTTCAGATAAGGGATATTCGGCTGTCCCTTGGAATGCTTATAATTATTGTAACACATTTAAAACGACCAGTGCATCCGTTATTGGGCCCTTCGGACAGAAAAAAAATTGAAATCAACTAGACAACTTGAGTGCTTGCCCTGCTTGTCCACCACCAGGCGTGCCTGAGGTTCGTGAACCGGTTCGAGCCTATCGTGGCCATGCGTCGACTGCACGGCGACTGGAAGGAGAGGCTCGTCAAGCCGGACGATCTGGTCCAGATGGTCTCCTTCCTGAAGGACGAGCTCAAAGTCTGCCTCAAGACGAGCTCGCTTTTCTTCACGTCCTCGACGAACTTCGTTGCCAGAATCCTGCTGGAGTTCCTCAGCGGAGTGTCTTGGCAGGTAAAGGAGCGATGGAAAACGCCTATACACGAACCAAAAACAGGCTTTAAACGCCCGTTCCCAGAGAAGGTTCCGAAAATTCCCCAGTCTTACATCAGCCAGTTATCTGTTTTAGAGATTTTAGATATCATTAAATCATAAACGCAGCAAACGAAACTAACCCTTTTCTTGCTTCCTTCTCTACAAATTTCTCTACCCTGGGCGCATGTTGTCTTCTACCGTTCTAATCAAATGTACAAGTAACCCTGGTTTGGTATGGCTGCAAGCATCACTTATGAAAGCGGGGCTTGAATAGCAGCGTCTAGGAATCAAGAAATCTATTAAAACGGAAGATAAAGATATATAATCTTCCTCAAAGATACACGGCACCAGATTGGCCATCGACGCATACCGTAAATGAAAAGTTTGTGCTCACGCGAAATAAGCAGAAAACTCCGAGGAGGGGAGGTTTGATTGCTCGCCGGAGGAGCCTTATAGATCACCTTGTATACAGCATAGTGTAACTAGTGTTTCTCTCCCGGCAGGTACTCAATCCCGAGCTCATGGAGCACACATGGACCTTCGAGCACCTCTCGGCCGCGTACGAACAGCTGAACGTGACCGATCCAGGATCAGTCATCGCCTTCCTCCAATCGGCGGTGCAGTCCAAGAGGGACGCCGCGAGCGACCTTTCAGCGGTCCAGTGGAAGGGCGGCTTTCTCAGCACGACCGCGAATCTCGCCTACCCTTACAAGGTGCTCGAAGTTCCGCTCCCGGTCTTCAACCTGCAAAGAACCTTGGAGGACTCGGTCCGTCATCTCCAGTTGGCGCGCATCGGTCCACGAATCTACTATGCCATCTATAAGGCTTTGTACTTCGTCAGTGGCAACCTGGCGCTGGACAACATGACATGGAACCCTCAGCGGTACTTCGACACCGCGGCCGACTGCCTGTGGGACCAGCACTCGTCCTTATTGCGAAGGGCGGCCAACGCTTCCTCACTGTCACCACCGTATGGAAGTCGGACCCGTGATCTGGACGACTTGTTCAACGCCCTGGCACTTGGTAGCAGTCTGGACGCGTATGCGTACTTTGTAGGTGCGAAGAAGAAAATTTACCGGTTCAAGGGAAGCGAGGATCTAGATGTCACGAAGCTGTTCTTTGTGGAGTATGCTAGGAACTTATGTGAAAACCGGGACCCAGGATTCGGTGGCACACGGAACCGCGCGAGGTTCTCGGAAGCAGCCACAATTTCCCGACCTCATGCGTGGTACCGAGTCAACGGTCCTTTGATGCACCTGAAGGAGTTCTCGAAGGCATTCTCGTGTCCACCAGGGTCCCTCATGAACCCGTCAAACAAGTGCCCTTTGATAAGAAAGCATCGTTGAGAACTGATTACAGTGGCTCTTCTTGCTCATGCTCGTGCTTTTGATAGTTATTTCTACGAAAAGTATTGTCAATGTCCAAGAGAACGTAATTTTATCCAAGCGTTATTATCTCTGTACGGAACAAAAATGGCACACATTAGGGCATGTAATGCGAAGGCAACATAACCGATGGTCTTTAAACGTAACGGAGTGGATACCAAGGGAAGGTAAGCGATGCAAGGAGCTGCAGAAAGTTAGGTGGTCGGATGAGATTTGCGGGTTTAAAATGACCGAAGCTGGCACAGGGCAGGGTTAATTGGATGGTTTTGGGAGATGTCTTTGTCATGTGGTGGGCATAGTCGGGCTGCTTCTGCTGATAATGATAATATTTTTAGACTAAATCGGCCCATAGAGCAATTGAGTATTCAGGCGAGGAATAAGGCTAGCAGCATGTTGGCAAAATAATTTGGTAGTGCGGGTTTCGATAAGCTTCACTTTCGAGTAGGTGAAGCCGGGTATTCTGAAGCAAATCATTCAAGGCTTGCTTTAATAGCTCTATTGACGTACTACGAGTGACCGACCGTTATGCGCAGACGGCCCTACCAGTGTAAATTCTTGTTGATCCAAAAAATTCCCGGTGTAGTCACGAAACTTTTTCTTGCGCAGTCAGCCCTACTGGTTCACTGAAAGGCGTGGAACCACGGAGTGAGACTCAGGGAGGTGCATATAAGCTATTCTCACGTCGGCACCTAGCAGTTGAATGGGCACCGAGGGAACACAAATTAATATCTCTCTGCAAGCCTGGTTGCCGTAAAATTTGTCTGCGACTGTACAACTGAAGATGGAAAAAGAGAAACTTGAATTTGAGGTGTTAATGAGCAAAGCATTCTTTTTTCACGGGCTGTAGTTTAGAGCACGCGAGACAACGCTAACGTTTGGTCACTATCCAAGAAACTGTTCCATCTCTATCTACACATCGGAATACTTTATGTATTGCTTGGTTCTATACAAACTGATTTTCGAGCATGAAACGGTTTATTCAAGGCTGAGATGATATCCATTGCATTTGATAATCTTTATTGGGGATCCATAAGATTAAGATTTTTGTCTGCCGTGATGTCTTTAGGTACATTGAGAAAGGAAAGAAATAAAAATGAAGCAATAGTTGAAATTTTTGCGAAGAGCTAACTGAATGCTCACTCTTTCCGCATCACGGACAAAACCCCTAGCTCCGACTGCTAGACGGCGACGAAGTGACGCCATGCGCGAGATCAAAGCTCGCGCCTGCAGCTGGGGCACCGCGAGACGACCGTCAACGTGTTCGGTGCAGGCATATCTGCATTGAACGCTTCGATTAGCACTGGTCTTGTGGCGGCTAAAAATGACCTCCGAGGATGAGGTGCCGCATGTTGGTTGCGGATGTTCAGCATTACTTCGAGCGTTGACGAAGCAAGCCAGGCGCCCAGGTGCAGAAGATGGACCATCAGATCGCTCGGGTCGGCTAAAAATGACCTCCGAGGAAAAGGTGCCGCATGTAGGTTGCGGACGTTCAGCGTTACTTCGAGCGTTGACGAAGCAAGCCAGGCGCCCAGGTGCAGAAGATGGACCCTCATCAGATGTCTCGGGTTGTTCACATGGATCTTCTTCAAGCCCTGACGATGGAAGCTCATCAACCGGCCAGTCGATGTGGCGTTCTTCAGGTTACGCATCGACAAATGGCTCGCTGCTTGTGCCCGCCATGGGACGTGGTGCCCTGCTTGGAAAACTAATGGGTGAGTACTACAGTGCCTTCGTCCGGAATCCACCATATTCTGCTGAGGGGGATGTGGCAGAAGGCATACCAGGACCGTCTGGATATGACATTATGGCAGCACATGGGGACGGCTTAGTGGGCACGCCGGCCAGCATGAGAATGCATGCACAGCAGACAACAGCCACGCAGCAAGCTCAGGACATCTCTGGAGAGGCCTCCGCAGCTGCAGAGGCTGAAGGAAGTGTTGGACCTCCAGGACCGGCGATGGCGCAGCCAGGCATGATGGAGCTCACGGGAAAAGCTGGCCAGCCGGAATTTCTTGAAGCCGACTGCATTCATCTGGACACCAAGTGAGGTATAGGTGGGCACGAGTGCCGTATCAGCTATGGGTTTACCATTGCCTCTGAGCGCCCTGGCGATCAACGGTTCAGAAGCGACTTCGTTATGGAGTGCGCTAGCTGGATCCTGGTGTCTCCTAGCACAAGTATGCACCTGCCTCAGCGGCTTCAGGCGACTGCGACATTCACATAAACTGTGCTGCGAATACAGTGCAGTACGGTGATAGCGCGCACCAAGTTTATGAAAAAGACTCTTCCTCGCAGAGCAGGCAACTGTACAACGTGCTTTTGAAGAAAGTGATTCACTGCCGGCAGCTGACCCATAGTGCCTGCAACTACGTCAACCGCGGGGGTTTTCATGACGCCCCAGCGCTGACTGGAAGTGTAGCCTGGCTAGTGCAGTCTGTAGCCGAGTATGAAGAAGGGCTCCTGCTGAAGTGTGGTGTGCTTTAGTGTTCTACGCTGGGTAACTGCACGTGAAGTTTTGTTTCATGTATACAATGGTGGTGGTGGTAGTGGTTTATTTAAAAATAAAAAAGTGAAGCAAAAGAGTGTTGCCGGCCGTGGCAATTGCTATCTAATATCTTAAGCACCCGAGCTGCAGCAGGCGGAAACGAAAGGGAAAGGGAGAGGATAGTGAGGAGAAGTATAGAGGGGAGCGACAGCAAGAAAGGACAGGGGACAGCTTTGTACACTATTTACAAAATACAAAAGTAATCAAGTTCGCGCCGCTCGCGCGCTAATGTCCAAGCATTGTCCGAAAATAAGTGCGCGCGAGCGGCCACTGCGCACAATCACTTACAAAAGAAGTAAACTCTATGTACATAGCCGCGCGCACGTAGCGTCCTGTCTCGGAATAATCGCGCGCGCGGCACACTGCACTAGCAGCCGGGGTGGGGCGCCCGGCCACGTGTATACAATACCTACCCACAAGACTACAAGGTCAAATCTGCGCATGTCATTCAGGCTGTAGTTTTAATGACATGGTAATTTACCTCACCTATTGGTTGGATGGCAGCGTGGTTATTAAAATCAGCCTTCCCTTTTCATTTTCGCAGCAACCTGACTAGCCAGGTTAAGAACTCCAAAGCATATGCAATATTCAGATCCTGGACTAGCACTTCTTACGATCGCCATTGATGTTAATCGCTGTCACAGCCTCGCTGGAATAGGTAATAAAGTCAAAGGTTTGGCCACTTGTCGTTATCTGCACTCCATATTTTAAAGCTATGCAACAATTTGCCTTGTAACGCCTTTTACTCTTTTACGTAAAGAGTTCCGAACGTGTGGCCTCACTCTTGCATTGTTCGCACGATGAATGCGGTTTCGTGAAGCTTAGGCCTGAATGGGATCTAAAGCCAATACACAATAGCCAGCGAAAATACCTGAAGTAAATAAACGGGAGAACATGGAGGGCTGAACGAACATAGTGTAAAATTATTAAACAAGTTTTGTGATAAACGCAGTAGCATTTAGGTTGTCTTGAAACCGTGTTTCTCAGTGACAAAATTCTACTGGTCGGGAGGGTCGCAACGTCGTCATCACCTCCAAATTACAATGTCTGGGGAGTGAGGAGTAAAATGTTAGAGTGCCTTCCATTGGGTTGTCATCCTTACTTCATCTGGCTGTGCATGTATACTGTATGCCTTATTCACATGATACAGTGGCAACACAAATGTGCGACCGTATAAGACGGGAAGAGATGCTGCACTTATGATACGAATTAGGAATGCTGGAAGACGATAGCAGCTAGAGAATACATCACCTGAAAAAAAAAGTGCTCGTCTTTCAAGGTGTCTTGGTTTTTATTTCATTTCAACGTGCTACGTTTTCGAGCTTTATTTGCCAAAGCCATAAGGCAAAGAAAAATATCGAGAAGCGGTTGCTGGTGCCCTCTAGCTTACGGCGCGTACTGCGTAATAGTAACACGCCTTGGGTGCCGGCACCGTGCGCTGCAGCTATAATTAGATCCCGAAGCACACAGTGACGAAACTTTGTGCTACCTCATTTCACAATCTGAGAACGGCGCTTTCGCAGTGTGTCCGTCGGCGCCGTGGCTTAGTTAATAGAAGAGGGCTGAGGGGACATTTACATATAAGCGTTGTGTTTGAATATCATGGAAAGTGAAAAAATTCGAGGATTCCAGCTACAGGCAGCAGAAGTTAAGCTGCTGGCTTATGCGGATGATGTCGCGGTGTTCACAGTGAACCGGGAAGGTATAACCGAGGCCGTGGCATGCGTAAAAGAATTCACCAAGATCACCGGTAGTAAAGTGAATTGGTCAAAGTCCCTGGGGCTTTGGCACGGAGAATGGCCAACGAAGCCCGGCAATTTTGCAAACGTGTCCTGGGTGACGACCCCAGTAAAGTACTTAGGCGTTCCACTGGACGGTTATCGCGATAGCGATTCGTACTGGAAAGCACAGACGCAAGCCACGCGTGAAAAGGTGGAAAGGTGGAAAGGGCGACACCTTTCAATTTTCGCAAGGGCCACAGTGTGCAATCTGTTTTTTATGTCTAGGCTGTGGTACGTGATGAAAGTGTTGCATTGTGCAAGGATGAACGTACAGAGACTGCACCGGATCTTTGCCGTTTTTGTGTGGGCTGCGGACTGGGAACGCTGTAGCCGGACCAATTTGTTTAGGCGGGTGAAGGATGGCGGCCTGAGTCTGGGACACTTATTTCTGCGGCAGATTGTAAGCAGATTTTGTTTTGTGCGCGATGTAAGCGATCCGTTTTTGCGCACTGTGTGCCAATTAAGGCTCGGAAATGCACTGCCGGACTTTGTTGTCACAACCGAAAGTTTCTCGGGACGTATTTTTGGTTACTTTAGAGAGGTTGTCGTGAGTGTTCGATTCCTGTCTGTTCGATTTTCGTATGAATATTTATCTTCTGTTAGCAGGAAGAAGTTGTATAAAGATTTGTGCGATGTAGTTCTTCCACAACCTATGTACAGGGCCTTATACAATGGAGGCCAGGGACGCGACGTACTTAAGCGTGTGAAGGCGATGCAGGTGCCGCCAAGTGCAAAAACTTTTTTCTTTAAATTACATACCGGAACACTACCAGTAAAGGAATTCTTGGAAAGGAAGCAGTTATTTCTACCTTGGGGATCACATTGTTTAATTTGTAAACAACCAGAAACAATAGACCACGTTTTTTTGCACTGTTGGGAGGGGGTATACTTTTGGGACATTTTGCAACGGACTTTAAAAAAGGAATTTCCGCTCGACGCTCATGGTATTCGGTACTTGCCTGTAGAGAGTGAGGATGGGACACCATTCGACCTCATTATGCTAATGGGCCTCCATTGTATTTGGCGCTCCAGAATGGCAGGATATCATTGCGATCCTGATGCACGGCCAGCACGGATCTATTTTCAGGAGTGCATGCATAAGTATATTGAAGTTCAGAAACTTGCTCCTGAAGCTCCCGAGTGGCTCGAAAGAGTCGAGCCTTTGGTGACGCTTAAGGAGTTTTAATATGATGAAGCCACGCACCCCCGGGCGGATAGTGTTGTTAATTATTGCTCATTGCGCTCTGTAAGTGTATTTGTGTACTGTGGTTCTTGCCGAAGTCAGGAAATAAATAAAAAAAAAAGCGCCGTGGCTTAGTTGGTTAGTTGGTTAAAGCGCCTGTCTAGTAAACAGGAGATCGTGAGTTCGAATCTCACCGGTGCGTGTGTGCTTATATTTTTTCGCTACAGTGACAAGCACGCGCATACATGCGCAAAAATGTGCAACGAGGTCCGTATTTTTTTCTTTTTTATCATTTGTAAACGTACGAAGACGTCGGAGTTTGTTCGGGATGAAAAATGCCGTTGTACTATGCTGCGCTGGGAAACTCGGGAACTCTCCTGCAGCTCAGTGCTGCTTAGCTTGTACATCAGCCTTTAGAAGTGTACATTTCCTGCTTGATGAATTTAAGGCAGCTCCTTTACATGTTTGATTGCTTGCATATAATGCTCATCAGACCTGAGCTGGAATAGGATTCTATAGGCGGAGATCATTATTTGAAAAAGAAAAAAAAAACATGTTAAGAAACTGGCAATGCTTGTAAGAAAAGTTGACAGTTTTATGTTTGGTTCCTATCGCAGCCTTATTCACCATCATCGCTCATGGCAGGAAACAAAGTAGAAGGATGATCGCCACACTGAAGTTACTATTCGTGGTTCACAAGTGCCAACTTAGTATCAGTTCACTATATCCCCGTGTAGTTCGTGAATCTCGGTTCAACTGTTTCACACCCTCGCAACAACTTCGACATTATGAATATATTCAAGAACATAGCCCACCGGGCTAGGAACGAACTCACTATATCACCCACACAAACTTAGTATACTAATTCGGATATAACATACACTTGTATGCCAAATCGGGTATAACGGCCTTTCCTGTGTTAACTTCGGATATAACGAACCTTAATACGCCTCCTTGGATATAACGAATGTTAACCTTGGATTTACCGAACATAAGTAAGCCACCTCAAATATAGTGAAATTTGCGTTGTTGCCTTGGACATAGCACCCAAGTATGGCCCCCGCACATACCGAACTTTCCTGTCTAGACCTCGCATGTAACAAAGTTAGCGTGTTGACCACGGACATAAGGAACCTAAGTGCATCAACCCGGATATAACAAACTTTAGTGTGTCAACTTCGGATATAACGAACGTTAGGCGGCTGGTGTTTGAAGCCATCCACGGAGGATCGGCTAAGCGTTTTTTGTTCCACGTAGTATCTATCGCCTTTTGAATGCACCTGCGATAGACGTCTTTTCATATGGTGATATAAAATTACCTTTGAGACACGTGTACTGAGTGTTCCCTCTGGAATTTGTTCTTGGCAATTTTTTCCTTTTGTTTTTTTTTGCACTTTCATGTGTTTCTAAATTCGTATTTATTGATATTGCATGTCCATGACTGCCTTGTATTGCATTTATTTTTTCATGTATTGTTCTTCCACAGTCATCAATGACTGCCGTGCTTCAAAAAAAATAAAACAGTATAAATTAATATATTAGGAGATAAATAATGAAATACATAAATAAAGCATGCAACTAGAATGTGCTCCGAAGGGCACGCTGCCACGAAGTTAGCGTTATCGCTTTATATCTCCACAAAGGGAGGGAGTAGGAGTGCGGGAATCCCAGCAAGTTTTCTTTATTTCTTGATCTAAAGAAACGGCGTTTCATTCTCGTTTTGATTCATTGGAAAAATAGCATTATTTGTTTTAGGACACAGGTTCGCATGCCTGAAAAAATCTGGCCTGCTTTGTCCTTATTTTTCTTGCCGAAAAAATACAGGTCGAAAGTAATTTTTTTTTGTTTCCTTCTGCTGCCCAGAACAATAAACGGCGCATAAGTACGACATTTGGACCGGAAAATGCCGATTTATGGGTAACTATTACAGAGGTAGGTAGAGAGTGGGGTGGGGGAGTGGGGGGGGGGGGGGGGGGGGGGGGGGGGGGGTGGAGGGGTTGTGCAATGTCCAGTGCATGTCTTTAAGATTTGTGCTAAAAAACTGACCGGCCAGTGTTGTTTCAAGGTACATCTCCCCGCTCCTCCTTCGGCGCATAAAGAAAATATCTACCCCTTATTACTTGTCCTGCAGGAAATTAAATAAGCTTGGAACAAAATATAAATTCCAGCCCTTTTCGTCGTTGAGAGTGGTTGTAAGTATGGAATGCCTAGCTGCGAAAGCATAGCCCAATATTAGGGCTACTTATAGGTGGCGGTGGACGCGCTTGGGTAATGGCCAGCTTCCTTGGCTCTGGTGCACCGCTTCCTTCCCCTTTTTCTTTTCTTTGGCCTCGGAAGCGAGGTCGGTCTATCTGGCTGCTTTCGCACCTTTACATGTTGCAGCCATCAGCCGCTTATTTCCTGACAGCTTACTAAGGTGGCAGTCTGGGCATGTTGGTGATTCATGAAGGAAATGTACAGCGCGAAGAAAGACGAGGACACAAGGAAGACACAAAGGACGCTGGTGTGCCCCATGAACAATTGTGCCCCATAAACAATTGTAGGAAAATGGTAAGTAGTGGAATTTCATTCTGTTTGTGATCAAGAGCAGCGCAGTAAAGCCTTTTACGTCTCAATAAGTTGAAGAAAGCGCTTATAAGTTTGCCCTGGTTGGGGCCTATTGAGGGAATCCTTTAAACCAAGCCTATTTTGTCTGGCTGTGCATGCATACTGTATGCTTTATTCACATGATACAGTGGCAACGCAAAGGTGCGAACCTACAAGACGGAAAGAGGGGCTGAACAAAGGTAACGAATTAGGAATGCCTGAAGACGATAACAGAGAATGCTTCGCGAGAAAAAAAAAATGTTCTTGTCTAAAGGGATAAAAACGGCACTAGGTTTACCACCCAATACATCGACGAACAGGATTATGAGACTGGGTGTTTCCAATACCCTCGAACAGCTCATTGAAGCTGCAACAACCTCGCAATACCAGAGACTGTTGCGCAGCCGTACCGGTCGCACCATTCTGGAGAAGCTGGGGCATGAGCCACGAGCATGCTCCAGACGTACTGAAAAGGTTCCTACACAGGTTAGAGACAAATTAAAGATACCTCCACTCCCAAAAAACATGCATCCCATCTACCATGAGAGCCGGAGGAGGGATAGAGCAGTAGCTTTGCAAGCCCGATTTGATGGCAGACAGGCCGTCTTGTATACAGATGCCGCAGAATGCGCGGACGGTACGGGGCGCGTTTCGGTAACAACCAGGGAAAACGAGGGCCCGGTAGCGTGCTGCAGCGCCCGAAACTCGACCGCAACGGAGGCCGAAGAGCTGGCCATTGCGCTGGCTCTAACTCAAAAACAGGTCAAAATTATTGTCAGTGACTCAAAGTCAGCGATCAGAAACTTTGACGCGGGCTGCACTTCAGCTGTAGCAGCACGAGTGCTGGCCGGTGCCCCACCACCGGCAGAACAGGTCGCGCTCATTTGGACACCGGCGCACCAGGGGTTGAGGGGGAACGAGAAAGCGCACGCACTGGCCCGAGGGGCGTCTCATACGCAATCCCATCCCCCTCGCGAGATGAAGAGCCCCTACGGTTCGATGAGATTCTTAATACATACCAAGAAATTCTAAATCATTACAAATTAGGCAGAGCGACATTTCCAAAACCGAATAGACAACTCACTAAAAGCGAAGAGGTCGTGTGGCGCAAGCTTCAAACTGGAGTTTTCCCGAACCCGCAGCTCTATAGTAAGTGGCACCCGGAGATTTTCAGCCCCAGGTGCAAGCGTTGCGAGGGCATAGCGGACATGGTCCATATGATATGGACATGTCCTAGCTTTGGAGAGCCTTACAGAACTGCTGAGTCCTGGGAGGCACTGCTTCTGAAAGAGGACGAAAAAGAACAACGCACTGTCATCCATCTCGCCCTGGCCGCTGCCGAGATCCAGGAGATTCCGGTCGACGGTTAAGGGGGAGGACATGGCTGGGACCGAGCTGCGACTCGGATCCGGGTCAACCTTTTGACGGGTGTCAATAAATGTTATTTCTCTCTCTCTCTCTTGTCTAAAAGTCTCCAGTTTTTTTATTTTATTTTATTTCTGCGCTAAACTTTCTAGCTTTATTAGGCAAAGCCGTAAGGCAAAGAAGAATATCGAGAACTGGCTGCCGGTGCGCTCTAGTGCTAGGCGCGTATTGCGCAAGATATGCTCTTGGTGAGTGACGTACCTTGGGTGCCGGAAACGCGCGCTGAAGCTATAATTCGATACCGAAGCACACAGTGACGCAACTTCGTGCTACCTCATTTCACAATCTGAGCACGGCGCTTTCTTCCTCGCCTCCGTCGGCGCCGTGGCTTAGTTGGTTAAAGCGCCTGTCTAGTAAACAGGAGATCGTGAGATCGAATCTCACCGGTGCCTGTGTGATTACATTTTTTCGCTTTCACTGACAAGCATTAGCATACATCTGCGAAAAATGTGTAACGAGGTCCGTATTTCTTTTCTATCACCATTTGTTACAGTACATAGACGTTGGAATTTCTTCGGGGTAAAAAATGTCATCGTGGTATGTAGCGCTGCGAAGCTCGGGCAGTCTCACTGCAGCGCGCTTTGGATCAGTCTTTTAGGAAAGTAGATTATCTGTTCAATAAATTTAAGGCAGCTCCATTACATGTTTCGTTGCTTGTATACAATGCTCCCGAGACCTGAGCTCTAATATGCTTCCGTAGACGGGATCAAGAGGCTGAGACGATCGCATAAACTGGGCTGCGCACTTACAGTGCCATGACTGTGCACATCAAGTTTGGGAAAAAAATACCGCCTTATAATACAGGTGCCTTTATAACGTACTGTTCAAAGATGTGATGTAGTGCTTGCAGTTCCCCCCCCCCCCCCCCCCATTCCCTAGAACAACGTCCAGTGCACAGGTGCTCTCATGATGCGCCAGCGCAGGCTGGAGGTGTGGCGTGGCTACGTGCAGTCTGTAGCTGAGTATGATGAAGGGTTCGTGATGAGCTGCGTTTTGGTCTTCATTGCGATGCACAGCGTCACTGCACGTGAAGTGCTGTTTAATGTGTTCAGTGGCTACTGTCAACACTGTATGGCCAAGACTGTGCATGCCATTGTGGGCGCAACTGTAACGACGCGCTACAGCTACCACACATATCGGATGGATGACAGTAGGGGTTGTGAAACCAGTGCTCGCTTTTCAGTTCCGTTACAGTCATATGATTAGCAGAGTTGAGTATTGCAGTGCATGCTTTGCAGTGCATGCAGTGCAAAAGCTTTCGAGCTTTTAGTCCTGTCTCCTTCTCTAATATAGAGAAAATAAAAGGCTGATTGATGTACAATACTGAGATCCATGACTACTATCAGCCTATACCGCTAATAACGATCGCTTTTGCCGATCATAGAATCGCTGCAAAAGGTAATAAAGTCATGTACTGAGTAAGATGTGCCTGCTGGCACTTGCCTCTGAACTCTGAAAGCTTGTACAACTCTCCATAAGGTTCCATGTCTTCATGTCCAGAAGCCTGCTGTTAACTACCACATGTAATCTAGAAAATACGCAGTGTATCGCAGAGAAGATAATTTTCAGCAGAACCTTGAGGACCACAAAGCGCAAAGAGGCGTAAAGAGGGCAGAACATGTGGACACAATCTTGTTTTATTGTTGGTTGGCACGATGAATGTGATATCTCGGGAGAAAATGTACCGCTAATTTCTGGAAATTACGAAAATGCGCTTTTGTTACAATTTACGTTATGCCACTCCATCCGCCTACGATCGCAGGTGGCGTAGGAAGAGCTACGCTCTAACTTCGCATAATGGATAATCATAATCGACTGTCAAGTTTTTCTTCAAATATTGAGATTTGACAAAATATGTGTAACTGATTTTACAGATGTATAGTTGCACTTACCTAAATGAGAACGCAGAATATTTCGCTGTTTGGATTTCACCGTACTCAGGGTATTTCCCATAAAGAATTCGGCGAAGACATTGGGTATCGGAATTTTATTACGTTGGTGCAGTAACAGCAGCACAGGAACGCCTTTTACGTCTAAGGATTTCGAAGAAAGCGCTCGTAGGGCTCGTTGTTGAGGCTTGCTTAGGGAATGATTCTCAACAAGTCCACTTCGGCTGGCTGTGCATGCATATGGTATACCTAATTCATATGATGCAGCGGCTACACAGCGGTGCAACAATCCAAGATAGAAAGAAATAACGGACAAAAAAAGACAAGAACGCCGAAACATGATACTAAGTAGATAATGAATCATGAGAAAAAAAATGTGTTCTCGTCACAAAGCGTCTCGCTTTTTATTTTTTATTTTATTTCACTATTTTTTTAGCCTTATTATGCAAAACAGGAAGACAAAGAAATTGATAATCAGTCGGAAATGCTGTCGCGTTCGGCGCGTATTACGCAAGACATGCTCTTTGCTAGTGACGCGCCTTCGGTGCCGGCGCCGTGCACTAAAGATGTAATGAGATCTCGAGCTCACAGGGACGCAACTTTGTGCTACCTCATTTCACAATCTGAGCACGGCGCTTTCACAGCGCCTTCTGTCGGCGCCGTGGCTTTGTTGGTTAAAGCGCCTTTCTAGTAAACAGGAGATCGTGAGTTCGAATCTCACCGGTGCCTATTGCCTGTGTGATTATACTTTTTCGCTTCTCTGACAAGCATAAGCAATCATCCGCAAAAATGTGCAACGAGGTCCGTGTTTCTTTTCTTTTATCATTTACACCAGTACTAGGACATTAAAGCTCATTAGAGTTTACTGGGGGTAAAAACGTCATCGTAATATGTAGTACTGGGAAAATGAGGACTTCTGCCGCAGCGCAATGCAGCTTAGTGTGTCCATCTGTCTTTAGCAAAGTAGAATTTCTGCTTTATTATTTCCACGCACCTCCTTTTCGAGTTTATCTCCTTGCATATGATACTAATCTAACCTGAGCTCGAACATGCTTATAGTTCGTGTCTTTAACAGGGACTAACTGCATGCTTGGTCTTCGAGCATCACTCACAAAATCAATAGCTGTAACTGCAAAATGACAAAGACGGAGGGGCGCCACACGTGAGATCGAAGCTTGCGCGCGCAGAGAGAGCATCGCGAGACGATCGTGAACGTGTTTGGCGCAGTCATATCTGTATAGAACAACTCTATTCAAACTGTTCTTGTGGTGGCTAATAATGACCTCCACAGAGGAGGAGTCGCATGCATGTGGTGGTCGTGTTGGCCGCGCATCATTAGTTCTGGCTGCGCTGCAGCGGCATACCAGGCGCCCAGGGGTAGAACATGGACCCTCATCAGCTGTGTAAGGTATCGGTAGCGTTCGCGGGGGTCATTGGAACGCGGCTGGGGGCACTCAAAGCGGAGCGTCTCCTTTCTTGGAACGCGGCCGCTCGCGAACGCGCCGGGAAGTACGGGTGTCCACCCGCCCCGCGGAACCGATTAGAGCACGTTCTGGCACGAATGTATATTTGTGTTTTTGTTTTATTTTGTGGTGGAGAGAGCGCTCTACCTTACGGAAGCTGGAGGGCTGGCCATGCCCTGGATGAACCAACCATGTTAAGAGCGCAACATGATTGGAAGTTACCGAATGTGGGCCGGGCCTTTAGGGCTTTAAAACCGGGCCCCGGAGCTGGAAGCGGGGTTCTGCGCTAAGGTCAGATGCAACGCATCTTCGGCAACGCCGAGAGGGGCCTCCCCTAGTGATTAGCCAGATCCGCCCTTTTTGTTGTTTGTCTTGTGCCGTTAATTTGTCTCAAGTGTCTTAACTTGTATCTATTGTACATATTTGTATATAAATCTCCAGTCATTGCCTTTTTCATCCCTGCGGCTCTATTCATCGAGAGACCGTCTCTGACGGGGCACCGCTGGTGCGAAGAGCTTCAGTCTTCGAGTTGAAACCAACCCGTCTCTGGCGGGGCACCGCTGGTGCAATAAGGAAGACGGAAGAACCTGTGAAACTTTACTGGCGCAGTCGACAGGATCCTGCGGCCATCGGAAGACGGCGCAGGAAGAAGATTGTAGGCAGGGTAAAAGGCGAGGACAAGGCGACAGGTCAGCGTTCGTGAACGGACCTACGGAGACACGGCGGCAAGGACGCAAGGACCACGGCAGTAGTCCAGCGACGCGGGACTGCGTCCGGTCAAGGAAGGCAGCGCGTCGAGAACTCGACGGTCACCGGCGGGTCGCAGCAAGGCGACAGCAGCGGGCACAGGACCAGCGGCCTCCGACAGCTCATCGCAGCGTGCGGTGAAAGTGGAGGTGGACTCCGACGCCAAGGAGCTGGCAATGCGGATCGACGCATCGAAACCGTGAGTTTCCTTGGTCGCATTGTTCACGTCCCTGTGTTCGAGCCGGCAGGACAGTTGAGGGATACAGACGGCGGTATGGAGAGTTATCCATGCCGGCCCTCACTCGATGTGAGGTACCAGGTTGAGTTAGCGAAGGCGCGCTTAGCGGACCTTCAGGCTCAACTTGCGAAAGTAAATGGCGGAAAGGCGCTGCTTCGCGAGGAAGAACCTCAGGATGTTAAGTATGTCTTGGGGGTATTAGAAGCGAGACGCCAGCAGGTAGAGCTCGAGATTTCTAAGATCAAGGAGTCTAGGAGAGCTAGCCAACTAGCCAGGGAGAACTGCTCCGAGTCACGAGCAGAGAGGTCGCCAGTGCGGGAAGGCAACGGCATATGCCTGCCGGGCGCAGGTCAAGAGGACAGCCGGGCAGAGGTAAAGGGTGAGCCAGATTTCTGCGAAGCTGGAGTCGCAGTTCAAGAAAGCAGCCTGACGGAACGCAGCGTCGCGGTATCAGAGGCGGTGAACGCGCACGCCGACGACACGGCCGCCCAGGTTAGCTCAATCCCAAATGACACCAGGGACGCGGACGCGTGCTCAGGATTGTTGGAAGTGAGTCTCACAATTCCAAAAACGCAGTCTCAAGCAAGCTGCGGAAAAGAGCATTTAGCTCAGCAGGGAACGGCCAGCGACGACAGATGTCAGATCGCGGACCTAGTGACAGGAGAAAGTCTAGCGTTGCTGGAACCGCACACTGTGTCGGTCATAGGGCATGAAGGGCCCCGTAGCGTCATTGATGGAAAGAGCGTTCCATGCGAGCCAGGGAACGGAGGCGGGCTTGCTGGGCCGACCGGGCAGAGCGCCACACAGTTGTGGAACGCACCCGATGTGTGTCTGGCCAGGTCATTTGAGTACCCGGAAATGAGTGGCGACTTGCCGCAAGGCAAGCTCGGGTCAAGCGACGGCGAGTCAGCTCGTGCAGCAGACGATGCCACGAAGCCGGCCAGCGTCTATCAAGCAGGGAGCGGCGATTTAAATGTTTGCCCGTGCAGGAACGGTGCAAATAGCTCCAAACGCTCCAAAGTACCAGGGGACAGGCGCATAGCCATCACAGTGAATGTCGGCGCGTGGAACAGTACGTTCCGTGCTGCGGTACGCCAAATTATGTTCAGCAAAGCCGGCCGCACTGTTACAGCTGAACTCGGCAAGAGAGATGTTCCTTACGCAGCACGCGGTTCGTACCGGCGCGCCAGAGAGAGCGGGCCCTCAGGTGCGTCGTGTAGTGAGGGGTTTGGACCCATCAAAACCCGGGACGTTTTTGATCCTGGAGGGCACCATCTTTTCAGTTCGCGCCCCGTTGTGGCGCCAGCCTAATGAGTGAGTTACCGTTTAGGCGTTAATTGTGTTACTGACAACACGTGGTGGCTCGAATGTACACAGGGACGCTCGGTGCGACTAAGGAGGCTCACGTGGGCATTGGGCGAGTGCTGTGAACGCTCCAGTCGCGAGTGTCTGTGTCTGTGTGCTCATTCGCGAGCAGGACGACGGCGTGCATGCAGGCGAACTGGGTGCAACGCACCAACTTGGACGCTGTGTTACGGCGCACGGCAGGCATGCCACTGTGTGTATTTAAGTGTGCATTTTGCGTGATGTTGTGTTGGTGCCCGTGTGCATTTTGTTGTTTTTGGTTTTGTTCGTGCAACTGGTCGCATCGCGACAGCTTGGACTTCGGTGAATGCGCTGGTTTTACAGGTGTGAAACGCGCATTTGAATGTGTACGTTTTGTTTATGTTATGTCACCCGAAGGGTAGTTTCGTGTCAGACACCGATCCCTTTTGTTTGTAATTCTAAAAGTGGCATTTGAGCCCTTTGTAGAATCTTGGGAAGGGCGTGTAAGGTATCGGTAGCGTTCGCGGGGGTCATTGGAACGCGGCTGGGGGCACTCAAAGCGGAGCGTCTCCTTTCTTGGAACGCGGCCGCTCGCGAACGCGCCGGGAAGTACGGGTGTCCACCCGCCCCGCGGAACCGATTAGAGCACGTTCTTTCACGAATGTATATTTGTGTTTTTGTTTTATTTTGTGGTGGAGAGAGCGCTCTACCTTACGGAAGCTGGAGGGCTGGCCATGCCCTGGATGAACCAACCATGTTAAGAGCGCAACATGATTGGAAGTTACCGAATGTGGGCCGGGCCTTTAGGGCTTTAAAACCGGGCCCCGGAGCTGGAAGCGGGGTTCTGCGCTAAGGTCAGATGCAACGCATCTTCGGCAACGCCGAGAGGGGCCTCCCCTAGTGATTAGCCAGATCCGCCCTTTTTGTTGTTTGTCTTGTGCCGTTAATTTGTCTCAAGTGTCTTAACTTGTATCTATTGTACATATTTGTATATAAATCTCCAGTCATTGCCTTTTTCATCCCTGCGGCTCTATTCATCGAGAGACCGTCTCTGACGGGGCACCGCTGGTGCGAAGAGCTTCAGTCTTCGAGTTGAAACCAACCCGTCTCTGGCGGGGCACCGCTGGTGCAATAAGGAAGACGGAAGAACCTGTGAAACTTTACTAGCTGGCTCTGGGTCTTCATATGAATCTTCGTCAAGCCCTGACGACGGAAGCTCATCAACTTACCGGTCGCTGTGCCGTTCTTCAGCTTACGCGCCTACCTGCGGCTCACTTTCTATGACCGTCATGGGACCAGATGCCCTGCCTGGAAAACTAATGGGTGTGTCGTACAATGTATTCTCGTCCGCGAATCCACCTTAACCTGCCGCAAAACAATTAGAAGAAGGCATACCAGGACTTTCTTTCTGGTCATGGCATTATGGCATCACATGAGGCCAACCTATTGAGTACGCCAGCCGACATGAGCATTGTTGAGCATCAACCAGCAGCATTGCAAAAACCACAGGACAACTCTACAGAGGCTCCCACAGCTGCATATGTTGAAGCAAGGCTTGGACCTCGCAGAGATGCGATGGTACAGCCGAGCACCAAGGATTTCAGGGCACAAGCTGGCCAGCCGGTACTTCTTGAGGCTTACTGCATGCGTCCGGGCACAAAGTAAAGTATGGGCGTGCTTGAGTGCCGCATCGACCCTCGGCTGACCATCGCCTCCGAGGGAGCCAAGGAGAGCTGTATAGCTAGACGCCCTCTGCGTAGGACGAGGTTACAAGAATCTCCAGTTATTTATGTGTTTTAGCATGGATTGGTGGACCCTTCGCCAGGACAACTCAGAAGCTGCAGTACATGGCTTATTTGTCGCCGAATAAACAGCGTTACACATCGAGACGTACTAGGAATATAAATAATGATGTAATGAGCGCCAAGTATCAGATTGCATTATAACAGTTGAAAACACTGCACAGCGCATGATGGTCTCTGAAACGCCGGCACGAAGCCCGGGGAAGTCCAGGAACGAGCCATTCAGGCTCTCCGGGACACCCACGATGATAAGAGTTTTGGTGCTGTACACCTTTGTGCCCAAAAGGTTGGCCGCCACGGCTACTGGCGACGGCGAAGAATGCGAGGCCAAGGAGGCATCATGCAGCGCCATCTCGAGGAACAAGAGTCGAGAGCACACTTGTTGCTTCGCTGTGAAGATGTCTCCGCACCCCAGGAAGGCGTCGTCGCAGACACAGTGAAGCATCGCATCGGTCGACGGGACGCCGTTGCAAGAGTCGTTCCTGCGTGCAGTTTCAGGACGTTATTGGAGAAGAATTCTTTCAATGCGAATGGATGAGCAAGACCGCCTTCATAAGCGGACAGCTAGCACGAAATGGCTTAGATCGCTGCGCTACATCAGCTTGGGTAGACAAGTCAAGACGCAACCAGTTATTTAACACGATTAGCTGTTTACGAGCTTTCTGCAAAAGCATATCTGCGAAGAAATCGAGCTAGGGCCGACTTATGATAATGCTCACAGATCAGCGAAGCCTAAGCAATGATAGTCTGGAATGACTAGTTTGTGTGTGAAAAAGGAAACACTTCTGCAGGCGCTGAAGGTGGAAAGGCCACCTAGTTACTTGGCTTCAGAAGCGTAGGTTCTACCTGTTCCTCTCAGGAAACGACGAAATGCTAGGGGAAACTGAAGTTATTCGACAGCGTAGCACGTGGTATGGTCGTTGCAGGGACGGAAAGTGGCTTAGATGTTAGGTCGCTAGATTGAGACTGAGTTTGAGCATCTCGCTGAGTAGTCTGTTTAGACAGGCTGGTGACTTCTGTTTATGAGATGACGTCCATAAATATTCTATCGACAGTTCTTATCAACTGTTTCTATGCTTATTGCCTTACACTTTTTTTACTTTATGCAACTTGTGTATATTAATTTGTTAATAAGCAATATATATAGACCGTGTATAGGTTTATGGCCTTACTCATCTAGTATACTCTTGCCCTTATACTCTCACGTGAGAAAACTTGTACTTTGATCCCTAAAGGCAATTATTATGCAAACTAGAATAGGCAAAAGGAATCTTTACGAACTGTAAACATTGCTTGCCTGCCAGTCGTACTAGAATCCAAGAGTGTGAACTCATATATGAAATTTTTAAGTGGTTGTATAAATTCTACTTATTTCAGATCACGACGTCCAGTGCTTCGCGCCGCAGTTTTTTTGCAAAGTGCCGAGAAGAAAGACCGACGTCGGTCGGTTTTTGAGTGTTACACGACTGCGCCTCGCGAATTGGGCCAGAGACTGTCTTAATTTGTGCGAACCACTATGTATCGTTAATGAGTATTAAGCGCCACCTTCCCGAGCCTGAGCCGTCCAGTGCTGCCTGCATGCACGAGTGGTTCTCCATTATGAAGCAGGCCAGCGCACAAAAGTGCTGCTGCACTGCGCACAGTACTGTTCAGGTGATGCAAATGCCGGCACGTATAAGCCCACAATCTTACCGAAACTGACAACCGCTCTTTCGTATTCGTCCTCGCAACTGGTTCATTAACACTGACCAAAGACCTAATGACGAAGATAAATAATTCAGCAGAAAAAGGCAACGCCGTCCTTATGGTCCGCGTCAAGAGAAATCGTTTCGGCTTGCCTACGGAAGCTTCGTTGAGTTGTGAGTTAAGCCATGTGAGTGAACAAGGCTTCCGTACGGAAGCCGAAACGCCCTCCTTTGACCTAAACTATTGGCCGGCACCGCCTTTTTTACGCTGATGTGAACTTACTGCTCAACCAGATGAGATTTCGTCAACCTTTAGATTTCACCAATCAAACTATCGCAAGCAGCCGCGTGTTAAGAAACTACGTTCTGTAGGCCCCCACCGCTGTCCAAAGGACTGAAGCGATGCGTGACGTTGTGCAGCGTAGCTGAAAAAGGGCCCCTGTCTCACTTTGTAGTGGTGCACTAGTCCTATATATGTGAATCTCAGCAAGCCCGCACCTGTGTACCTCATCCATTGGAGTGGTGTGCCTGGCGCAGTGGCTGTAGGTGCCGTCCCCCCGGCGTGGGATGGCCATCTCCTTCCTAAACGCCACGCCGGTGTTGGCGAACCTCTGGGGTGGTGGTCGCCACCGATGGTCCACGGCGTGCCCCGTTGGCCGACGCTGAATAGGTGGCACAGGAAAGCGGCCACCGTCGGTGCAGCGCCGCGGACCGAAGTTGCGACCTTGGGCAGACCTTCGCCGAACGCCACCTCAGGAGAGTCCTTGAGAACGCCCGTGGCCTTTTCACCACCAAGTGCGGCCGAACCAGGTTGGTTCGTTGAGGTGCGGCTTGATTTCCTGGTGAAGGACGGCAAAGCGACGACTGTCGTGGCCACGGTCTTCTTCTTCTTCGTTCAAGCACTACGCGTGCCCGCAAGTAAGCATCCAGCTGAGGTCTTCGTCAATGTCCAAGGCAAAACCATAATAGTAGCGACGTTTGCATTGCAGCCTATACATACCTGGTGTCTCAGGGAAGACTAATTAATCTTTTAAAATGGGGTTTTTGAGTTAAAGATATGGTTTTTGCGGCATAGTATTGCCGGAGTTGGCTGGTTCGAAACCCAGGCGCGGCACATTAACGGCCATGTTTATTTCATTTCTACAGGTCTAGCTAACTTAGGTACCGGACAACGGAGAACAGGAAGCCTTGGTTGCTTTTTCATTTCCGTCATTGCCGAAGTGAGAAGTTTAACTGGCCTTACATTTTATCGCAATAATATGGATATAATTTTGAATGATGTTGATCACAGATAACATATAGGTAATGATTCTTCCCCTAAAAACTATGTAAAAGAGGTCTGTTAGACAAAAGCTTTTGTAGCCCCCCAAAGACAAGAACGATGAAGTAGCTCCAGCCATCCTCTCCACGCGCAAGAAAGAGGAAAACTGAGCGTGCCTCAACAAGCGACCCATAACCGTTCACTTAAATCTGCTCTCGGGCTACGCAGGACCATGTTTCCAGGATTCCATCCTCAGCGACCGCTGTTCTCGCGCTCCCAGTCGCTGCCGGTGTGCTGCTCGAACCAGATGATGCCCAACCACGGAGCCGTCGTGCACCGTAAGGATGCGACGACACCACCAGCCGGTAGAGCGGTGTACGCGGCCTACGCCAACTCCTTCGATGAGGACGACGGACCCGTTCTGGCAGCCATACCGCTGCCCTACATACAGGTGCGTTCAAAATCAGTAGTCCTTCTGCAGAGCGCTCTCGGTGGTGTTTGCAAACTCAGTAAAACGTCATCCGGAATCAACTAGAGTGAAAGACGATGGCTAGAAAGGAGACAAGACTTGTATTGTTTTTAACCCTGGTCGTACGCGCTGGTATATGTAGTGGGATACCTTAACAGACCCTGAAATGATTTTAGTGGTCGTATTCTAATGCGAGAGATCTGTATAGGGGGTCTTTGTGGGTATTCGAGTCAACTTTGAAAGCTCTGCCTGGACCCTATTTTTATAAATGATTTTTACTACTTGCTGCTCGCAGTAGCTCACAACTAATTAGGCTGACACACCTCACAGCGCGTCCCCTACCCCGATGACGTCAAGAAGAACCAGCCTTCAAGCTCCCCCCCCCCTGCACACTGACGTCATCGGGGTAGGGGACGCGCGGTGGGGTGTGTCGCAGTAATCGATTACAAGCTACGGGGAGCAGCGATTCTTAAAAAAAACTATTTTTAAATCACAGGCTCCACGCAGAGCTTTCAAATTTGACTCGGATACCCATACAGACCACTTCTATTGAACTGTTCCACTAGAATATGCCCATCGAAATCATTTCAAGCTGTCTTTAAGAACTGGACAAAGCGTCTATTCTTCAGTAAAATGTATATTGGTGTCTTCTGCGTTGGTCAAAGCCGCCGCCGTCACCGCGGTCGCGTTCGCCGGTTCCTGTGCCCCGGACATACTACTGGAGAACGTGCGACCGCCATCGGCAGCGATCGTTCCCGTCCTGGTCGGATGGAACGCGTCAAGACCCCAGCTCCTCTCGCGGGAACACAACCACGATCACGGGCTCTCGCCCGTCGGGCGGTGACGCGACCAGCTGCAGTAGCGTTGGCACCAAGAGTACGGGATACGCTTCCGGCATCCCGATGTCGACGGCCTCTAACAGTGAGGTATACTTAAGCGGTGGTTTGCCGATCACTTGATAGCAGAGCTTTTTCGAATATGGTTAACGGGATACTGAGACTGTTACTGTGCCCACCAGATGGCCGCTGCGTACAGAGTACGGTACAGCACGGTACACATCTCCTCTGAACAACATGCGAGTACATATTGCCGCGTCTACAACAATAGCTTCGCGCAGCTTCACGCTTCGCGCAGAAGAAGCTCGACAACTTGCAAGAGTGCGCATCCTGAACCAACAAGACCGTGACGCCCGACGTTACAACCGCCGCCACAGACTGATGACGTTCGCCCCGGACGACAAAGTGTGGGTATGGACCCCCATTCGACGCCGTGGCCTTTCCGAAAAACTGCTCAAGCAGTATTTCGGCCCCTACCGAGTTCTCCGTCAGCTAAGCGACGTAACCTATGAAGTCCTCCCTGACGGGGCTTCCCGGACTACTCGCCGTCAGCAGAGACCAGAGATTGTTCATGTAGTGCGGATGAAGCCCTATTTTTCGCGACACATTCAGTGACCACGTGCTGTGCGTTACTCTGTTTTTTTTTGTTTCTTTCTCCCTATTTTCTTGTTAAAGCATCGGGCCGATGCTCTTTCCGAGAGGGAGGGTAATGCCGCGTCTACAACAATAGCCGCTCGGCGGCTGTTCGGCACGCAGCTCGTGCGCCACGCGGTTCGCTGCTGAAGAAGACGAAGCTCGACGTTCCATCCTGGCCGTCTCGGTGTGCGCTGGCATCATCTCGGTGTTGGCGTTCCTCTGCCGTCTGGACGCGGCGCTACCTGTACCAACTGCTACGTTACAATATGATTAGACACTCATTTTAGACAACGCAGAAAGTAACATAAATTCTATCGCATTCTATTCTTTAAGAATGTGATTGAGAAGGTCTCCAAGTTTTTTTTCATTGAGAAGGTCGCGTCTCTGTGTTGTTACACCCCATGCTGATGAGGGGGGGAAAGGGCGGGGCGGCTCAAACACAACCCTGAGAAATTATCGCCCCATCACCCATCAGTGTGGTATCTCGTGTAACACTGAATGTCAGTGCACGTTAAAGAACCCCAGGGATCAAAATTTCCGGAGCCCTTCACTACGGCGTCTCTCATAGCCTGAGTCGCTTTGGGAGTTTAACCCCATAAACCAAACCAAACCAAACCACTGAACTGACAATAGTGGCAGAGCTCATCAGGCTCAGTGAACTGAACAGAAAGAATAAGACAGTTTTCTTCGTCCAATCTGCTCTCGCAGGTGCTTACGGAAACGTATGCTTCAGAGCGGCGAACAAAACATCGCTCCCCAATATGCAAGGAGGACGCCCCTACTTGGAAGGGCTACTTCGTCGTGGCGGGCACGCTCATGGCGGTCGCTTGCTTCGCAGTGCTGGCGCTCTTCCTAGTCACCGGGACACAGTCGCTGTTCTCGGTCCAGCGTGGTGCGGCCTCGGCGCACGAAGACGGCGATCACCCGGCAAAGCCCACGGTCAAGGCGGACGAGCCGAACGAGCTTCTGGCAGGGTCCAGGAGTCTCGTCAAGTACGGCGTTGCTGCGAAACTCTCCACGGATGGCAAGCAGGACACGACGAGGCTGACCCGTGCGAGGTGCGCTACATTGGTTTGCGATGGTCATATTTACAAGGCAACTCGCGAATCCGGCAGGCAGGTGATTCGACACACGGTATTCCTTACCTCTGGTGTGGCTCTAACCCTCCAAGTTCAGCGAATTCACAAGTTCCGAAAGTTAATGAAGCCAGTTGTGGCACATTCCCCCTCTCTGGTAGAAGAGCCTGCGAGACGTAAGATTCTGAACGCCAAACCAAAATTCCATGACGTCCTGAATGTGTAGGACATTTGACGTATGAAGTTTCGAGTATGGTATTTTTCGAGTATGGTCAGTTTTCTCATCCACTCAGCACCGTTTTGGTTTGCATCGAAGAAAAATATTTTTCACCCTACAGTATCTTCACACTTCAATAAAGCTACTTTGTTACATTTTCAGCTTAAAATGTTAGAAGCTAATCTTTTTTCAAGGATGTTCAAAATTTCGTTCTGTGTCATATAGCAGAATCGAAATGCAAGGAATTGTCAGGTAAACACTCGAAAGATCGTGGATTGAAATTCAGTGTCGAAAATGTACAGTACGGAAGAAATGGTGAAAAAAAAATTCACATTACTGTTGGCGAACTCTACTCTCATAAAAATGGTGGTCGATATGCTACCTCACTCTCTGCTTCACGAAATACTTTTTGCGTTTGCTATATGGCACAAAAAATCATGTTTCTGACTGACACAATAGATGCTAAAATCACCTCAAGCAAATAAATCGCTACTGCCTTGTACCCACAGCCCTACACCCTAAAACCTTACCCAGAGCTACTAAACACTCAGACTGTCATCAACATTTCCCACTATCCCAGCTGTCGCTGTCGTTCGCAATACCCGGTGGGTAAGCATCCAGGGAATGTTTTATTATAAAGCGTTAGCATTATAGCTCCCACGTTGCAAGCACCTGTCTATTCTTCCGTCCTTGCGTCTGAAGCCTCGGACAGGAGGCTGCGAAGGGGAGGAAGGAATCTCCTTTCAACTTTAGAGGTGAGGGAAGGAAGAGAGAACAGAGGATGGAAGGCGACAATGGCGGGTGGGGTAGAGTGGAGAGGGGGTACGGTATGCCACACTGTGACCGCTGGACTGGAGCGGCTGCTCCGTCTGTGGGGAACGCAAATTCGAACGCACACTCTGCCGCAGCAATCGCACTAATCGTCTATATCTTTTTTCACTTTTTCTAGTTTATGAGCGCACCATTTTAAGCAAGCAGGCTTTTTGTAGTTCGAACGGGGTAATCTGTCGGCACAGACCAATATCAATTTCTCTTCGGTGTCAGTTAAGCGCTCTAATGCTACGGCATTTCCCTTGTTCAATGTGACTCTTCCGTGCACGTTGCAGGCGGGTCAACGCCAGCAGCAGCCCTTCCTTCCCGCGCCTCTTCCCTTTCGTCGACGGGACAACCACGCAGTTTCCGCGGGCCGATTCTTCGACGCCGTCGACACAACGACGGCACACGTTGCAATGGGACGACTCTATCTGCTGGACAGATGCGTGTCTGGCGGAAGGGGCTGCCATTAAGTACGCACTTTCGTGCTTCCTGTGTGCGCCTTCTAAGTTAACATAGCGTCTACAATAACAGGCGAGGCGCTCCGTGACCTTATTGCGGTTTCGGCGTTTAAATGGAATCAGTACGGTAAAAGCAGGAATTGCAATCGTCACGGACATGACTTCGAGCAGGTAACCATTAGCCACGAACCTTAGATGGCAATTTAACAAATTTTCGCCTGCTTTTAACCACCTCATGTTTCGATCTACTTCCACCTACTAAACGGCGTCCGCAATGTTTCTCTGCAACTTATAGAAGGAGTGTTGCGACACACAACACTTGCCTGTTCGCGAGTTACAGTCCTTCACGCCCTCACGCCATTGTTTGACTTGCAGGTCATCTTTGGATTTGACCGTTAATCCTTGCGACAACTTCTACGCCTATGTCTGCAACCGCTGGACGCACGAGCGACCGCTGCCTCGCGGCCACGCAGTAGTGTCTGTAGACCTGGACTTTCTGGACGTCTTCACTTTGGACGTCTTCAACGTCCTTGGCCGCGAGTCCAAAAATAAGCTCTTTGACAAGCTAAGGCTCCTTCTGCAGGTACATTATTATGCTTTGGTATCTCCTGCATAAGCACTCGTGTTTAGGATGTGAAGAGGAAATTAAGGGATGAATTTTATGAGGAGAAGCAAAGGCATGGTTCTCGCACGGAGCCTTTTTGGCACAGTTAGGCACTCGAGGTTAGTCACATACTGTGTTACGAGTACCTTATATGAAGGACGTGAAATTGTTTTGCACGAAACGTTCTTTCTATTCAGTGTAATGGATTGAAACCCTTCTGTGACTACATTCCAAGGCAGGAATAGCACACAGATATTCAGTGTTGTCATACCCACTGTAAATGTTGAGTTTCCTGCTCAGCCTCCCACCTTACGAACTAAACTGCTTTATGAATGTCATGGTAACAACTGTAGTGGAGTCTCGTTAGAAACTCGCTTAACTTGAACTGCCGCTTCACATGTACTAATTGCTCTGGTTGATTCGAAAATTGCTTGGTTCGGAAAAAATTTCGGTTCACTTTGAGTTCGACTTGTCTGCAGTGAACAATGATTACCTTCGTCCTAATGGCAGGTGCGCCGCAGTTTTGGCGAGTGCGCCCGTTCTCAAACTCACTAGCGTTTACTACGTGGCTACAGATGAGAGGGCGCGGACCCACTGGCCCACGTGGTTTTGTAACCCAGCGCCACCTTGATGACGTTCATGTGCCGTAGCTGGAAAGCACAGCACTTTTCAATCGCGACCTAAGACACGAAATCGCGGTCACCCCAAGCAGCTCCCTGCCCACTATAATAAAATGTGTAATAAACAGCACAATACACAACACGTTCCATATTATAAAGGAGGTAGAAACAATATAATTTATATTCCATTCACATAATTTTTTTGTCCACTGGCCTTATATGGAACACTCCGACTAATAACCCGCAGGCGTGTGTGGCGTCTTCGGAAGACTTCTTCCCGAGGCTGGCCCGCGAGGCCCTCCAGTCCGTGGCCCTGGGTGGCTGGCCGTACGACCACGACGTGGACGCCGACGCTGTGTCCCTCTCGACAACGCTCGGACGCATGGTGACTGCGTACGACCTGGACCCTGTGTTCGGGCTCACTCTGACTTCGGACCCGGCGTCGGCATCTGGCATGATGGTCACCTTCACCCTGTCCGGCCCAGATCCCGTGCTCAACGAGGGCATCGAAGAAGGGAGGGAGTACGGCTTCGTCCGACAGGTACTGCCTATAGCATCGAATTCGGCAAATAGATAGGAGGTCTATTGATTATGAAAGGGCCCAGGAAAGCGAAAAAGCACAAGGCTGACAAGCGGCTTAGTATCAACTTCTTTCTTCCACCTTCGTTCATAATTTTTCGCGGTGTGATTTATTCTCACTACTGGAAGAAAACACTATACAGGGTTTTGTATCAATTATCTGTACCGTATTCAGTACATTCCCCCATAAACGTTATTAAACTCCACACGCGACGGGAAACGGACCGGTCACTGAGGAAAAAGACATGCACAGCTGTAAGGTATCGGTAGCGTTCGCGGGGGTCATCGGAACGCGGCTGGGGGCACTCAAAGCGGAGCGTCTCCTCTCTTGGAACGCGGCCGCTCGCGAACGCGCCGGGAAGTACGGGTGTCCACCCGACACGCGGTACCGAGCACGAATGTATATTTGTGTTTGTTTTATTTTTATTTTGTGGTGGAGGGAATGTTCTCTGCACGTACTGGCACGACCGTGCGTTTGTGTTTGTGGAAAGGGCGTTTTGCCCTACGGAAGCTGGAGGGCTGGCCAGGCTCTCGATAAACCAATCAGGTGAACATCGTAACATGATTGGAAGGCACCAAATGTGGGCCGGGCCTTTAGGCCTTTAAAACCGGGCCCCGGAGCTGGAAGCGGGGTTCTGCGCTAAGGTGAGATGCAACGCATCTTCGGCAACGCCGAGCAGGGGCCTCCCCTAGTATTAGCCAGATCCACCTTTTGGTTGTTTGTCTTTTTGCCGTTGTGCCTGAACTTGTATATTCTGTGTATATTTGTATATAAATCTTCAGTCATTGCCTTTTTTATCCCTGCATCTCGAATCACCGAGAGACCGTCTCTGACGGTGCACCACTGGTGCGAAGAAAGAAGCTTCAGTCTTCGAGTTAGATAAACCGTCTCTGGCGGGGCACCGCTGGTGCAATAAGGAAGACGAAAGAACCTGTGAAACTTTACTGGCGCAGTCGACAGGATCCTGCGGCCATCGGAAGACGGCGCAGGAAGAAGACAAGGCAGGGAGAAAGGTGACGACAAGGCGACAGGTCAGCGTTCGTGAACGGACCTGCGGAGACACGGCGGCAAGGACGCGAGGACCACGGCAGTAGTCCAGCGACGCGGGACTGCGTCCGGTCAAGGAAGCAGCGCGTCGGGAACTCGACGATCACCGGCGGCGGACCAGCGGCGTGCGACAGCTCATCGCAGCGTCCGGGGAAAGTGGCGGTGGACCCCGACGCCAAGGAGCTGGCAATGCGGATCGACGCATCGAAACCGTGAGTTTCCTTGGTCGCATTGTTCACGTCCCTGTGTTCGAGCCGATAGGACAGTTGAGGAGTACAGACGGCGGTATGGAGGACTATCCATGCCGGCCCTCACTCGATGTGAGGTACCAAGTGGAATTAGCAAAGGCGCGCTTAGCGTACTTTCAGGCTGAACTTGCGAAAGTGAATAGAGGAAAGGCGCCGCTGTGCGAGGAGAAACCTCAGGATGTTAAGTGCGTCTTGGATGAATTAGAAGCAAAGCGCCAGCAGCTAGCGCTGGAGCTCGCTGAGCTCAAGGCGTCTAGGAAAGCTAGTGAACTAACCAGGGAGAACTGCTCCGAGTCCCGAGAGGTGAGGCAGCCTGTGCTGGAAGACAAAGGATTATGCTTGTCATGCACAGGTCAGGGAAAAAGCAGTGAGGACGCTGAAAGCAATCAGCCGGTATGCGGGAACGCATCTTTCTTAGGAAACGCCGCGAAAGGTTCAGGAAGAGAAAACAGGATTCCTGAAGGACGCGGAAATACCACAGCTTTTCCGCCACCGCGGGCGGCTAGCAAAGAACAGGAGCAGCCCAATTCTGATGATCCAGGCCCAATTGAGACCAAGGTGTCCGATAACCAACAGGACAACGGTCAAATTCCTGCAGGCTCGGTGACGGAGGTTGTGACCTCCGACACGTCAAAAGAGCGAACGAAAAATAGCCAGGAAGAAGTAAAAAGAGAGCCAGCTTTCCGCGAAACTGGAATCTCTGGTGGAAAAAGTATCGGGATGGAACGCAGCGCCGTCCAGTTGTCGAACGCACCCGATGTGCGTCCGATCAGGTCATCTGATGACAGGGAAATGTGTGGCGACTTGCCACAAGACAAATTCAGGCCGAATGACTGTGAGGGGGCTCATGCAGCCCCAGAGTTAAACAATGCTACGGAGCCGGCAAGCTCCTATAAATTAGGGAGCGGCAATTTAAATGTTTGCCCTTGTAGGAACAGTACGCACCGTGCTACAGGTCGCAACATCAAATGTAGCAAGACTGACCGTACTGATATATTTGGACGGCCCAGGGGCTATGCTCCTTGTGCAGCACACGGTTCGTACCGGCGCGCCGGAGAGAGCGTGCCCTTAGGTGCGATGTGTGGTCAGGGGTTTAGACCCATCGAGAACCGGGACGTGTTTGATCCTGGGGGGCACCAGCTGTTGAGTTCTTGCCCTGCTGTGGCACCAGCCTAATGAGCCGAGTGGCAGTTAGGCGTTAATTGTGTTGAGACGCGTAGTGGCTCGAACGCACACAAGGACGCTCGGTGCGACTAAGGAGGCTCACGTGGCCACTTACGGACGTCGTGCGAGTGGTACCGAACGCTCAAGTTGCGAGTGTCTGTGTGTGTGCGTGTGCTCGTTCGCGAGCAGGACGAGGGTGTCTACTTGGTGGTGGTGAACTGGGTGCAACGCACCAACTTGGACGCCGTGTTACGGCGCACGGCAGGCATGCCACTGTGTGTATTTAAGTGTGCATTTTGCGTAATGCTGTGTTGGTGCCCGTGTACAGTTTGTTGTTTTTGGTTTTGTTGATACAACTGGTCGCAGCGCGACAGCTTGGACCTCGGTGAATGCGCTGGTTTTACTGTTGTGAAACGCGCATTTGAATGTGTACGTTTTGTTTATGTTATGTCACCCGAAGGGTAGTTTCGTGTCAGACACCGATCCCTTTTGTTTGTAATTCTAAAAGTGCCATTCGAGCCCTTTGTAGAATCTTGGGAAGGGCGTGTAAGGTATCGGTAGCGTTCGCGGGGGTCATCGGAACGCGGCTGGGGGCACTCAAAGCGGAGCGTCTCCTCTCTTGGAACGCGGCCGCTCGCGAACGCGCCGGGAAGTACGGGTGTCCACCCGACACGCGGTACCGAGCACGAATGTATATTTGTGTTTGTTTTATTTTTATTTTGTGGTGGAGGGAATGTTCTCTGCACGTACTGGCGCGACCGTGCGTTTGTGTTTGTGGAAAGGGCGTTTTGCCCTACGGAAGCTGGAGGGCTGGCCAGGCTCTCGATAAACCAATCAGGTGAACATCGTAACATGATTGGAAGGCACCAAATGTGGGCCGGGCCTTTAGGCCTTTAAAACCGGGCCCCGGAGCTGGAAGCGGGGTTCTGCGCTAAGGTGAGATGCAACGCATCTTCGGCAACGCCGAGCAGGGGCCTCCCCTAGTATTAGCCAGTTCCGCCCTTTTTGTTGTTTGTCTTGTGCCGTTAATTTGTCTCTAGTGCCTGAACTTGTATCTATTGTACATATTTGTATATAAATCTCCAGTCATTGCCTTTTTCATCCCTGCGGCTCTATTCATCGAGAGACCGTCTCTGACGGGGCACCGCTGGTGCGAAGAGCTTCAGTCTTCGAGTTGAAACCAACCCGTCTCTGGCGGGGCACCTATGGTGCAAAGAAGAAGAAGAACCTGATCTTTACTACAGCGTAAACTAATACATCAATCGGAACAGTTGTGATGAGCACGTGCGCAGATAGGAAAGAGCGCAAAAAAGTGTTCTGTTTCTGTGGCGCGCAAAAGGCCCTGTTGCCTACGTTGACCCCACAGGGTTTCGTTGCCCACTACTACATTCTGTCTGAGCCAACCCTTTAATCTACTGAATTTTGCACATGCCTTTGGCAAATTACAGGTTATCGAAATAAAATGTGCTGAAGTCGCCATCGTCTTGTCTATATGCTTAAACCCAGTGTGCGTTAGCTCTGCTTGATTAAAGGCGGAAATCCAACGAGCTTAAATATCTAGACGTTAGGCTTGTATACTCGCCTTACCCGCCGATCATCATCGGCTTTGCCCCTGAACGTGTCGCAGGCCTACGACATTTTGGTGGAGGCCATCGGAGAGAAGTCCCTGTATGACCCTATCGAGACAGACGTACAGCTGGCAACCGTGTTTGCGCAGACTGCGCCGGTCGCCACGAGGGCGCTGAAGCTGAAGAATTGCACCAGGTACGTCGCGCCGTACGCCTAGGCTTTTGTATATGTATTTATTTTTGTCGTGTGTTTTTTGCTATATAGGTAATTGTGAGGAAGTGATGGGAACACGAAATTACAGCCCGTTGTATTAGTATATGCGGTCGAATTGAGGAAGAAATAGAGGTTGTCGTGAATGCAACACGGACCACAATTGAAGGCTGAGGTGTTCGAAACTGAGTTAGCCCTGAAAGGGAGCGGTGGGGTTTGCGGAGCGTCTTCCAAGCTCACACCCCTAAGACAGCTGGGCGCCTGGTCGGGGAACGCTTATACCCTTTCTTGTACGGCGGTGGGATTCGAACCATTCACACCCCGCAGCCGAGGTGGACGCATAATCCACTAGGGCATCCGTCAACTCCCACCCTGTTTTTGCATAAATTTGCATAAATGTGGCTTTCTTTCTCAAATCGCCAAGTATATTTTGCCATTTTGGAAACGCACAAACAGGTATTGAGAGTATGGCTTGGCCACGTTTTACGTTGAATGACATCACGGATAAAGTCACGCATCAGCCATTGTTTCGCCTTCACCCATGTCGAGATGACAAGCCTCTGTGCTCCTAAGCGCTCCCGCGCTGATGAAACCCAGTTCGCGGGGACAAAATGCGCCGTCTGTCTTCTCGAAAATGCACTGCGCTGGTGCGTATTAAAAACGCACGGCCTCACGACGTGGCTAGCTCTAGCATATTCAGCCGCTGGCGAAGCAAAAACTCCAGTGCATGTGCGACCCTTGTTGCTGGCGGGGTGAGCTTGAAACTAGGACCATCATCGGGACGAGAGTGAAGGACAGTTAAGTATTTTGGTCGCGCATACGCAGTTGACGGTTATCCACAGTACAGTGGAGAACGTTAAATGGCGCTGCCTTGCTTCACAAGACTAGTCACCTTTGCACCTGAAGTTGTAGTACAGGCCCCTCCGTTGTGTAAACTTTTAGCTCCATAAACATCGACGTAGGCTCGTCTTTATAATTAGAAACCCATCATATTCGCCACCTTCATAAAAAAAAACTTACTTAGTTTTTCGGCCAAAGCTTCACACAGACACCTTACCTGAGGCATCCGTCTCTAGAATGAAGCCTAACCTCTACCTGATTTGTGGCTATTAACGATAATTATTGTAGAGATCATCGCCTGCGGTCGTATAAGTAGTGGCGTATTGCGGGCCCTAATAGCAGTATTTAGGACGTATGCTAATGGCTGCTTTATTGCCGTGCATATGATCATGGCCGCTGTCAAAATGTGCGCAAATAAAGAGGCAAGATTTACAGTCATACCCGACGCGTCCCGGCATTCTAAATCCGTAACAGGGTCTTGGCTGACCGGTCGTGCAGTAAATACATGGAGGCCACAATATCTTAATAGTTTGATGTTCTCGCTCTTTTACAGGTACTACCCCAGTAACGGTCACGGTATTGAGTCCGTGTTATCAGCGTGGCTGTATTTATTAACCTGTCAGAAAAATAACGATTGAGGTGATGGCAATGCAATGCCTAACGCTTCGCCTCTGTAAGAATGTGTAAGCGCGCCATTTGCTCGGTACAAAACAACCTCCGTAGATGCATCGGAAACCCTTAGACATTACTGAAACATATATGATAACTTGTACCGGGGATGGGCTGCCATCTACAGAAGCAAAATAACACTTCCGATCGGTTTTTCACAATGGTGTCCGCTGCAACAAATGCTCGGTGTAGAAGGTGTGTCACCGGACGATGTGAGTTGTCTTTGCAAGACACAGCCCTTACGGGTAATAGGCGCTGTGTTTATAGCCGTAGTTCTGTAATGGAGGTTTCACCGATACTGATGGCGTCGGTGGTAATTTAGGGGAAAAAAAAAACGTCAAGGGAACTGTGATATATAGCTATCGTAATATTGCCCACTTCCCACAATGACGTGGCACAGCGGTGCTTACAAACAACATGTACAAGCCATTATTACCTCGTGTATACTTTCATCGCCACTCGTGACAGCCTCGTCGTATGATTCTGAGACGTCATGACGCTTTCACATATAGCGAGACCGGTGTAAAAGTATTCTGCCCTCACTGCATGAGGAGGGTGCGATAATCGTTCTCTTTCGCAATCAGTAAAGAAACATGGAGATCTTTTCCTTCTCCTCCTAAACTCACAGGAAATCCGTGGAAGAGCTTCCCCAGCTGGGCGAGTGGCTCTTCTGGGACAAGGTGTTCGCCGAGCTGGCGCCTGGTGTTCGGGGCAGCAGCATCGTGCTCAATGAAACCGAGGTGCTGCTACCGGACCCGGCGCTCTTCGAGAGGCTGAACCGGACGCGGCTGTTGAGTGCCAGGGGCTCCAAGTCCAGGATGGCCAACTACTTGGGATTCCGACTTCTCCTGCTCCTGTCGCCCTTCGGGACCGGAGCCGACGACAAGAACGTCCCCGCCAGCCTGGCTTACGCTCTGCACCGGAACTACCCGACCAGTTTACACGACTACCAGGTATGCCGCTTTGGCCGTAAGGACAAAGGTTAGGGCGCGCGTTACCTTAGCAATTCCTGTGTCATGTGTTAGGCTCTCAAGGAGGACTTCTTGCGTTCTGGATAGCCAACAGAAGACACAGCTGTAGCAAGTACTGAACGCCCTGTTTTCAGTAACACTGCAGGGGATGCAGTGACTGCGTTTTACAAGTGCTTGCACTTGATATCTCGTTATGTGAAACGGCTCGAAGCTTGATCGGAATGTGTTGAACGGCGGTGGTGGGTAGCCCATTCCAGGTCGTTGGCAACTCAGCGTTATCGCATTATATACCCATGACGAATGAAAGTGTGCGTACGGTCCTGATTTCTCCCAAGCTATACTTGGTTGCATGTGCAACCCGTGCGAAATCGTGAGCCCCATCTTCACGGTTGAGGTTTACACGTGCCGCTGACACCCTTCATGAGTCTAGTAGAGTACCCCTGTCACGGGCTCATACAGGCGGCCTTCGGACCGATAGTCCGTCAGTTCGATGGACAACTGAATGCATTTAGCGTTCAGCTCCAACTTCCATCGAATTAATAGCCTACCGAGTTAGAGGAACATCGTGGACCTCAACTGAGAATTCGAAGTCCTTCGCGCGGTGGCAGCGCGCATTCTAGGATGCCGAGCGCATGGAGCGCTGCTCCAGGGAATAAAATCAAAGCAGTAAAATGGCTTGAAGGTTACGAAACCTGGCCTCAAAACACGTTCAGCAAGCAAACTATCATTCAAGACCAACTGCTGGGCTAGTTGGTTGTACATGCTTGAATTCTTCATGCTTCAATTCTGTCCGTGTCTTTTGTGTGCTCTGTGAGGAATTGAATAGAAGTTTTGGTAGTGATACGAAAACAAACGTCAGCCGCTACTACAAAAACACATGGCTGCTATTATAGCTTGCATCGGAAAATTAAATTTATTTCAAGAGTGAATAATATTAGAGTAAGAAATAATCATTTTGTTGTTAACTTTTTAAGCTTAAACTTGTGAGCTGATCGCTTGCATGCCTGCAAAACTATTATCGGCGATGGTGGCGCCACAACAACTTGGTGGGAGATAATGGAATCTGCCGAAGGCTACCGATTTTGGCTTGCAGCAGATGTGCAACTACTTCTAGTTCGATCACGATTGAGAACATGAAAGGCTCTCGACTCATTTCAAAGTGCCCGTGTGACAAGGCCGTAAGGAAAACAACATAAATGCGAATGACCGTCTGGACTGTTTATTACATTGCACCAATTTAAGCACTCCATTCGCGTACTGCGAAAAACATGCTTGTTTCTTGTCTGCCTGCGCTGTAAATAAACGTATATATTGCGATCTGCAAGTAGTTATGGGTAAGTGTAAACGTATTCGCTGTGGCGATAAACAAACATTTCTCAAGCAAGTACCTAACAGTCTGTATCTGCAAGCGTTCATTACTCTCATTATTTTCTGTGCACTGCTGGTGCAATTGATATGTTTGTGCAACGGTGTTTGTACCATTTTTATGTCAGAGCTGATTGCTTAGTTCAGATAAGGGATATTCGGCTGTCCCTTGGAATGCTTATAATTATTGTAACACATTTAAAACGACCAGTGCATCCGTTATTGGGCTCCTCGGACAGAAAAACAAATTGAAATCAACTAGACAACTTGAGTGCTTGCCCTGCTTGTCCACCGCCAGGCGTGCCTGAGGTTCGTGAACCGGTTCGAGCCTATCGTGGCCATGCGTCGACTGCACGGCGACTGGAAGGAGAGGCTCGTCAAGCCGGACGACCTGGTCCAGATGGTCTCCTTCCTGAAGGACGAGCTCAAGGTCTGCCTCAAGACGAGCTCGCTCTTCTTCACATCCTCGACGAACATCGTTGCCAGAATCCTGCTGGAGTTTCTCAGCGGAGTGTCTTGGCAGGTAAAGGAGCGATGTAAAACGCCTGTGCACGAACCAAAAACAGGCTTTAAGGGCCCGTTCCCAGAGAAGGTTCCGAAAATTCTCCAGACTTACATCAGCTAATTATCTGTTTTAGAGAGTTTAGATATTGTTAAATTGTAAACGGAACAAACGAAAATAACTTTTTTTTTGCTTCCTTCTCTAAAAATTTCTGTACCCCGTTCAGATTGTGTTTTCCACCGTTCTCCTAATCCAGTGTACAAATAACCCCTGTTTTGGTATGGCTGCAAGCATCACTTATGGAAGCGGGGCTTGAATAGCAGCGTCTAGGAATCAAGAAATCTATTAAAACGGAAGATAAAGATATATAATCTTCCTCAAAGATACACGGCACCAGATTGGCCATCGCCGCATGCCGTAAATGAAAAATTTGGGCTCACGCAAAATAAGCAGAAAACTCCGAGGAGGGGTGGTTTGACTGCTCGCCGGAGGCGCCTTATAGATCACCTTGTATACAGCATAGTGTAAATAGTGTTTCTCTCCCGGCAGGTACTCAATCCCGAGCTCATGGAGCACACATGGACCTTCGAGCACCTGTCGGCCGCGTACGAACAGCTGAACGTGACCGATCCAGGATCAGTCATCGCCTTCCTCCGATCGGCGGTGCAGTCCAAGAGGGACGCCACGAGCGACCTTTCAGCGGTCCAGTGGAAGGGCGGCTTTCTCAGCACAACAGCGAATCTCGCCTACCCTTACAAGGTGCTCGAAGTTCCCCTTCCTGTCTTCAACCTGCAAAGAACCTTAGAGGACTCGGTCCGTCATCTCCAGTTGGCCCGCATCGGTCCACGAATCTACTATGCCATCTATAAGGCTTTGTACTTCGTCAGTGGCAACCTGGCGCTGGACAACATGACGTGGAACCCCCAGCGGTACTTCGACACCGCGGCCGACTGCCTGTGGGACCAACACTCGTCCTTATTGCGAAGGGCGGCCAACGCTTCCTCGCTGTCACCACCGTATGGAAGTCGGACCCGTGATCTGGACGACTTGTTCAACGCCCTGGCACTTGGTAGCAGTCTGGACGCGTATGCGTACTTTGTAGGAGCGAAGAAGAAAATTTACCGGTTCAAGGGAAGCGAGGATCTAGATGTCACGAAGCTGTTCTTTGTGGAGTATGGTAGGAACTTATGTGAAAACCGGGACCCCGGATTCGGTGGCGCACGGAACCGTTCAAGGTTCTCGGAAGCAGCCACAATTTCCCGACCTCATGCGTGGTACCGAGTCAACGGTCCTTTGATGCACCTGAAGGAGTTCTCGAAGACATTCTCGTGTCCTTTGGGGTCCCTCATGAACCCGTCAAACAAGTGTCCTTTGATAAGAAAGCATCGTTGAGAACTGATTACAGTGGCTCTTCTTGCACGTGCTGGCGCTTTTGATAGTGATTTCTACGAAAATTATGGTTAATGTCCTAGAGAGCGTAAAATGGCACACATTAGGGCACGTAATGCGAAGGCAATAAAACCGACTCTCTTTAAAGGTCACGGAGTGGACACCAAGGGAAGGTAAGCGATGCGAGGAGCTGCAGAAAGTTAGGTGGTCGGATGAGATTAAAAAGTTTGCATGTTTAAGGTGACCGCAGCTGGCACAGGACGAGGTTAATTGGATAGTTATGGGAGATTGTCATGTGGAGGGCATAGTCAGGCTGCTTCTGCTGATAATGATAATAGTTTATTCTAAGGTGGCCCTGAGAGCAATTGAGTATTCAGGCGAGGAATAAGGCTAGCAGCATCTTGGCAAAATAGTTTGGCAGTGCGGGTTTCATTAAAGGTTTCACTTTCGAGTAATGAAGGCGGGTATTCTGAATCAAATCATTCAAGGCTTGCTTTAACTTAGCTCCACTGACGTACTACGAGTGACCGACCGTTATACGCTGACAGCCCTACTAGTGTAAATTCTTGTTTATACAAGAAGTTCCCGATGCTGTCATGAAACTTTTTCTTGCGCGGTCAGCCCCACTAGTTCAAGTGAAAAGCGTGGAACCACGGAGAGAGACTCAGGGAGGTGCATTTAAGCTATTCTCACGTCGGCACATACCATTTGAATGGGCATCGAGGCAACACAAATTAATATCTTTCTGCAAGCCCGGTTGTTGTAAAATGTCTACGACTATACAACTGAAGATGGAAAAAGAGAAACTTGAATTTGAGGTGTTAATGAGCAAAGGACCCCTTTTTCACGGGCTGCAGTTTAGAGCACGCGAGACAACGCTAACGTTTGGTCACTGTCCCTGAAACTGTTCCATCTCTGTCTACATATCGCAATACTTTATGTATTGCTTGGTTGTATACAATCTTGAAACGGTTTCTTCAAGGCTGAGTTTATATCGATTGCATTTGATAATCTTTATTAGGGATCCATAAGATTAAGATTTTAGTCTGCCGTGATGTCTTTAGGTACTTGAGAAAAGAGAGAAATAAAAATGAAGCAATAGTCGAAATTTTTGCGAAGAGCTAACTGCATATTCGGTCTTTCCGCATCACAGACAAAACCACTAGCTCCGACTGCTAGACGGAGACGAAGTGACGCCATGCGCGTGGTCAAAGCTCGCGCCTGCAGCTGGGGCACCGCGAGACGACCGTCAACGCGTTCGATGCAGGCATATCTGCATTGAACGCTTCGATTCGCACTGGTCTTGTGGCGGCTAAAAATGACCTCCGAGGATGAGGTGCCGCATGTTGGTTGCGGACGTTCAGCATTACTTCGAGCGTTGACGAAGCAAGCCAGGCGCCCAGGTGCAGAAGGTGGACCTTCATCAGATCGCTGGGGTCGGCTAAAAATGACCTCCGAGGAAAAGGCGCCACATGTAGGTTGCGGACGTTCAGCATTACTTCGAGCGTTGACGGAGCAAGCCAGGCGCCCAGGTGCAGAAGATGGACCCTCCTCAGATTGCTCGGGTCGTTCACATGGATCTTCTTCGAGCCCTGACGATGGAAGCTCATCAACCGGCCAGTCGCTGTGGCGTTCCTCAGGTTACGCAGCGACAAGGGTCTCGCTGACTGTGCCCGCCATGGGACGTGGTGCCCTGCTTGGAAAACTAATGGGTGAGAACTACAGTGCCTTCATCCGGAATCCACCAGATTCTGCGGCAGGGGATGTAGCAGAAGGCATACCAGGACCTTCTGGATATGGCTTTATGACAGCACATTGGGACGGCTTAGTTGGCACGCCGGCCAGCATGAGCACGCGTTCACAGCAGACAACAGCCACGCAGCAAGCTCAGGACATCTCTAGAGAGGCCTACGCAGCTGCAGAGGCTGAAGGAAGTGTTGGACCTCCAGGACCGGCGATGGTGCAGCTCGTCTCTGGAGAGGCCTACGCAGCTGCAGAGGCTGAAGGAAGTGTTGGACCTCCAGGACCGGCGATGGCGCAGCCAGGCATGATGGAGCTCATCTCTGGAGAGGCCTACGCAGCTGCAGAGGCTGAAGGAAGTGTTGGACCTCCAGGACCGGGGATGGCTCAGCCAGGCATGATGGAGCTCATCTCTGGAGAGGCCTACGCAGCTGCAGAGGCTGAAGGAAGTGTTGGACCTCCAGGACCGGCGATGGAGCAGTCAGGCATGATGGAGCTCTCTGGAGAGGCCTACGCAGCTGCAGAGGCTGAAGGAAGTGTTGGACGGCCAGGACCGGCGATGGCGCAGCCAGGCATGATGGAGCTCACGGGAAAAGCTGGCCAGCCGGAATTTCTTGAGGCCGACTGCATTCATCTGGGCACCAAGTGAGGTATAGGTGGGCACGAGTGCCGTATCAGCTATGGGTTTACCATTGCCTCTAAGCGCCATGGGGATCAACGGTTCAGAAGCGACCCTGTTATGGAGTGCGCTAGCTGCACCCTGGTGTTTCCTAGCACAAGGATGGACCTGCCTCAGCGGCTTCAGGCGACTGGGACATTCACATAAACTGTGTTGCGAATCCAGTGCATTACCGTGAAAGGGCGCATCAAGTTTATGAATAAGACTCTTGTTTGCAGAGCAGGCAACTTTACAACGTGGTGTTGAAGAAAGTGATTCACTGCCGGCAGCTGACCCATAGTGCCTGCAACTACGTCAACCGCAGGGGTTTTCATGACGCCCCAGCGCTGACTGGAAGTGTAGCCTGGCTAGTGCAGTCTGCAGCTGAGTATGAAGAAGGGCTCTTGCTGAAGTGTGGTGTGCTTTAGTGTTCAGCGCTGTGTAACTGCACGTGAAGGTTTGTGTCATGTATACAATGGTGGTGGTGGTAGTGGTTTATTTAAAAATAAAAAAGTGAAGCAAAAGAGTGTTGCCGGCCGCGGCAATTGCTATCTAATATCTTAAGCACCCGAGCTGGAGCCGGCGGGAATGAAAGGGAGAGGGAGAGGATAGTGAGGAGAAGTATAGAGGGGAGCGACAGCAAGAAAGGACAGGGGAGAGCTTTGTACACTATTTACAAAATACAAAAGTAATCAAGTTCGCGCCGCTCGCGCGCTAATGTCCAAGCATTGTCCGAAAATAAGTGCGCGCGAGCGGCCACTGCGCACAATAACTTACAAAAGAAGTAAACTCTATGTACATAGCCGCGTCCACGTAGCGTCCTGTCTCGGACTAATCGCGCGTGCGGCACACTGCACTAGCGGCCGGGGTGGGGCGCCCGGCCACGTGTATACAATACCTACCCACAAGACTACAAGGTCAAATCTGCGCATGTCATTCAGGCTGTAGTTTTAATGACATGGTAATTTACCTCACATATTGGTGGGATGGCAGCGTGGGTATTAAAATCAGCCTTCCCTTTTCACTTTCGCAGCAACCAGACTAGCCAGGTTAAGAACTCCTATGCATATGCAATATTCAGATCCTGGACTAGCAGTTCTTACCATCGCTGTTGATGTTAATCGCTGTTACAGCTTCGCTGGAAGAGGTAATAAAGTCAATGATTGGGCTATTTGTCGTTAACTGCACTCCATATTTTAAAGCTATGCAACAATTTGCCCTGTAACGCCTTTTACTCTTTTACGTAAAGAATTCCGAACGTGTGGCCTCACTCTTGTATTTTTCGCACGATGAATGCGGGTTCGTGAATCTTAGGCCGGAATGGGATCTAAAGCAATAAACAATAGCCAGCGAAAATACCTGGAGTAAAAAACCGAGAAAACGTGGGGTTCTGAGCGATAACATTGTAAAATTATTAAAAAAGCTTTCTGATTAATGTAGTAGCATTTAGGTTGTCTTGCAAAAACCACCGTGTTTCTCAGTGGCAAAATTCTCCTACTGGTCGACAGGTTCGAAACATCGTCACCATCTCCAAATTAGAATGTCTGAGGTGTGAGGAGTATAATGTTCGAGTGCTTTCCGTTGAATTGTCGTAAGGAATTATACTGTCCTCACTCAGTAAGCTGTCCCAATACACCCACAAATCCTAACTAATGCACAGGAATCTACCCAAAAATCACAATTCACCTCAATATGCTCACCCATCTCCTCTAGTTCACCTCAATTCACCCACTTATTCCAACTAATCCAACTCAATCCATGTCCTGCCTTGGGCCTACTTATACAATTTTTGGGTCCTTTGAAATTGCCGGGAGTGAGAAAACGTCCAACGTTATTTCATTTTCTTCTATAAGAATGTGGTTAATAGGGCCCCCAAGATTTCTGTAACGTATAAAGATAAAATATTGAAATACTATTTAACGCGAACCAAGAGGTGACTCTGATTAAAAATTCTCTTTATCTAGATATTACTTAAAGCACCCACATTCCTCAGTGGGCATCGCTGACAGGAGTGGTATATACTACATAGGAATTGTGAAGTGAATGAAGAGACACCGCAGAATAAGGAAGGAGAAATGCATTGCTACGAGCCCGGGATAAAGTTGAGACATAGCAACTAAAATATGGTACATAAAAGAAAAGAAACTGTTATAGCAAAGAGTCACGTAGCCCTGTGACCGGCAATGAATGAGAAAAAAGGAAAAAAGAAAAAACAAACGAGAACAAGGCCACCGATACCAAATTTTCGATGTCGTCGATTTGTTTCAGGAACTCTCATTGCCCACAGACCATGGCTCCTTGCCAGAAGTGCTTTTACGTGCGTCTTGACATTTTCTTTCGGTCCCCTTATTCCCCTCTCAACGTGTAGGGAGGAGTAGGAACAACTGTATTTTAAGAAAAGAACAAAATGTTCCCAAAGGTGGGCGCCTACATGTCGAAGAGTCCACGGGAAGCTATAGGGAGAAATGCCTGGCTGAGGTCCCTGCCTGTCGTTTATTCTGTCTATCCCTTTTTCTCCTTAGAGAACTGGCAGATGTGCGGAACAGAATTGGTCTTTAGGAATTGAAAGGCGCAGTAACCGTCTCACTTCTCGGTGGACATCTCAGCCAAGTTGTGAGGCAAGGGAGCAATTTGGCAGTGAAAGAAGGCAGAGAGAAAGAGGTGACGCAGTCCTGTCCCATTCGCGCATTACTAATCTTTTCTGCAATGAACCAACTAGTCCGCAAGAACGTCCTACTTTGTCATTTTTAGTTTCCTCGGGCTGTATTCTACAAGCTGTCCATTTTACATCGCCTATTTCGCGTCTATTCGGTTCTCTATCGTTGGTCACTCCGATATACCCGCGGCGTGCCTGCGGCATTGCCTGGCAATTGCCTGCGACATGCAGGCAGGGGTGGGGTGAATCGCATCGCTTTGTCAGGCAGGCGACCGTGTCTGACCAACGGCTTACATTGGTTACGATATGCATAGAACGGTGCGTTCCAGTTGCCGACCACACAATGGTCTGGTAGCTTAGCACATACGCTTGAAAACCGCGGATATATCTGAGTGACCAGTGATAGAGGACCGAATGAACGCGAAATGGATGATGGAAACTGGAGAGCTTACAGGATATGATCTGTAGCTGCAAATCACAAAGAAAGCCTGCGCTGATTCAAAGTGACTCGTTCGATGACATTACATAACGCATGCCTCCCAAAAGCAAAAACAGAGGGAAAAGAATAGATCATCTGGGTCAGCAACCCCCGGGCTTTGATGGTGGCATAGACATAAGTAGGTGCAATGTGACGAAGCGACGCTTCAAATGTGAGCGGCAGAACCCGTTGCTTTTCTTAGTATGGGCGCCATTTCGCGACGCGTGTGCGCGAATCGACGAGGTACCGAGGCAGTTTCTCAGCCAGCTAAAGGAAATGATAAGTAGGGCAATGAAGAGCAAATCACACAGCTAGCCATAATGGCGGGCAAATATCGTGGGGAGACAGGCTAAGCTAGTCTAAGCCGAAACCGCACATGTTATCCAAATGGGTTCAAAGAGCCATTCAAGGTTTAGCGAAATTTAAGGATGAGTTCAAATCAAAGATTAATTTTTCCTCAAGTTGAGGAATTTGATAAAAGATGTGTAACTATCTTTTACAGACGTACAGTTGCTCTTAAGTAAACTGGGAGTGAAAATATTTCACTGTTTGGTTTTCATCTCATGGAGGGTGTTTCCCATAAACTATTGCAGGAAGACGGTAGGTAACGGAATTTCATTTTGTTCGTGCTTTAAGAGCAGCGCAGTAAATAAATCCTTTAACTTATAAATAAGTAGAAAAAAAAAGCTTGTAAGTTTGTTCTAGTTGAGGCTTGTTTGGGGAATCCTTCAAACCGAGCTTACTTCAGCTGGCTGGGCATGTATACTGTACACCTTATTCACATCATACAGTGGCCGCACAAAGGTGCGACCGTACAAGAGGGAAAGAGATACTGCACTAATGATACGAATTAGGAATCGATAGCAGCTAGAGAATACATCACGAGAAAAAAAAGTGTTCGTCTTTCAAGGCGTCTTGTTTTTTTATTTAATTTTATATTATTTCAACGCGCTACATTTTCTAGCTTTATTTGCCAAAGCCGTAAGGCAAATAAAAATATCGAGAACCGGCCGCTGGTGCGCTCTTGCTTTCGGCGCGCATTGCGTAATAAAGAGACGCCGGCACCGTGCGCTGAATCTATAATTCGATCCCGAAGCACACAGTGACGCAACTTTGTGCTACCTCATTTCACAATCTGAGAACGGCGCTTTCACAGTGTGTCCGGCGGCGCCGTGGCTTAGTTGGTTAAAGCGCCTGTCTAGTAAACAGGAGATCGTGAGTTCGAATCTCACCGGTGCCTGTGTGCTTATATTTTCGCTACAGTGACAAGCACAAGCATACATGCGCAAAAATGTGCAACGAGATCCGTATTTATTTCTTTTCATCATTTGAAAAGGTACTAAGACGTTTGAGTTTATTCGAGATGAAAAATGCCGTTGTACTATGCTACGCTGGGAAACTCGGGAACTCTCCTGCAGCTCAATGCTGCTTAGCTTGTACATCAGCCTTTAGAAGTGTAGATATTCTGCTTGATGAATTTAAGGCAGCTCCTTTACATGTTTTGTTGCTTGCATATAATGCTCATCAGACATGAGCTGGAATAGGATTCTATAGGCAGGGATCATTATTTGAAAAAGAAAAAAAACATGTTAAGAAACTGGCAATGCTTGTAAGAAAAGTTGGCCGTTTTATGTTTGATTCTTATCGCAGCCTGATTCATCATCATCGCTCATGGTAGGAAACAAACTAGAAGGATGATCGCCACACTGAGGTTATTGTTCGTGGTTCACAAGTGCCAACTCAGTATCAGTTCACAATATCCCCGTGTAGTTCGTGAATATCGGTTCAACTATTTCACAACCTCGCACCAACTTCCAAAATATGAATATATTCGAGAACGTAGCCCACCGGGCTGCAAACGAACTCACTATACCACCGTAACAAACTTAGTGTACTAACTCGGATATAATGAACACTTGCCTTTGCCCCTTGGCACTACTTATGTACTGTCTTAAGCACAACAAACAAACAAACAAACAAACAAACAAACAAACAAACTTGTATGCCAAATCGGGTATGGCGGCCTTTCCTGTGTTAACTTTGGATATAACGAACCTTACTACGCCATCTTTGATATAACGAATGTTAATGTGTTACTTCGGATGTACCGAATTTAAGTAAGCCACATCGGATATAGTGAAATTTTGATTGTTGCATTGGACATAACACCCAAGTATGCCTCCTCGGACATACCGAACTTTCGTATCTAGACCTCGCATGTGACAAAGTTAGCGTGTTGACCCCGGATATAAGGAACCTAAGTGTATTAACCCAGATATAACAAACTTTAGTGTGTCAACTTGGGATATAACGAACGTTAGGCGGCTGGTGTTTCAAACCATCAACGGAGGATCGGCTAAGTGTTTTTTGTTCCACTTAGTATCACCTTTGGAATGCACCAGCAATACACGTCTTTCTGCTGGTGATATAAATTTACCTTTGAGACTGGTGTACAGAGTGTCCTTTCTTGAATTTGTTCCTAGCAATTTTTTCTTCTTTTGTTTTTATTTGCACTTTCATGTGTTTCTAAGTTCGTATTTATTGATATTGCATGTCCATGACTGCCTTATATTACATTTATTTTTTCATGTATTCTTCTTCCATGGTCATCAATGACTGCCATGTTTTTGAAAATAAAACAGTATCAGTTAATATATTAGGGAATAAATAATGAAATGCATAAATAAAGCATGCAACTAGAATCTGCCCCTAAGGGCACGCTGCCTCGAAGTTAGCGTTATCGCTTCATCTCTCCACAAAGGGAGGGAGTAGGAGTGTGATAATCCCAGCAAGTTTTCTTTATTTCTTGATCTAAAGAAACGGCGTTTTACTCTCGTTTTGATCCAGTGGAAAAATAGCATTATTTTTTTTAGGACACAGGTTCGCGTGTTTGAAAAAATCTGGCCTGCTTTGTCTTTATTTTTCTCGCCCAAAAAAATACAGGCCGAAAGTAATTTTTTTTGCTTCCTTATCTGCTGTCCAGAACAAGAAACGGCGCATCAGTACGACATTTGTACCGGAAAATGCCGATTTATGGGTAACTATTACTGAGGTAGGTAGAGAGTGGGGTAAGGGAGGAGGGGTTGTGCATTGCCCAGTGCATATCTTTAAGATTTGTGCTAAAAAACTGACTGGCCAGTGTTGTTTCAAGGTCCATCTCCCCCTCCTCCTTCTGCGCATAAAGAAAATATCTACCCCTTATTACTTGTCCTGCAGGAAATTAAATAAACTTGGAACAAACTATAAATTCCAGCCCTTTTCGTCGTTGAGAGTGGTTGAAAGTACGGAATGCCTAGCTACAAAAGCATAGCCCATGGATATTAGGGCCTGTCATAGATGGTGGTGGACGCGCTTGGGTAATGGCCAGATTCCTTGGCTCTGGTGCTCCGCTTCCTTCCCCTTTTTCTTTTATTTGGCCTCGGCAGCGAGGTTGGTCTATCTGGCTGCTTTCGCAGCTTTGCGTGTTGCAGTCATCAGCCGCTTATTCGTTACAGCTTACTAAGGTGGCAGTCTGGCCATGTTCGTGATTCATGATGGAAATGTACAGCGCGAAGACGAGGACACAAGGAAGGCACATGGGACACTGGTGTGCCCCATGAACAATTGTGTCCCATAAAAAATTGTAGGAAAATGGTAAGCAGCGGATTTTTCATTTTGTTTGTGGTCAAGAAGAGCGCAGTAAAGCATTTCACGACTCAATAAGTTAAAAAACCGCTCATAAGTTTGTCATAGTTGAGGCCTGTTGAGGGAACCCTCCAAACCAAGCTTACTTTGTCTGGCTGTATGTATACAGTATGCTTTATTCACGCAATACAATGGCAACACGAAGGTGCTACCCAACAAGACGGAAAGAGACTGCACAAAGGCCACGAATTAGGAATGCTTGAAGACGATAACAGCTAGAGAATGCATCACGAGAAAAAAAAAAAACATGTTCTTGTCTCAAGGCGTCCCGTTTTTTTTTTCATTTTAATTTATTTCTGCGCTATATTTTCTAGCTTTATTAGGCAAAGCCGTAAGGCAAAGAACAATATCGAGAACCGGCTGCCGGTGTGCTCTAGTGCTAGGCGTGTATTGCGCAAGATATGGTCTTGGTGAGTGACGCGCCTTCGGTGCCGGCATCGTGCGCTGAAGCTATAATTCGATCCCGCAGCACACAGTGACGCAACTTCGTGCTACCTCATTTCACAATCTGAGAACGGCGCTTTGGTGTTTGCCTCCGTCGGCGCCGTGGCCTTTTTTGTCGGAATACAACATTATTGTTAGCCATGCGAGAGGCTTATCCGGAGGTTGTATGCTATTCCTGGCGGACACGCTAGAGATGACAGCCATGTCTTATTGCATAGATGACGAGGTGCGACTTATATGCTGTGATCTCACAATTTCAGGTGTACATTGGCGGATTATTTGTGTTTACGCCCCCACAAAGCAGCGCGATAGAAGGCTTTTCTTTCTGTCATTAGTTGAACATTTGTGCACGGACCACAAAATTATATTGTTGGGAGATTTTAATTGCGTTTGTAGGGATGAGGACCGATCAGTGGTATGTAAGAGATACGACCATAGTGCTGCATTACTTACTGACTTGGTTTCTGAATACAGTCTTGTGGATGTGGGACAGGATAAAGGCGACAGTATACATTTCACTCATTTTCAGTTTTCCTCTAATGCTCACCTTGACAGAATTTACGTTTCTGTAGACGCGTTAGCAAGTGTGTTTGGCTACTGGGTGCGGCCCATCTTCTTCAGTGACCATTGTATGGTGTCTCTTCAGATAGGGAGGTACACTCGGCATGTACTTCACCCTCGATGGGAGTTGTGGAAGATGAATAACTGTCTGCTCTCAGACGAAATCTTTCAGCGTGCTGTACCTACTTGTTTGAAGGACGTATGGTCAAGCCGTGATCTGTCCGTTTTTCAAAAGTGGGACTTGTTTAAACAGGAGATCAAAAACTTGGCAATTGAGGCCTCAGCAAGAATCGCTTTCCTGAAGAGACACCACCTTCGTGAGCTTGGGCGCACCCTAACGGAGCTACATGAGCTAGAGAGGATAAGCCCGGGTGCCTATCTCGAAGAGATTAATAACGTAAAAGCAGAGCTTCAACAATTTGCGACAGAAAGATATAAGGGGGCCTTGATACGATCTAGGTCCCGAAGGTTTCTTGATGAGCAACCTTCTCGTCGGGCCCTGAGTGATGAAAGAGAGAACGCTCTTGCAAAGGAAATATTGGAAATTCAGTATGGTGATTGCACATAAAGCGATGCGCCTGGTATTCTTGCTGCTTTCTTCGACTATTATCGGAAGCTGTTTGGCAGTTGCGAAGATCCAAATCAGGGTTTCGATTACAGTTCCTTACTCGGAAACTTCCCTCGACTTGACGATGAGAACTGTGCTATAGTGAAGGGACCTATCACTTTGGATGAAATTCAATCAGCCATTTCTGCCCTGCAGAGCCAGAAATCTCCTGGGCCAGATGGTATTACTAGCGAATTCTATAAAACATTTTTGCCTTGCCTTGTGCCTGTTTTGATGGAAGTTTTCCAAGCATCTTATGATGTGGGTGTCCTGCCTCCCACTTTCTATTCTGGGCACACAATATTAATTCCCAAAAGCAAAGATACTAATCGGTTGAAAACTGTTGAGGGATATCGTCCAATTTCCCTCTGCAATGCTGATTACAAAATTTTTGCCAAGGTTCTTAGCAGTCGTCTGCAACTCGTCATTATGGACTTGATAGGTTCGCATCAGGTCTGTGGTATTAGAGGCCGCAGTATTCAAACACATATCCATATTGCACGTTCAGTATTAGAGACAGTATCAGATGAGACAGGCCAAGTAGCTCTGATTCAAATTGACTTGGCGAAGGCGTTTTATAAAGTTCGGCACGATTTCTTGTTCGCGGTCTTGGAGTATGCAAATATTGGTGACGTCTTGCTCAAAGGCATAAGGCTGTGCTATAAGAACTCCTATACAAGGGTTATTGTTAATCAGGAGCTAACGAAACCAATACCACTAGAAGCATCTGTTCGTCAAGGATGTCCACTGTCTCCATTGTTGTTTGCCCTATATCTGGAACCCCTCTGTCTCAGTATTATTAACAGCGCAGCTATCCGCGGTTTCTCTTTGACCCAATGTGAAGTTAAAGTTTTAGCCTACGCTGATGATGTCGCCCTCTTTTGTTCTGACAAAAAGAGTGTACTTGAGGCTCTAAACTTGACTAAACAGTTCTGCGATGTATCAGGCGCGGCTCTTAATTTAGAGAAATCCAAAGGCTTTTGGTTGGGTTATTGGGGAACTAGGCCAAGCCAGTTTGGTGGCATAGGCTGGGACTGTAGCCCTCTTGAGTACCTAGGCGTTCCGCTGCACTAAGTTCGCAACAGTGCAGCCTACTGGGATTCACAAATTGTAACTTTACGGCGGCAAACACAGGCTTGGATGGGTAGGGAACTCTCAGTGTTTGCGAGGGCACATGTCTGTAACATATTTTTGTTTGCAAAGCTCGCGCATGTCCTTCAAGTCCTGCATTGTGCGAGGAGGAAGGTGCAAGCAATACACAGAATATTTGCAACATTCGTTTGGCGCTCTCAATGGGAGCCCATGAGGCGTGACAACTTGTTCCTTCCCTTAGAAGGTGGTGGAGTGGGCCTTGTTCACCTGTTCGTGCATCAACTTGTTTCCCGTTTTTTCTTTTTCAAATCGGCAAACCATCCGTTTCTGGTAGCTGTGCTCATTAGGCGGCTTAGTTTTCGTTTGCCTTACTTATTCGCACCGACTGTGCAGGCTCGTGAGGGGACTTTATGGGGATTCCTTAAGGAGGTTGCTGACACTTTCAATTTCCTCACTGCGCGCTTCTCTTTAGATTACCTGTATAGCCTCTCGAGAAAACAGATGACCCAGGCTCTCACTGAGTCTTTCTTCCCTACACCATTGTATCGGCAGCCTTATCTGGGGTCTTTGGACATCAGTGTTCTAAAGCGTGTTAGGCGGATGTGCATTCAGGCAGCCGCTAAAACGTTCTTTTTTAAACTACACACAGCGACGCTGCCTGTCAAGACATTTCTTAGTGACAAGGGGATGTTTGTACCCTGGAATGTGAATTGCCGTCTGTGTAACGTGCCTGAGACAATTGATCACTGCTTCATCCTGTGCCGTGATGCCATGTTCTTTTGGGACATACTACAACGAACTCTTAAGAAGGACATTGAAATTACACCATACACTATTAGATTTCTGCCTGTTGACAAAAACTCTCTTGTGCCTTATGATCTGTTTGTGTTGATGGGACTATTCAGTCTTTGGAAAAGCTGTATGATGGACAGACATGCCAAGCCACCAAGATCGTCCAAATCTGTGTTTCGTGAACGGTGTGCTTTGGTGAGGAGTGTATATGCTGCACGCGAAGAACCTCCAAGCTGGCTGCCGTGTCTGGATGAATGTGTGTGCCTCCCTGAATTTTGATGTTTGGATAGAGATGCAGTGTTGAGGTAGGGCTATGGCGGGCTCCTATTAAGCAGCCCGGTAACTTGTGACTCGAACCAGTCTGACTGAAGTTTTCCTCCTTTCTACGGAAGTTCTTCCATGCAATAAAGAGAAAAAAAATCGGCGCCGTGGCTTAGTTGGTTAAAGCACATGTCTAGTAAACAGGAGATCGTGAGTTCGAATCTCACCGGTGCCTGAGTGCTTCTATTTTTTCGCTTCACTTACAGGCATACATTCGCGAAAAATGTGTAACGAGGTCCGCATTCCTTTTCTATCGCCATTTGTTACAGTACTTAGACGTTGGAATTTATTCGGGGTAAAAAAATGTCATCGTAGTATGTAGCGCTGCGAAGCTCGGGCAGTCTCATTGCAGCGCGCTTTGAATCAGTCTTTTAGGGAAGTAGATTTCCTGTGTAATAAATTTAAGGCAGCTCCTTTACATGTTTCGTTGCTTGTATATAATTCTCCTCAGACCTTAGCTCTAATATGCTTCCGTAGACGGGATCAAGAGGCTGAGACGATCGCATAAACTGGGCTACGTATTGACAGTGCCGTGACTGTGCACATCGTTTGTGAAAAAAATGCCGCCTTACAGTACAGGTGCCTTTATAACGTACTGTTAAAAGAAGTGATGTAGTGCTTGCAGTCCCCCCCCCCCCCCCCCCCCCCCCATTACCTGGAACAACGTCCACTGCACAGGTGTTGTCATGATGCGCCAGCGCAGGCTGGAGGTGTGGCGCGGCTATGTGCAGTCTGTAGCTGAGTATGATGAAGGGTTCGTGATGATCTGCGTTTAGTTCTTCATTGCGATGCACAGCGTCACTGCACGTGAAGTGCTGTTTAATGTGTACAGTGGCTACTGTCAACAATGTATGGCCAGGACTGTGCATGCCATATTGGGCACAACTGTAACGACGCGCTACAGCTACCACACATATCGGATGGATGACAGTAGGGGTTGTGAAACCAGTGCTCGCTTTTCAGTTCCGTTACAGTCATATGATTAGCTGAGTTGAGTATAGCAACGCATGTACAATGCTGAGATTCATGACTAGTATCAGCCCATATCGTTAATCACGATCACTTTCAGCCTGCCTGCAAAAGGTAAGAAAGTCATGTCCTGATTAAGATATCATGCCTGGTGGCAATTGTCTCTGAACTCTGAAAGCTCGCACAACTCCCCATGACGTTGCATGCCGTCATGTCCAGAAGCCTGCTCTTAAGTGTCACATGTAATCTCGAAAACACGCAGTGCATCGCAGAGAGGATAATTTTCAGCAGCAGCTTGAGGACCACAAAGCGCAAAGAGGCGTAAAGAGGGCAGAACGTGTGGACACAATTTTGTTTTATTGTTGGTTGGCACGATGAATGTGATATATAGGGAGAAAATATACAGCTAATTTGTGGAAATTACGAAAATGCGCTTTTGTTAGGGAGCATTTTGTTACAATTTACGTTATGTTTACGTTATGCCACTCCATCCGCCTACGATCGCAGGTGGCGTAGGAAGAGCTACGCTCTAACTTCGCATAATGGATAATCATAATCGACTGTCAAGTTTTTCTTCAAATATTGAGATTTGACAAAATATGTGTAACTGATTTTACAGATGTATAGTTGCACTAACCTAAATGAGAACGCAGAATATTTCGCTGTTTGGATTTCACCGTACTCAGGGTATTTCCCATAAAGAATTCGGCGAAGACATTGGGTATCGGAATTTTATTACGTTGATGCTGTAACAGCAGCACAGGAATGCCTTTTACGTCTAAGGATTTCGAAGAAAGCGCTCGTAGGGCTCGTTTTTCAGGCTTGCTTAGGTAATGCTTCTAAACGAGTCCACTTCGGCTAGCTGTGCATGTATTTGGTATACATAATTCATATGAAGCAGCGGCTACACAACGGTGCAACCATCCAAGATAGAAAGAAATAACGGACAAAAAAAGACAAGAACGCCGAAACATGATACTAAGTAGATAATGAATCATGAGAAGAAAAATGTGTTCTCGTCACAAAGCGTCTCGCTTTTTATTTTATATTTTATTTCAATATTTTTTAAGCTTTATTAGGCAAAACAGGAAAACAAAGAAATTGAGAATCAGTCGGAAATGCTGTCGCGTTCGGCGCGTATTACGCAAGACATGCTCTTTGCTAGTGACGCGCCTTCGGTGCCGGTGCCGTGCACTAAAGATGTAATGAGATCTCGAGCTCACAGGGACGCAACTTTGTGCTACCTCATTTCACAATCTGAGCACGGCGCTTTCACAGCGCCTTCTGTCGGCGCCGTGGCTTAGTTGGTTAAAGCGCCTGTCTAGTAAACAAGTTCGAATCTCACCGGTGCCTATTGCCTGTGTGATTATACTTTTTCGCTTCTCTGACAAGCATAAGCAATCATCCGCAAAAATGTGCAACGAGGTCCGTGTTTCTTTTCTTTTATCATTTACACCAGTACTAGGACATTAAAGCTCATTAGAGTTTACTGGGGGTAAAAACGTCATCGTAATATGTAGTACTGGAAAAATGAGGACTTCTGCCGCAGCGCAATGCAGCTTAGTGTGTGCATCTGTCTTTAGCAAAGTAGAATTTCTGCTTTATAATTTCCACGCACCTCCTTTTCGAGTTTATCTCCTTGCATATGATACTAATCTAACCTGAGCTCGAACATGCTTATAGTTCGTGTCTTTAACAGGGACTAACTGCATGCTTGATCTTCGAGCATCACTCACAAAATCAATAGCTGTAACTGCAAAATGACAAAGACGGAGGGGCGCCACACGCGAGATCGAAGCTTGCGCGCGCAGAGAGAGCACCGCGAGACGATCGTGAACGTGCTTGGCGCAGTCATATCTGTATAGAACAACTCTATTCACACTGTTCTTGTGGTGGCTAATAATGACCTCCACAGAGGAGGAGTCGCATGCATGTGGTGGTCGTGTTGGCCGCGCAGCATTAGTTCTGGCTGCGCTGCAGCGGCATACCAGGCGCCCAGGTGTAGAAGATGGACCCTCATCAGCTGGCTCTGGGTCTTCATATGAATCTTCAAGCCCTGACGACGGAAGCTCATGAACCTACCGGTCGCTGTGCCGTTCTTCAGCTTACGCACCTACCTGCGGCTCGCTTTCTATGACCGTCATGGGACCAGATGCCCTGCCTGGAAAACTAATGGGTGTGTCGTACAGTGCCTTCTCGTCCGCGAATCCACCTTAATCTGCCGCAAAGCAACTAGAAGAAGGCATACCAGGACCTTCTTTCTGGTCATGGCATTATGGCATCATATGAGGCCAACCTATTGAGTACGCTAGCCGACATGAGCATTGTTGAGCATCAACCAGCAGCAACGCAAAAACCACAGGACAACTCTACAGAGGCTCCCACAGCTGTATATGCTGAAGCAAGGGTTGGACCTCACAGAGCTGCGATGGTACAGCCGAGCACCAAGGATTTCAAGGGAAAAGCTGCGTACTTCTTGAGGCTTACTGCTTGCGTCCGGTCACAAAGTAAAGTATGGGCGTGCTTGAGTGCCGCATCGACCCTCGGCTGACCATCGCCTCCGAGGGAGCCAAGGAGACCTGTATAGCCAGACGCCCTCTGCGTAGGACGAGGTTACAAGAATCTCCAGCTAGAATAAATATATATTTATGTGTTTTCGCATGGATTGGTGGACCCTTCTCCATGACAACTCAGAAGCTGCAGTACATGACCTATTTGTCGCCGAATAAACAGCGTTACATATCGAGACGAAGTAGGAATATAAATAATGATGTAATGAGCGCCAATTATCAGATTGCACTATGCCAGTTGAAAACACTGCACAGCGCATGATGGTCTCTGACGCCGGCACGAAGCCAGGCGAAGTCCAGGAGCGAGCCAGTCAGGCTGTCCGGGACACGCGCGATGAACAGCGTTTTGATGCAGTAGACCTTTGGGCCCAAAAGGTTGACTGCCACCACCACTGGCGACGCCGATGAAAGAGAGGCCAAGAAGGCATCATGCAGCGCCATCTTGAGCAGCAAGTGTCGAGAGCACAGTTGTTGCTTCGCTCTGACGATGTCTCCGCACTCCTGGAAGATGTCGCAGATACAGTGAAGCATCGCATCGGTCGACGGGACGCCGTTGCAAATGTCGTTCCTGCGTGTGGTTTCAGGGCATTATTGGAGAACTTTTTGAATGCGAATGGATGAGTAAGACCGCCTTCATAAGCGGAGAGCTAGCACGGAATGGCTTGGATCGCTGCGCTTCATCAGCTTGGGTAGACAAGGCAAGATGCGACCAGTTATTTAACACGATTAGCTATTTACGAGCTTTCTGTAAAAGCAGACCTGCGAAGAAATGTAGCTAGCGCCGACTTATGCTAATGCTCACAGCAATCAGCGATGTCAAAGCCATGATAGTCTGGAGTTACTAGTCTGTGTGTAGAAAAGGAAATACTTCTGCAGGCGCCGAAGGTGGAAAGGTCACCTAGTTACTTGGATTCAGGAGCGTAGATTCTACCTCTTCCTCTCAGGAAACGATGAACTGCTTGGGGAAACTGAACTTATTTGACAGTGTAGCACGTGGTATAGTCGTTGCAGGGACGGAAAGTGGCTTAGATGTTAGGTCGCTAGATTAAGACTGAGTGAGTATCTCGCTGTGCAGTGCCCTCGCAAGTCTCTTTAGACAGGCTGCTGACCTCTCTTTATGAGATGACGTCCATAAATATTCTTAGAGAATTCTTATCTCCTGGTTCTATGCTTATTGCCTTACACTTTTTTTACTTTATGCAACTTGTTTATATTAATCTGTCAATAAGCCATATATATAGACCGTATATAGATTTATGTCTACTCATCTGGTATACTCTTGCCCTTATACTCTCACCTCAGAAAATGTGTACTTTTATTCCTAAAGGAAATTATTATGCAAACTAGAATAGGCAAAAGGAATCTTTACGAACTGTAAACATTGCTTGCTACTAAATCCAAGAGTGTGAAAACATATATGAAATTGTTAAGTGGTTGTATAGACTCCACTTATTTCAGATCACGGTGTCCAGTACTTCGCGCCGCAGGTTTTCAGCAAAGTGCCGAGAAGAAAGACCAAAGTCGGTCGGTTTTCGAGTGTCACGCGACTGCGCCTCGTGAATTGGGCCAGATATTGTCTTAATTAGTGCGGACCACTATACATCGTTAATGAGTTGCAAAGCAGGAGTATTAAGCGCCACCTGCCCGAGCCTGAGCCGTCCAGTGCTGCCTGCATGCACGAGTGGTCCTCCATTATGAAGCAGGCCAGCGCACAAAAGTGCTGCTGCACTGCGTACAGTACTGTTCAGGTGGTGCGAATGCCTGCACGTATAAGCCCACAATCTTACCGAAACTAACAACCGCTCTTTCGTATTCGTCCTCGCAAATGGTTCATTAACACTGACCAAAGACCTAATGAGGAAGATAAATAATTCAGCAGAAAAAGGCAACGCCGTCCGTCCTTATGGTCCGCGTCAAGAGAAATCGTTGCGGCTTGCCTACGGAAGCTTCGTTCAGTTGTGGGTTAAGCCATGTGAGTGAAGAAGGCTTCCGTACGGAAGCCGAAACGCCCTCCTTTGACCCAAACCATTGGCCGGCACCGCCTTTTTTACGCCGATGTGAACTTACTGCTCGACCAGATGACATTTCGTCAACCTTTAGATTTCACCACTCAAACTATCGTAAGCAGCCGCGTGTTAAGAAACTACGTTCTGTAGGCCCCCATCGCTATCCAAAGGACTGAAGCGATGCATGACGTTGTGCAGCGTAGCTGAAAAAGGGCACCTGTCTCACTTTGTAGTGGAGCACTAGTCCTATATATGTGAATCTCATCAAGCTTAAAAGCCAGCAAAGCCCGCACCTGTGTACCCCCTCCACCGGAGTGGTGTGCCTGGCGCAGTGGCTGTAGGTGGCGTCCCCCCGGCGTGGGATGGCCATCTCCTGCCTAAACGCCACGCCGGTGTTGGCGAACCTCTGCGGTGGTGGTCGCCACCGAAGTTCAGTGACTAGTCGAAATATCCAACTTTGGCGAGCCACAGCGCCGAGCGCAATCGTGTTTTCGAAATTCCAAAAACGGTATAGCTATTACTAACGACCGGCTACAAACCTCTACTTGTAAGCAAGCGCCTAACTCTAATAGTTAGAAAGTGAATTATTGGAAAGTAGTTAACCGGCTTACTAATTAAGGTGATTCACCGATTGTCAGGTGTCCACCAACGTTGGGAATAATATGGCGCAAAAGCCATATTTTCCCTCAAAAAACCTCTGTCTTTAAATTAAATTCTTTCCTAAAACAACCTGAAACACACTAGCGCTCATGTGGCCTACCATCGCCATCAAACGTACGCAAACACTGCTGAGGAAGCAACGCAAAACAAATAGGAAATGACGTCATGCCTAAAGTAACATTGGGCATGCCTGAAGGCGTACAGGCTTAAACCAGCTTCTCGAAATCTGCCTGTGCACTGATATTTTAGATCCCCTTGGAATTAGATTTTTCGCAGTCGAGAATGATGATGATGTGCCATACGTAAGATATGCTGATTCCATTGGATTTACACAGCATGCAAAAACGGTGAATGGCTGTTCGACATGCTGATATTCATGTCAGAAATATTCGTTAATATTTTGTTGATTCTGTCCTTGAAATCATGGACGTTCTGAAAACTCAGCCATATGTATTTGAGTCGGTAAACGCGCTGGAGGAAGTGACAAACTTGAACCGTATAAAGTGAGACCAGTTGTCTGCAAACCCGGTCAGCTTTTCAATTCGTTCAGTTGGTACTTTGTTTTGAGAAAGAAAGCTACAAAGCAAACAAAAAATGCTGCGATAGCAATTGCTCTCGTGCAGTGGCCAATGAAGCGTACCTGTTCACGCATACCTGTCGAGAATGATGATGATGTGCCATACGTAAGATATGCTGATTCCATTGGATTTACACAGCATGCAAAAACGGTGAATGGCTGTTCGACATGCTGATATTCATGTCAGAAATATTCGTTAATATTTTGTTGATTCTGTCCTTGAAATCATGGACGTTCTGAAAACTCGGCCATATGTATCTGGGTCGGTAAACGCGCTGGAGAAAGTGACAAACTTGAACCGTATAAAGTGAGACCAGTTGTCTGCAAACCCGGTCAGCTTTTCAATTCGTTCACTTGGTACTTTGTTTTGAGAAATAAAGCTATAAAGCAAGCAAAAAATGCGGCGATAGCAATTGCTCTCGTGCAGTGGCCAATGAAGCGTACCTGTTCACGCAGCCGTGGGTACGAAACCCAGGCGAGGCACAGTAACGGCCATATTTATTTCATTTCTACAGGTATAGCTGATTTACGCATTCGACAATGTTTTTTTTTGTCAAGATTGAAAGCCTTAGTGGCTTTCTCGTTTCCCTCACTACCGGAGTGATCTGGAAACCATACCAGGAAGCCACATCAGGGTCTTAGATTTTGTCGCGGTAATTTGATGAAATTTTGAATGCTGTATGTTGATCACTGATCATATATAATGATTACTCTCCTAAAAGCTATGTAAAAGTGGTCTTTTAGAGGAAAGCTTTTGTAGCCCCCGCAAGACAAGAACGATGAAGTTGCCCCAGCCATCTTCTCCACGCGCAAGAAAGTGCACGTGCCTCAACGAGCGATCCATAACCGTTCATTCAAAGCTGCTCTTGGGCTACGCAGGACCATGTTTCCGGGATTCCATCCTCAGCGACCGCTGTTCTCGCGCTCCCAGTCGCTGCCAGTATGCTGCTCGAACCAGATGATGCCCAACCACGGCGCCGTCGTGCACCGTAAGGATGCGAAGACACCACCAGCCGGTAGAGCGGTGTACGCGGCCTACGCCAACTCCTTCGACGAGGACGACGGGCCCCTTCTGGCGGCCGTACCGCTGCCCTACATACAAGTGAGCTCAAAATCAGTAGACCTTCTGCACAGCGTTCTCGGTGGTGTTTGCAAATTCAGTAAAATGTCATCCGGAATCAACTAGAGCGAAAGACGATGACTAGAAAGGAAACAAGTCTTGTGTTCTTCTTAGTCCTGGTCGTTCTCGTTCAGTATGACACCTCGTCATCATGCCCATACGTCTACTCTTCAGTAAAATGTACATCGCTGTCTTCTGCGTTGGTCACAGCCGCCGCCGTCACCGCGGTTTCGTTCGCCAGTTCCTGTGCCCCGGACATACTACTGGAGAACATGCGACCGTCATCAGCAGCGGTCGTTCCCGTCCTGGTCGGATGGAACGCGGCAAGACCCCAGCTCCTCTCGCGGGAACACGACCACGATCACGGGCTCACGCCCATCGGGCGGTGACGCGACCAGCTACAGTAGTGGTGGCACCAAGAGTACGGGATACGCTTCCGGCATCCCGATGTCGGCGGTCTCCATCAGTGAGGTATACTGGTTTGCCGATCACTTAATAGCCGAGCCTTTTCGAACATGGTTAACGGGATACTGAGACTGTTACTGTGCCCACCAGATGGCCACTGCGTATAGAGTACGGTACAGTACGGTACACATCTCCTCTGAACTGTGAGCACGGATGCAATTATTCTACCGTCGAACAGTTACAAACAAAAGGCTTCAAATACAGACGGCAGCGTCTCCGCTCGCGGCTGAAGGCTCTCTCCCCGACTCGGCACTTCGAGAGGGAACGCGCGGAGACAGTCAGGGTTGCCAGGCCACTTATGAGTTTGGCTGTTCTAGGCGGTGAGTGGCTTGCACCTCACATCCCACCCCGCCTGCAAGTCCAAGTCCTCTTGGACAGGAACATTAGTCTATTTTGGCAAAGTCGTAGTCAAGCAGTCGCCTGGGTGGTGCACGGTGACGCTGAGGTCGCTGACTCGCTGAACCAGTTGGCTGATCCGGCTCATTGGTCATAGGTGGCATTTGCTCGGCATTGTCTTCGTCAGGACTCGGGATAGATTGCACGGCTTCGCATGTGGGCTCCACTAGCACTGGGTCGAGTTTGGAGACCCACAGTGCCTGATCATTGTTGCACAGTTTTCGGAGGACGGTCACAAGTGTGGCATTGGCACGTTCCACCAGTCTGTTGCTAGCTGCCCTGTAAGCTACTGCGAAGTGTATGTTCACACCATGCGTATGCATGAAGTTCTTGAACAGGTGTGATTCAAATGACTTGGCATGGTCACACAAACAATGGTCAGGAGCACCGAACCTGTAAAACACTGAGTGGAGATGTTTCAAGGCATCTTTTGTAGAGGTTGTAGGCACAGCAGTTTCATTGTGGAAGTGTCCCAGTATAGGTGCTGTTGTAAGTGCGGCACGAAGGGCTTCAAAGGCTTGTTGACACTCAACTGTCCACTCGAAGTCAGCCTTTCGGATGACAGCTTGCAGAGGTGCGGCAACTTTCGAGAAGTTCGGGATGAAGCGGCTCTTTTTGTCTTTCTGCGTCACGACAATGGCAGGAAATCCCCAAGGTCTAGATGAAGAACGGATGATGTCATTTTGAAGAAGAGATGCTGTTTGGGTTTCGAGGAACTTCCGATCACTGGCTGTGTAGCGGTATGGTTGCTGTCCATAAGGCTTTGCATCCGGCAGTAAGTTGATCTCGTGCTCGATGCCTTCATAAAGGCCAATGTCATCAGGACTGGTAGCGAAGAGACGTGAGTGGCGGTGCACTATTTGCTTCACTGCTGGCTGTTCTTCGGGCTTGAGTTGGGTCCCGATGATGATATCAGGGAAACTGTTGGGCGTGGATGAACATGGCTCAGAAGGAAATACGCTGCATGAGGCTGGCTGGGCTGGGCTCTTGTAGTCTGCTGGCTGAGTTTGAGACTGGGCTGCCTTGTTGAGCTTGCTCCACACGGGCTCGTGTTCGTCTGGTTCAAAATCCACTTGTAGGGGTTCGCTGGTGGTATGCGGTGGGTCAAAGCGAGACAAAGTTGATGTTTTAAGTATCACTGCATTGGACATCCGCGGTAACAGTTCCTCTTTGCACAGCACGACAGTGTTTGTAGAGGGCTGGCAGATAACAGGAAGGTGTGGTGGTCTGAAATGAAGTTCCGCTTGAGCAGCATAAAACCAGTCCTCTCCCAGAATAAGGGGAAGGGCATTTCTCTGAAGGACTGCTGCTTCCACAATTGCAGAGAGGGGGCCTACGCTGATTTGCAAGAAGACAGATCCCTGAGGCGCGACGGAGGCTCCTCCTACGACGAGAAGGGGTGGCTTTGTCCACGGCTCTATGCTGAGGTTTTCAGCTAGGCTGGCAGCGAGGATAGTGACGTTGGAACCACTGTCTGGGAAGGCATTGATCTCTCCAAGGCCCTTGACGTGAGCAGTGATAACCGCACACCTGAGCATGGATCCAAGCAAAGGGTCCTCAGTGCGGCCAACACAAGCTGTTGGCGTTTTAGGGATTGTTTGCGTCTTGTCTCGGGAGGGCTGTCCTTTCTCAGTGCAGTTGCTAGCCAGATGGCCCTTTTTCTTGCAGCTATAACATACTGCTTCGCTTAGGTCTTGCCCTCGTCTGTAGGTAGGTGCACCATACTTGGAAGAGATTGCCTCGTACCGATGTTCTTGGTCAGCAGGTGGCAGGTTGGATATTCTTGAGGGCGGCAGCCTTGCACGGTTTGGTTGCTGGTAGGTGCTATTTATAGGTTGGGAAGGCTGGCGGATGTCTGCAGTGCTCTCGGTCATGGCTGTAGCACTGGAGGTGACAGGACGCGGCTGTCGACTTGAAATTGGCGCGGATGGCTTTGTCAGTCTAGTCATGCGAGAGTGGTCCATGGCACGATCAACTTCTGAAGCGATGCTGACGAAATCCTGGACAGTCTTCGGGCGTTGAACGACGATCGCTGTAGCCACTTGCTCATCACGGATGCCCTGAATTAAATATTCGATGCGCTCTTTGTCAGTCAATGAAAGCGGGCACCTTCCAATTATCTTGAGCTTGGCGAAAGTATAGGTAACCAGGCTCTCACCGGGGCTTTGCTCACGCGCACCGACAAGTTCCTGCCACTGTATAAGCGACAGTCGCTCGCCGAACTGCGCTATAAGCGCTTCCTTCCACTCTGACCAAGTTTTTAGCTGGTGGCCAGTGATTTCCTTCCAGTCAGCGGCTGGGCCACGAAGTTTTGAGAGGGCGATGGCTAGCAGGGTAGCGGGTTCCCAAGAGGCAAGCTGTTGGGTGCGCTCGAGATCGTCTATCCATCGGGTTACGGATAACCCTCCGTCGCCACTGAACGTCGGAAGCGTTGATGACAAGTCCGGCAAAGTTGTTACGTGCACTGCTCTCGTAGAGGCTTGTGACAGTGACAAAGCTAGTTGATTTTGAAGGTAGGCGGTCAAAATCTGCATATTCTGTACGGGGTCGGCGCTGAACACTGGCATAGGCTGGAAAAACTGGTCACCTTGAGTTGGAGCGGGCTGCGTCTCGGTGACTGATCCAGTTGTTTCCGGTAGCAGGACTCGTTTTGCGGCAGTGTCAGCAAGGATGCGAGAAATAAGTTCGTCCTTGGAACCAGTATTGTCCAAATTGCGTTGCGATAGTTCATCTCGCAAGAAGTCCATTCTAAAACCAGCGAGGTCCGAGGCGGTGGCTTCCTCCCAGTTTATGAGCGGCATGGCGGCGGCGGCGGCGGTGAGACGGGCGTTGGGCTTTGGCTGCTGGTGCTCGACACACGTTGACTCTGGCTTTCGGTGAAGTGGCTTGCGGCTTCGAATGGGCGGGCTACACCGAGGTTCGGGACGTCGACTGCGCCATATGTGAGCACGGATGCAATTATTCTACCGTCGAACAGTTACAAACAAAAGGCTTCAAATACAGACGGCAGCGTCTCCGCTCGCGGCTGAAGGCTCTCTCCCCGACTCGGCACTTCGAGAGGGAACGCGCGGAGACAGTCAGGGTTGCCAGGCCACTTATGAGTTTGGCTGTTCTAGGCGGTGAGTGGCTTGCACCTCACAGAACAACATGCGGGTACACAACATTAGATGCTCATTTTAGACAACGCAGAAAGCAACATAAATTCTATCGCATTGTATTCATTAAGAATGTGACTCAGAAGGTCTCTAAGTTTTTCTCTTACAGAAGGTCGCGCCTGTGTGTTTAATGTTAAACCCCATGCTGTTGGGGTGGGGGGGGGGGGGGGGCGGCTGATACACAACCCTGAGAAATTATCACCCCATCGCCCATCAGTGTGGTATGTGGTGTAACACTGAACTGACCATAGTGCCAGAGCTCACCACGCTCAATGAACTGAACAGAAAGAATAAGACACTTTTCTTCGTCCAATCTGCTCTCGCAGGTGCTTACGGAAACGTACGCTTCAGAGCGGCGAACAAAACATCGCTCGCCAAGATACAAGGAGGATGTTCCCGCTTGGAAGGGCTACTTCGTCGTGGCGGGCACGCTCATGGCGCTTGCTTGCTTCGCAGTGCTGGCGCTCTTCTTAGTCACCGGGACACAGTCTCTGTTCTCGGCGCATCGCGGTGAGGCCTCGGCACACGAAGACGGCGATCACCCGGCAAAGCCCACGGTCAAGGCAGACGAGCCGAACAAGCTTCTGGCAGGGTCCAGGAGCCTCGTCAAGTACGGCGTTGCTGCGAAACCCTCCACGGATGGCAAGCAGGACACGACAAGGCTGACGCGTGCGAGGTGCGCTGCATTGGTGTGCGATGGTCATATTTACAAGGCAGCTCGTGAATCCGGCAGGCAGGTGATATGGCACATGGTATTCCTTACCTCTGCTGTGGCTCTAACCCTTCATGTTGGCACCTTCAGTTCCGAATGTTAATGAAGTCATTTGTGGCAAATTTTCCCTCTTCCCTGGCAGAAGACCATGCGAGACTGTAGACTCTGAACGCCAAACCAAAATTGAACGACGTCCTGATTGTTTAGGACAGTTGACGTATGAAGTTAATATCACGAGCAAACATTTTTGGAGTACGGTCAGTTTTTTTGCGCCCTCGAAAGCGCCATTTTTTGTTTGCATCGAAGACAAGTATTTTTCCCTTTAATAGTAGATTCACACTTCAATAACCCTGATTTGTTAGTTTTCTAGCGCGAAATACTAGCAGGCAATTTTTTTTTCATGGATGCTGGTTATTTCGTTCGAAATGTCACAAGCGATGAAAACAGCAATATTGAAATGCAAGGAAATGTCACGTAAACATTCGAAAGATCGTGGAAAGAAATTACGTATCGGAAATGTACAATACGGTTGAAATGGTTATCAAAAATTTATGTTCTTACCGGTGGAGAAATCTGTATGCATAAAAATGACGGTCACTCACTGCTTCACGAAATATTTACTACGTTCGCTATACGGCATAAAAAAATCTTATTCGTGACATGAAAGATGCGAAAATAAGGTGAAGAGAATAAATTACTACTGCCTTACGTACATGGCCCCAAAACCCAAAACCTTACCCACAATTACTAGACACTTAGACTATCATCAACGTTTCGCACCACCCCAGCTATCGCTGAAGTTCGCATTACCTGGAGGGTAAGCATCCAGGGAATGTTTTATTATGATGCGTTAGCATTATAGCTCCCACGTTGGAAACATCTGTCTATCCATCCGTCCGTGCGTGTAAAGCCTCGGATAGGAGGTGGCAAAGTGAAGAGAGGAAAATTCTCCTCTCCACACTCAGAGGTGACGGAAGGAAGAGGGAAGACGAGTAGAGGCTGGAAGCCAACGGATGGCGGGTGGGGTTGAGGGGAGAGGGGGTAGGGTATGTCACATTGTGACTGTTGGACTGGAGCGGCTGCTCCATGTGTGGGGAACACTAATGCTAGCCTATACTCTGCCGCAGCAATCGCACTGATCATCTATCATAACACCATTTTAAGCATACAGGCTTTTTGTAATTCGAACGGGGTACGCTATTGGCACAGACCACGATCAATTTTTCTTCAGTGTCTCTTAAGTGTTCTAATGATGTGGCATTTCCCTTACTCAATGTGGCTCCCCCGTGCACGTTGCAGGCGAGTCAACACCAGCAGCAGCCCTCCCTTCCCGCGCCTCTTCCCTTTCGTCGACGGGGCAACCACGCAGTTTCCGCGGACCGATTCTTCGACGCCGTCACCACAACGACTGCACACGTTGCAGTGGGACGACTCCGTCTGCTGGACAGAGGCGTGTCTGGCGGAAGGGGCCGCCATAAAGTACGCTCTTTCGTGCTTCCTGTGTGCGCCTTCCAAGTTAACATAGCGTCTGGAAGGGCAAGGGAGGCGCTTTGTGATCTTGTGTCGTTCTCGGTGTTTAAATGAAATCATTGCGATAAAAGCAGTAATTCAGCGGTCATGGACATAACTTGGAGCAGGTATGCGATTAGCTATGAACCTTTGGTGGTAATTTAACCAATTTTTGTCTGCTTTTAACCACCTCATGTTTCGGCGTCCGCGATGTTTCTCTGAAACCTAAAGAAGGTTGGTTTATTGGTTTATAGGAGTTTAACGCCCCAAAGTTACTCAGGCTATGAGGGACGCCGTAGTGAAGGGCTCCAGAAATTTCGACCACCTGGGGTTTTTTAGCGTGCACTGACATCGCACAGTACACAAGCGTCTAGAATTTCGCCCCCATAGAAATTCGACAGCCGCGGTCGGTATCGAACGCGTGTCTTTCGGATCAGCAGCGGAGCGCCATAACCACTGAAGGACTGTTGCAATACAAACACTGCCTGTTCGCGAGCTACAGTCCTTCAAGCCCTCATGCCACTGTTGGACTTGCAGGTCATCTTTGGACTTGAGCGTTAACCCCTGCGACGACTTCTACGCCTATGTCTGCAACCGCTGGACGCACGAGCGACCGCTGCCTCGCGGCCACGCAGTAGTGTCAGTGGACTTGGACTTCCTGGACGTCTTCACTCTGGACGTCTTTAACGTCCTTGGCCGAGAGTCCAAAAATAAGCTCTTTGACAAGCTTAGGCTCCTTCTGCAGGTACAGTATTATGCTTTGGTAACTCCTGTGTAAGCGTTTGGTTTTAGAATGTTAAGAGGAAGTTAAGTAATGAACAATTTTGTGAGGAGAAGGAAAGGCGTGGCTGTTTTCGTACGGAGCCTTTTTGGTACAGTTTACCCCTCGAGGTCACATACTGTGTTACGAGTACCTTATATGAAGGACGTGAAATTGTCTTGCACCAAACGTTCTTTCTAGTCAATTAAATGTGCTGAAACCCTTCTGTGCCTCTATTTCAAGGCAGGAATACCACACAGACATTAAATGTTGTCATGCCCATTGTAAATGTTGATCTTCCTGCTCAGCCTCCCACCTTATCAACGAAACTGCTTTGTGAATGTCAGGGTAACAACTTTGTCAGACTGTTGTTATTTGAAACTTGCTTAATATTAACTGTCACTTTGCATTTACTAATTGTTCTGGTTGATTCGAAAACTGCTTGCTTCAGACAAATTTCCGGTTCACTTTGAGTCGACTTATCTGCTGTCAACAATGATTACCTTCGTCGTAATGACACGTCCGCCGCCGCTTTCGCGAGTGCGCCCGTTCTTAAACTCACCAGCGTTTACGTGGCTCCAGATGAGAGGGCGCGGACCCATCGGCCCTCGTGGTTTACTAATCCTGCCCCACCTTGATGACGTTCATGTGCCGAAGCTGGAAAGCACAGCCTTTTTCAATCGCGACGTAAGGCACGAAACTGCTCTCACCTCAAGCAGGTCGCTGTTTGTACCTACAGTTATAATAAAATTTGGGCAATAGGCGGCACAATACACAACTTTCCATACAATATACGAGGTAGAAACAAGAATGTTTATATTACCTTCACATAACTTCTTTTTGTCAACTGGCCTTTTATGGAACACCCCGACTAATGACCCGCAGGCGTGTGTGGCGTCTTCGGAAGACTTCTTCCCGAGACTGGCCCGCGAGGCCCTCCAGTCCGTTGCTCTGGCCGGCTGGCCGTACGACCACGACGTGGACGCCGATGCTGTGTCCCTCTCGACGACGCTTGGCCGCATGGTGACCGCGTACGACCTGGACCCTGTGTTTGGGCTGACCCTTACTTCGGACCCGGCGTCGGCATCTGGCATGATGGTTACCTTCGCCCTGTCCGGCCCAGATCCCGTGCTCAATGAGGGCATCGAAGAAGGGAGGGAGTACGGCTTCGTCCGACAGGTACCGTCTAGAGCATTAAATTCGGCAGGAATAGAGATGAGACCTATCAGTTATAAACTGCTCAGGAAGGCGAAAAAGCACAAGGGAGACAAGCGGCATCGTGTAGACTTCATTCTTTCGTCTTCGTCTGTCATTTTGCGCGGTGTGACAATTCTTACGACTAGAAGAAAATACTGCGCACGGTTTTCCACCGTCTTCAGGACATTCCCGTAAAAATGCTGCAAAACTTGACGTAAGCTAGCCACGCAATCGCAACTGTCACTGAGGCAAAACATACGCAGAGCGTGAAGTTACAAGGGGTTGTAATTTTTAAACGCAGCTCCAATATATAAGTCGGAACACTTGTGAAAGGTACGTACACAGATAGTACGGAAAGAATACAAAATTTTTTGCAGAATAAAAAATGAAATGACTTTGTATCTGTTGTGCCCAAAGGATGCTGAAACCGATAGCACCTCTGAAGGCTTTTTTAGCCGTATTATTTTCCGTCTGAGCCATCCCTCTCGTCTACTGAATATTGTACAGGAACTTTGCAAAGTAAAGCGTTTCGAAATAAAATAACCTTGATGTCTCCTTCAGCTTGTTCATTTTCTTAGCCCCGGTGTGCGTTAGCCCTGCTTGATTAAAGCTGAAAATCCATCAAGCCCAAATGTCTTGATGCTAGGCTTGTATAGTTGTGTTACCCCCCGATCATCGTCGGCGTTCCCCCTGAACGTGTCGCAGGCCTATGACATCCTGGTGGAGGCCATCGGAGAGAAGTCTTTGTACGACCCTATTGAGACAGACGTGCAGCTGGCCACAGTGTTCTCGCAGACTGCGCTGGTCGCCACGAAGGCGCTGAAACTGAAGAACTGCACCAGGTATGCGGCGCCGTACATCTAGGCTGTTGAATATGTATTTATTTTGCACATGTGCTTTTTCTATATAGGTAACTGCTAGAGAGTTCTAGGAACACAGAGTTACAGCCGGTTGAATTAGTGCGCACATGTGGTCGAATTGAAGAAGAAACAGAAGTCAGTGCAGACTTAACAAGGACCACCACTTTAGGCTGAAGTGTTCGAAACTGGGGGAAGCCCTGAAAGGGCGCAGTGAGGCTTTCGGAGCGTCTTCCAAGCACACACCCCTAGTATAGTCGGGCGCCGGGCTGGGGAACGCTTATACCCTTTCTTGTACTATCTAGGCGCTATACTTGTACGGCGGTGGTAGTTGAACAATTCACATCCCGCAGCCGAGGCCGACACATAATCCACTAGGCCATCCCTCACTCACACACCCTCTTTTTGTGTAAATTTGCATAAATGTGGCTTTCTTTCTCGAAGCGCCAAGTAGGTTTCTGCAATCTCGGAAACGCACGAACAGGTACTGAGATCTTGCCTTGGCTGCGTTTCGCGTTCAATGACGTCACTGATAGCCACGCATGAGCTATCGTCTCGGATTTACCCGTGTCGCGATGGCAAGCAAATGTGCTATTGGGCGCTCACTCGTGTATAAAACAAAGTTAGCGAATTAGCACGAAATGCACCGTCTGTTCTGCCGAACACGCACGGCAGAGACAAGTTAACCGACAATACGGTCATGAGCCCCGGTGCATATTCAAAAACACTGGGCCACCTGACATCGCTCGCGCTAGCTCGTTCAGACGCTTGAGCTGCAACAACTTAAGTCCCTGTGCGACCTTTGCGGCGGGCAGGGTAAGCATGAAGCGAGTACCAGCGTCGGAACCAGAGAGGACGACATTACTGTATTTTGTTCGTACACGCGCAGTTGACTACTATCTAGAATCCACCGAAGGATTTAATTTTAAATGGCGCTGACTTGCTTCAGAGTGCACCGGTGTTGCTCTCCAGACAAGGCTGTTAACTTTTTCACTTGAAGCCGTACCACAGGCCTCTCCGGTCGATTAAGTTTTACTACCGCAAATTGCGACGTAAACTCGTCGTCACAGTTAGAAACGTATAACATTTTCAACCCTCGTAAAAACTGCACATACTGAGTCCGCCAGAGAGAGCTTCACGCAGTTACCCACATGACGCGGCCGTCTCTGGAATGAAGCGTAGCTTCCACCTGGTTTGCGGATATTACCGATAAGTATTCTAGAGATCGCCTGCGGTCGTATAAGTAGCGGGTAATTGCTGTTGCTAACCACAGTATTTAGGACGCATGTTAACAGCAGCTTTATTGCCTTGCAAATGACCGCTCCCGCTGTCGAAATGTGCGACAAAGAAACAGGCAAAATTTAGAGTCGAACGTGAACTCGGTCCCGGTCTTCTGCATCCGTAACAGGGTCTTAGCTGACCGGCCGTGTAGTAAGCACATGGGGGCCGCAATATCTTAATACTCTTGCTCGTGCGCATAGGTGTGTTTGAGGTCCTCGCTCTTTTAGAGGTACTACCCTAGGAGCGGACACGGTACCGAGTCCGTGTTATCAGCGGGCTGTATTATTCTGTAGCCCGGCGGCAAAATAATGATTGACAATGCAATGTTTGAAGCTAGGCCTTCGAATCTGTAAGAATATGTAAACGCGCCATGTGCCGGGCATAAAACAACATCCGTATATGCATCGGAAACCCTAAGATATTACTGAAATATGTATGAAAACTTTCAGCGGGGGTGGGATACCTTCTACACAAGCAAAATAATACTTCCGATCGGTCTTTCACAATGGTATTGCCCGCTGTAGCAAATGCTGTGTTGTAGAAGGTGTGTCACCACACTATAAGAGTTGCCCTTGCAGAACACAGTCCTTACGGGAAATAAGTGATGTGTTATACCCGTACTTCTAGAATTGAGGTTCCACCTACACTGATGGCGCCGGTGGTAAGTTAAAAAAGAAAACCTCATGGGAACTGTCAAATATAGCTGTGGTAATATTGTCCACTGCCCATCATGGCGTGGTACAGTGGTGGTGACAAACAACATGTACAGTCGGGGATAAAAGTCTCCGGACCACGTGTTCCTCAAAAGAAGCTTATAGCTCTACTATCAGACTGCGGCTGGAGACCGCACTTGTGGAGATGAAAGAATAAAAAATTAACTTTTGCCTCCACAACTGTGGTCTCCAGCCGCCGACTAATAGCAGAGCTATAGGCTTCGTTAGAGGAACACGTGGTCCGGAGACTTCAGTCCCCGACTGTACACGCCATTATTACCTCATGCACTTTCATCGCCACTCGTGACAATCTCGTCGTCAGATTCTCAGACATCATGACGCTTTCACAAATAGCGGGACCAATGCAAAAGCATTGTGTCCTCACTGCATGAGGAGGGTGCGATAATCGTTATCGCTTTCGCAGTCAGGAAAGAAATATGGAGATCTTTTTTCCCCTCCTAAACTCGAAGGAAATCCGTGGAAGAGCTTCCCCAACTGGGCGAGTGGCTCTTCTGGGACAAGGTGTTCGCCGAGCTGGCACCGGGTGTTCGGGGCAGCAGCATCGTGCTCAATGAGACCGAGGTGCTGCTACCGGACCCGGCGCTCTTCGAGAGGCTGAACCAGACGCGGCTACTCAGCTCCAGGGGCTCGAAGTCCAAGATGGCCAACTACTTGGGATTCCGGCTGCTCCTGCTCCTGTCCCCCTTCGGGACCGGAGCCGACGACAAGAACGTCCCCGCTAGCCTGGCTTACGCTCTGCACCGGAACTACCCGACCAGTTTACACGACTACCAGGTATGCCGCTTTCGCCGTGTTGACAAAGGTTAAGGCGTGCGTTACCTTAGAAGTACCTGTGTCATGTGTTAGGCTTTGAAGGAGGACTTCTTGCCTTCTGGATAGCCATAAGAAGGCACAGCTGTAGGAATACTGAACGCCCTTTTTTCAGTAACACTGCAGGGATGCAGTGACCTCGTTTTACAAGTGCCGGCACTTGATATCTTGTTTGTGTGAAACGGCTCGAAGCTTGATCGGAATTTGTTGAACGGCGGTGGTGGTAGGCCATTCCAGGGCATTGGTAACTCAGCCTTATCGCCTCAACGGATAACGAGCAAGGATACGGGCTAAGCGTTATTATATACCCATGACGAATGAAAGTATGCGTCCGGTCCTTATTTGTCCCAAGCTATATTTGGTTGCAGTGCGCAACCCGTGGGAAATCGTGAGCCCCATCTTCACGGCTGAGGTTTACACGTGCCGCTAACACCCTTCACGGGTCTAATATAGTACCCCGGTCACGGGCTCATACAGGGGGCCTTCGGACCGATAGTCCATCGATTCAATGGACAACTGAATGCTGTAAGCGTTCAGCTCCCACTTCCATCGAATTAATAGCCTACTGAGTTAGAGGAACAGCGCGGACCTCAATTGAGATTTCGAAGTCCTTCGCGCGGTGGCAGAATGCATTCTCGGATGCCGAGCGTCTGGAGCGATGCTCCAGGCAATAAAATCAGAGCAGTAAAATGGGTTCAAAGTTACGAGACTTGGCCGCAAAACACGCTCAGCAAGCAGACTATCATTCAAGACGAGCTGCTGGGCTAGTTGGTTGTACATGCTTGAATTCTTCATGCTTCCAATTCTGTCCTTGTATTTTGAGTGCGCTGTTAGGAATTGAATGTGATTGTTGGTAGTGATACGGAAACAAACGGCAGCCGCTGCTACAAAGACGCATGGCTGCTATTGTAGTTTGCATATAGGAAAACTAAATTTATTTAAAGAGTGAATAATATTTGAGTAAAAAATAATCATTTCGTTTTTAACTTTTTCAGTTTAAACTTGTGAGCTGATCGTTTGCATGCCTGTAAAACTATTATCGGCGATGGTGGCGCCACAACACTTTGGCGGGAGATAATGGAATCTGCCAAAGGCTACCGATTTTGGCTTGCAGCAGAAGTGCAACTACTTCTAGTTTAATCGCAATTGAGAACATGAAAGGCTCTCGACTCATTTCAAAGTGCCCGTGTGACAAGGTCGTAAGGAAAACAACATAAATGCGAATGACCGTCTGGACTGTTTATTACATTGCACCAATTTAAGCACTCCATTCGCGTACTGCGAAAAACATGCTTGTTCTTGTCTGCCTGCGCTGTAAATAAACGTATATATTGCGATCTGCAAGTAGTTATGGGTAAGTGTAAACGTATTCGCTGTGGCGATAAACAAACATTTCTCAAGCAAGTACCTAACAGTCTGTATCTGCAAGCGTTCATTACTCTCATTATTTTCTGTGCACTGCTGGTGCAATTGATATGTTTGTGCAACGGTGTTTGTACCATTTTTATGTCAGAGCTGATTGCTTAGTTCAGATAAGGGATATTCGGCTGTCCCTTGGAATGCTTATAATTATTGTAACACATTTAAAACGACCAGTGAATCCGGTATTGGGCTGCTCGGACAGAAAAACAAATTGAAATCAGCTAGACAACTTGAGTGCTTGCCCTGCTTGTCCACCGCCAGGCGTGCCTGAGGTTCGTGAACCGGTTCGAGCCCGTCGTGGCCATGCGTCGACTGCACGGCGACTGGAAGGAGAGGCTCGTCAAGCCGGACGACCTGGTCCAGATGGTCTCCTTCCTGAAGGACGAGCTCAAAGTCTGCCTCAAGACGAGCTCGCTCTTCTTCTCGTCCTCGACGAACATCGTTGCCAGAATCCTGCTGGAGTTTCTCAGCGGAGTGTCTTGGCAGGTAAAGGAGCGATGGAAAACGCCTATGCAAGAACCAAAAATAGGCTTTAAAGGCCCGTTCCCAAAGAAGGTTCCGAAAGTTCTCCAGTCTTACATCAGCCCATTATATGTTTTAGAGAGTTTAGATATTGCCACGTTTCCACAAGCAGCCGCAGGGCGGCTGCTCTTCGCAAGTCGCGTGCACCAGCGAGTGAAAGAAGATCGGTCCCGGCCTCTTCTGGGTGCTCTTGGCTTGCTCTCCGGTGCCGTCCATGTCAACCCCCCCATTAAAGCCTTTCGGTTACGAGCCCCAACGGCTACATAACAATATTATTAAATTGTAAACGCAGCAAACGAAAATAACTTTTTTCTTGCTTTCTTCTCTAAAAATTTCTCTACCCTGGGCACATACTGTCTTCTACCGTTCTCCTAATCGAGTGTACAAGTAACCCCGGTTTGGTATGGCTGCAAGCATCACTTATGAAAGCGGGGCGTGAATAGCAGCGGCTAGCAATCAAGAAATCTATTAAAACGGAAGATGAAGATGTATGAACTTCCTCAAAGATACACAGCACCGGACTGGCCATCACCGCATGCCTTAAATGAAAAATTTGTGCTCATGCGAAATAAGCGGAAAACTCCGAGGAGGGGAGGTTTGATTGCTCGCCGGAGGAGCCTTATAGATCATCTTGTATACAGCACAGAATAAATAGTGTTTCTTTCCCTGCAGGTACTCAATCCCGAGCTCATGGAGCACACATGGACCTTCGAGCACCTGTCGGCCGCGTACGAACAGCTGAACGTGACCGATCCAGGATCAGTCATCGCCTTCCTCCAATCGGCGGTGCAGTCCAAGAGGGACGCCACGAGCGACCTTTCAGCGGTCCAGTGGAAGGGCGGCTTTCTCAGCACAACAGCGAATCTCGCCTACCCTTACAAGGTGCTCGAAGTTCCGCTTCCTGTCTTCAACCTGCAAAGAACCCTGGAGGACTCGGTCCGTCATCTCCAGTTGGCCCGCATCGGTCCACGAATCTACTATGCCATCTATAAGGCTTTGTACTTCGTCAGTGGCAACCTGGCGCTGGACAACATGACGTGGAACCCTCAGCGGTACTTCGACACCGCGGCCGACTGCCTGTGGGACCAACACTCGTCCTTATTGCGAAGGGCAATCAACGCTTCCTCGCCGTCACCACCGTATGGAAGTCGGATCCGTGATATGGACGACTTGTTCAATGCCCTGGCACTTGGTAGCAGTCTGGACGCGTATGCGTACTTTGTAGGTGCGAAGAAAAAAATTTACCGGTTCAAGGGAAGTGAGGATCTAGATGTCACGAAGCTGTTCTTTGTGGAGTATGCTAGGAACTTATGTGAGAACCGGGACCCCGGATTCGGTGGCACACGAAACCACGCAAGGTTCTCGGAAGCAGCCACATTTTCCCCACCTCATGCGTGGTACCGAGTCAACGGTCCTTTGATGCACCTGAAGGACTTCTCGAAGGCATTCTCGTGTCCTCCGGGGTCCCTCATGAACCCGTCAAACAAGTGCCCTTTGATAAGAAAGCATCGTTGAGAACTGATTACAGTGGCTCTTCTTGCACATGCTCGTGCTTTTGATAGTGATTTCTACGAAAAGTATGGTCAATGTCCAAGAGAACGTAATTTTATCCTAGCGTTATTATCTCTGTGCAGAACGAAAATGGCACACATTAGGGCATGTAATGCGAAGGCAACATAACCGACGGTCTTTAAAGGTGTCGGAGTGGATACCAAGGGAAGGTAAGCGATGCAAGGAGCTGCAGAAAGTTAGCCGGTGGGATGAGATTAAAAAGTTTGCGGGTTTAAGACGACCGCAGCTGGCACAGGATAGGGTTAATTGGATAGTTATGGGAGATGTCTGTCATGTGGTGGGCATAACCAGGCTGCTTCTGCTGATAATGATAACGTTTAGAGTAAGGTGGCCCGGAGAGGATTTGAGTATTCAGGCGAGGAATAAGGCTAGCAGCATGTTGGCAAAATACTTTAGTAGTTCGGGTTTTGTTAAGTTTCACTTTCGAGTTGGTGAAGGCGGGTATTCTGAAGCAAATCATTCAAGGCTCGCTTTAACTTAGCTGCATTGACATACTACGAGTGACCGACCGTTATACGCTGAAAGCCTTACCAGTGTAAATTCTTGTTTATCCAAGAAGTTCCTCATGAAACTTTTTCTTGCGTGGTCAGCCCCACTAGTTCAAGTGAAAAGCGTGGAACCACGGAGAGAGACTCAGGGAGGTGCATATAAGCTATTCTCACGTCGGCACCTAGCAGTTGAATGGGCACCGAGGCAACACAAATTAGTATCTCTCTGCAAGCCCGGTTGCCGTAAAATTTGTCTACGACTACGCAACTGAAGATGGAAAAAGAGAAACTTGAATTTGAGGTGTTAATGAGCAAAGCATCCCTTTTTCACGGGCTGCAGTTTAGAGCACGCGAGACAACGCTAACGCTTGGTCACTGTCCCTGAAACTGTTCCATCTCTATCTACATACTGGAATACTTTATGTATTGCTTGGTTGTATACAAACTTGAAACGGTTTCTTCAAGGCTGAGTTTATGTCGATTGCATTTGATAATCTTTATCAGGGATCCATATGATTAAGATTTTAGTCTGCCGCGATGTTTTTAGGTGCTTTAGAAAGGAAAGAAATAAAAATGAAGCAATAGTTGAAATTTTTGTGAAGAGCTAACTGCATGTTCGGTCTTTCGACATCACGAACAAAACCACTAGCTCCGACTGCTAGACGGCGACGAAGTGACGCCATGCGCGAGATCAAAGCTCGGGCCTGCAGCTGGGGCACCGCGAGACGACCGTCAACGTGTTCGGTGCAGGCATATCTAACGCTTCAATTCGCACTGGTCTTGCGGCGGCTAAAAATGACCACCGAGGAGAAGGTGCCGCATGTAGGTTGCGGACGTTCAGCATTACTTCGAGCGTTGACGGAGCAAGCCAGGCGCCCAGGTGCAGAAGATGGACCTTCGTCAGATCGCTCGGGTCGGCTACAAATGACCTCCGAGGAGAAGGTGCCGCACGTAGGTTGCGGACGTTCAGCATTACTTCGAGCGTTGACGAAGGAAGCCAGGCGCCCAGGTGCAGAAGATGGACCCGCTTCAGATTGCTCGGGTCGTTCATATGGATCTTCTTCAAGCCCTGACGATGGAAGCTCATCGACCGGCCATTCGCTGTGGCGTTCTTCAGGTTACGCATCGACAAGGGTCTCGCTTACTGTGCCCGCCATGGGACGTGGTGCCCTGCTCGGAAAACTAATGGGTGAGTACTACAGTGCCTTCATCCGGAATCCACCAGATTCTGCTGAAGGGGATGTAGTAGAAGGCATACCAGGACCGTCTGGATATGGCATTACGGCAACACATGGGGACGGCTTAGTGGGCACGCCGGCCAGCATGAGCATGCATGCACAGCAGAGAACAGCCACGCAGGAAGCTCAGGACATCTCTGGAGAGGCCTCCGCAGCTGCAGAGGCTGAAGGAAGTGTTGGACCTCCAGGACCGGCGATGGCGCAGCCAGGCATGATGGAGCTCACGGGAAAAGCTGGCCAGCCGGACTTTCTTGAGGCCGACTGCATTCATCTGGGCACCAAGTGAGGTATTCGTGGGCGCGAGTGCCGTATCAGCTATGACTTTACCATTGTCTCTAAGCGCCCTGGCGATCAGCGGTTCAGAAGCGACCCTGTTATGGACAGCGCTAGCTGCACCCTGGTGTTTCCTAGCACAAGGATGCACTTGCCTCAGCGGGTTCAGGCGACTGTGACATTCACATAAACTGTGCTGCGAATCCAGTGCAGTATCGTGGAAGCGCGCATAAAGTTTATGAAAAAAGACTCTTCCTCACAGAGCAGGCAACTTTACAACGTGGTGTTGAAGAAAGTGATTCACTGCCGGCAGCTGACCCATAGTGCCTGCAACTACGTCAACCGCAGGGGTTTTCGTGACGCCCCAGCGCTGACTGGAAGTGTAGCGTGGCTAGTGCAGTCTGTAGCTGAGTATGAAGGGCTCCTGCTGAAGTGTGGTGTGCTTTAGTGTGCTGCGCTGTGTAACTGCAAGTGAAGTTTTGTTTCATGTATACAATGGTGGTGGTGGTAGTGGTTTATTTAAAAATAAAAAAGTGAAGCAAAAGAGTGTTGCCGGCCGCGGCAATTGCTATCTAATATCTTAAGAACCCAAGCTGCAGCCGGCGGGAATGAAAGGTAAAGGGAGAGGATAGTGAGGAGAAGTATAGAGGGGAGCGACAGCAAGAAAGGACAGGGGAGAGCTTTGTACACTGTTTACAAAATACAAAAGTAACCAAGTTCGCGCCGCTCGCGCTAATGTCCAAGCATTGTCCGAAAATAAGTGCGCGCGAGCGGCCACTGCGCACAATCACTTACAAAAGAAGTGAACTCTATGTACATAGCCGCGCGCATGTAGCGTCCTGTCTCGGACTAATCGCGCGCGCGGCACACTGCACTAGCGGCCGGGGTGGGGCGCCCGGCCACGTGTATACAATACCTACCCACAAGACTACAAGGTCAAATCTGCGCATGTCATTCAGGCTGTAGTTTTAATGACATGGTAATTTACCTCACATATTGGTTGGATGGCAGCGTGGGCATTAAAATCAGCCTTCCCTTTTCACTTTCGCAGCAACCAAACTAGCCAGGCTAAAAATTGCAATGCATATGCAATATTCAGATCCTGGACTAGCACTTCTTTAATGTTAATCGCTGTCACAGCCTCGCTGGAAGAGGTAATAAAGTCAAAGATATGGCTGTTTGTCGTTAACTGCACTCCATATTTTAAAGCTATGCAACAATTTGCCCTTTAACGCCTTTTACTCTTTGACGTGAAGAATTCCGAATGTGTGGCCTTACTCTTGTATTGTTCGCACGATGAATGCGGTTTCGTGAAGCTGAAGCCTGCGTGGGAGCTAAAGCCAAAAAACCAATAGCCAGCGAAAATACCTGGAGTAAATAAACGCGACAACTTGGAAGGTTGAGCGATCGTAGTGGAAAATTAATAAACCACATTTCTGATTAATGCAGTAGCATTTAGGTTGCCTTGCAAAAACGACCGGGTTTCTTCGTGACAAAATTCTCTTACTGGTCGACAGTGTGGTAACGTCGTCACCTTCTCCAAATTATAATATCTGAGGAGTGAGGAGTACAATGTTTGAGTGCTTTCTGTTGGAATGTTGTAAACAATTATACTGACCTGACTCAGTGATCTGCCCCATTACACCCAGAAATCCCAACTAATGCACCGAAATCTACCCAAAAATCCCAATTAAGATTATTATTGGCAAACCCATCTCCTCTAGTCCCCCTCAACTCACCCACTTATTCCAACTAATCCAACTCAATCCATCTTCTGCCTTGGGCCTACTTCTAAAATTTTTGGGTCCTTTGAATTTTTCTGCAGTGAGATAACTTCCAATTGTTATCCTATTTTGTTCTTTAAGAATGTGGTTAATAATGCCTCCAAGATTTTTGTAACCCATCAGTATAATTTAACAAAACTTCAGTTTGGGCTAGATGGTGCATAGCTTATACTGAAATTAATTTAAGCGCACAAGAACACTCATACAAAGGAGGAAAAACACAGGACAGGCGCTAACTTCATCTGATTTATTCGCAGGTAAGAGACTGAAAATATATACATAAAACAAGACATGCGCAAGAAAGAAACATCGTCATTTCACAATACGTGCTCAAGATATCTGTATTCTGCCTGCCAAAGATTGACCGACGTGTCACTCACAGTCATGCCCCCTCTTCCTGATGTGAAAGGCTTCTAATAATTCACGTGCCGTCTTATCACCGCCTCTGCCAAGTATCTTTATCTCCTTCAGCTGTGGCTCGCACGCTCTGCAGTTCGCACAATGGTCTGCCAAATGTGTCCCCCCGCCCCGCCCCTTTGGCAGACCATTGTGCGAACTGCATTGTGCGAACTGCGAAAAGCCATAAGGCAAAGAAAAATATCGAGAAGCGCTAGCTGTTGCCTTCTGGCTTTCGGAGCGTACTGCGTAATAGTAACACGCCTTGGGTGCCGGCACCGTGCGCTGCAGCTATAATTAGATCCCGAAGCACACAGTGACGCAACTTTGTGCTACCTCATTTCACAATCTGAGAACGGCGCTTTCGCAGTGTGTCCGTCGGCGCCGTGGCTTAGTTGGTTAAAGCGCCTGTCTAGTAAACAGGAGATCGTGAGTTGGAATCTCACCGGTGCCTGTGTGCGTATATTTTTCGCTACAGTGACAAGCACACGCATACATACGCAAAAATGTGCAACGAGGTCCGTATTTTTTTCTTTTTTATCATTTGTAAACGTACGAAGACGTCGGAGTTTGTTCGGGATGAAAAATGCCGTTGTACTATGCTGCGCTGGGAAACTCGGGAACTCTCCTGCAGCTCAATGCTGCTTAGCTTGTACATCAGCCTTTAGAAGTGTAGATTTCTTGCTTGATGAATTTAAGGCAGCTCCTTTACATGTTTTGTTGCTTGCATGTAATGCTCATCAGACCTGAGCTGGAATAGGATTCTATAGGCGGAGATCATTATTTGAAAAAAAAAAAAACATGTTAAGAAACTGGCAATGCTTGTAAGAAAAGTTAACAGTTTTAGCATCATCGCTCATGGCAGGAAACAAAGAAGAAGGATGATCGCCACACTGAAGTTACTATTCGTGGTTCACAAGTGCCAACTTAGTATCAGTTCACTATATCCCCGTGTAGTTCGTGAATCTCGGTTCAACTATTTCACAACCTCGCAACAACTTCGACATTATGAATATTTTCAAGAACATAGCCCACCGGGCTAGGAACGAAGTCACTATATCACCCACACAAACTTAGTATACTAATTCGGATATAATGAACACTTTCAGAATTCATTCAGAATTTATTTAAGACAACGAAGAGGTTGTCCAGGGTGACGTGGCAAAATCCATACTTTGCCTGACGAGGCCACGCCACCCGGATGACAGGCGGCACACAGTCATGCATGTGTGCCACTTGTATGACAAATCTTGTATGTATACTTGTATGACAAATCGGGTATAACGGCCTTTCCTGTGTTAACTTCGGATATAACGAACCTTAATACGCCTCCTTGGATATAACGAATGTTAGTGTGTTAACCTCGGATGTACCGAACTTAGGTAAGCCACATCGGATATAGTGAAATTTTCATTGTTGCCTTGGCCGTAACACCCAAGCATGCCCCCTCCGACATACCGAACTTTCGTATCTAGACCTCGCATGTGACAAAGTTAGCGTGTTGACACCAGGTATAAGGATCCTAAGTGCATCAACCTGGATATAACAAACTTTAGTGTGTTCACTACGGATATAACGAACGTTAGGCGGCTGGTGTTTCAAACCAGCCACGGAGGATCGGCTAAGCGTCTTTTGTTCCACGTAGTATCGCCTTTTGAAAGCACCTGCGATAGACGCCTTTCCTGCTGGTGATATAAATTTACCATTGAGACACGTGTACTGAGTATCCTCTCTTGAATTTGTGCCTAGCAATTTTTTCCTTCTTTTGTTTTTTTTGCACATCATGTGTTTCTAAGTTCGTATTTATTGATATTGCATGTCCATGACTGCCTTGTATTGCAATGTTTTTAGAAAACAAAACAGTAGCAATTATTATATTAGAGAATAAATAATGAAATACATAAATAAAGCACGCAACTAGAATGTGCCCTGAAGGGCCCGCTGTCACGAAGTTAGCGTTATCGCTTCATCTCTCCACAAATGGAGGGAGTAGGAGTGCGGGAATCCCAGCAAGTTTTCTTTATTTCTTGATCTAAAGAAACGGCGGTTTATTCTCGTTTTGATCCAGTGGAAAAATAGCATTTTGTTTTAGGACACAGGTTCGCATGCCTGAAAAAATCTGGCCTGCTTTGTCTTTATTTTTCTCGCCGCAAAAATACAGGCCGAAAGTAATTTTTTTTCCTTCCTTATCTGCTTTCCAGAACAAGAAACGGCGCATCAGTACGACATTTGGACCGGAAAATGCCGTTTTAAAGGTAACTATTACAGAGGTACGAAGAGAGTGGGGTAGGGGAGGGGAGGCTGTGCACTGCCCAGTGCATGTCTTTAAGATTTGTGCTAAAAAACTGACCGGCGAATGTTGTTTTAGGGTTCATTTCCCCCCTCCTCCTTCGGCGCATAAAGAAAATATCTACCCCTTATTACTTGTATTGGCGCAAATTAAATAAGCTTGGAACAAAATATAAATTCCAGCCCTTTTCGTCGTTGAGAGTGGGTGTAAGTACGGAATGCATGCCTAGCTGCAAAAGCATAGCCTATAGATATTAGGGCTAGTCATAGGTGGTGGTTGACGCGCTTGGGTAATGGCCAGGTTCCTTGACTCCGGTGATGATGATGATGTTGTCCGGTGCACCACTTCCTTCCCCTTTTTCTTTTCTTCGGCCTCGGAAGCAAGGTTGGTCTATCCGGCTGCTTTCGCAACTTTACGTGTTGCAGTCATCAGTCGCTTATCTCCTTACAGCTTACTAAGATGGCAGTCTGCGCATGTTGGTGATTCATGATGGAAATGTACAGCGCGAAGAAAAACCAGGACGCAAGGAAGACACTTGGGACGCTGGTGTGCCCCATGAACAATTGTGTCCCATAAACAGTTGTAGGAAAATGGTAAGTAGCGGAATTTCATTATGTTTCAATTCAATTCAATGTTTATCATGATGTGATCAAGAGCAGCGCAGTACAGTCTTTTGCGTCTAAATAAATTGAAGAAAGCGCTTATAAGTTTGTCGTAGTTGAGGCCAGTTTAGGAATCCTCAAACCAAGCCTACTTCATCTGGCTGTGCATGCATACTTTATGCGTTATTCACATGATACAGTGACAACATAAAGGTGCCACTCTACAATACGGAAAGAGATACTGCACAAAGGCCACGAATTAGGGATGCCTGAAGACGATAACAGAGAATGCGTCGCGAGAAAAAAAAAATGTTTTTGTCTCAGTCTCCAGTTTTTTATTTTATTTTATTTCTGCGCTATATTTTCTAGCTTTATTAGGCAAAGCCGTAAGGCAAAGAAGATTATCGAGAACTGGCTGCCGGTGCGCTCTAGTGCTAGGCGCGTATTGCGCAAGATACGCACTTGGTGAGTGACGCACCTTCGGTACCGGAAACATGCACTGAAGCTATAATTCGATCCCAAAGCATACAGTGACGCAACTCTGTGCTACCTCATTTCACAATCTGACAACGGCGCTGTCGCTGTCGCTTCCGTCGGCGCCGTGGCTTAGTTGGTTAAAGCGCCTGTCTAGTAAACAGGAGATCGTGAGTTCGAACCTCGCCGGTGCCTGTGTGCTTACATTTTTTCGCTTCACTGACAAGCATAAGCATACACCCGCAGAATATGTGCAACGAGGTTCGTATTTCTCTTTTTTCATCATTTGTAACAGTACTTAGACGTTGGAATTTATTCGGGGTAAAAAAATGTCATCGTGGTATGTAGCGCTGCGAAGCTCGGGCAGTCTCATTGCAGCGGGCTATGGATCAGTCTTTTAGGAAAGTAGATTTTCGGTTTAATAAATTTAAGGCAGCTCCTTTACATGTTTCGTTGCTTGTATACAATGCTCCCGAGACCTGAGCTCTAACATGCTTCCGTAGACGGGATCAAGAGACTGAGACGATCGCATAAACTGGAGAGAGAGAGAGAGAGAGAGGGAAATAAACTGGGCTACGTATTGACCGTGCCATGACTGTGCACATCAAGTTTGTGAAAAAAATACCGCCTTATAATACAGGTGCCCTTATAACGTACTGTTCAAAGAAGTGATTTAGTGCTTGCAGTTCCCCCCCCCCCCCCCCCATTCCCCAGAACAACGTCCAGTGCACAGGTGCTCTCATGATGCGCCAGCGCAGGCTGCAGGTGTGGCCTGGCTATGTGCCGTCTGTAGCTGAGTATGAAGAAGGGTTCCTGATCAGCTGAGTTTTGTCCTTCAATGTGCTGCGCAGCGTCACTGCACGTGAAGTGCTGTTTAATATGTACAGTGGCTACTGTAAACACTTATGGCCGGAACTGTGCACGCCATGGTGGGCGCAAATGTAACGACGCGCTACAGCTACTACACATATCGGATGGATACCAGTAGGGGTTGTGAAAGCAGTGCTCGCTTTTCAGTTCCGTTACAGTCATATGATTAGCAGAGTTGAGTATTGCAACGCATGTACAATGCTGAGATTCATGACTAGTTTCAGCCTATACCCCCAATCACAATCACTTTCGCCGTTAATTATGATCACAGCCTCTCTGCAAAAGATAATAAATCATGCACTGATTAAGATATCGTGCCTGGTGGCACTTGTCTCTGAACTCTGAAAGCTCGCACAATTCCCCATGAGGTTGCATGTCGTCATGTCCAGAAGTCTGCTCTTAACTTATCACATGTAATCTCGAAAACACGCAGTGCATCGCAGAGAGGATAATTTTCAGCAGCAGCTTGAGGACCACAAAGCGCAAAGAGGCGTAAAGAGGGCAGGACGTGTGGACACAATCTTGTTTTATTGTTGGTTGGCACGATGAATGTGGTATCTCGGGTGTACAGCTAATTTCTGGAAATTACGAAAATGTGCTTTTGTTAGGGAGCATTTTGTTACAATATGCGCTATGCGCTATCCCACGCCACCTGCCTACGATGGCAGGTGGCGTGTGAAGAGCTACGCTCTAATTTCGCATAATGAATCATCATAATCGTCTGTCAAGTTTTTCTTCAAATATTGAGATTTGACAAAATATGTGTAACTGATTTTACAGATGTATAGTAGCACTTACCTAAATGACAACGGAGAATATTTCGCTGTTTGCATTGTACCGTAATTAGGGTACTTCCCATAAAGAATTGGGCGAAAACGTTGGGTAGCGGAATTTTGTTAAGCTGGGGCTGTAAGAGCAGCACAGGAACGACTTTTACGTCTAAGGATGTCGAAGAAAGCGCTCGTAGGGCTCGTTGCTGAGGCTTGCTTAGGGAATGCTTCTAAACGAGCCCACTTCGGCTGGCTGTGCATGTATATGGTATACCTGATTCATATGATGCAGCGGCTACACAGCGGTGCAACCCTACAAGATAGAAAGAAATAACGGACAAAAAAAAAAACAAGAATGCCGGAAGATGATACTAAGTAGATAATGAATCACGAGAAGAAAAATATGTTCTCGTCACAAAGCGTCTCGCTTTTTATTTTATTTTTTAACCCGATATTTTTTAATTTTATTAGGCAAAACAGGAAGGCACAGAAATTGAAAATCGGTCGGAAATGTTGTCGCGTTCGGCGCGTATTACGCAAGACATGCTCTTTGCTAGTGACGCGGCTTCGGTGCCGGCACCGTGCGCAGAAGCTATAATTCGATCCCGAAGCACACAGTGACGCAACTTTGTGCTACCTCATTTCAAAATCCGAGAACGGAGCTTTCAGAGCGCGTTCCGTCGGCGCCGTGGCTTAGTTGGTTAAAGCGCCTGTCTAGTAAACAGGAGATCGTGAGTTCGAATCTCACCGGTGCCTAATGCCTGCGTGCTTATATTTTTTCGCTTCACTGATAAGCATACGCATACAACCGCAAAAATGTGCAACGATGTCCGTGTTTCTTTTCTTTTATCATTTACACCAGTACTAGGACATTAAAGTTTATTACATTTTACTGGGGGTAAAAAAGGTCATCGTAATATGTAGTACTGGGAAAATGACGACTTCTGCCGCAGCTCAAGGCAGCTTTGTGTGTGCATCTGTCTTTAGCAAAGTAGAATTTCTGCTTTACAATTTCCACGCAGCTCCTTTTCAAGTTTATCTCCTTGCATATGATACTAATCTAACCTGAGCTCGAACATGCTTATAGTTCAAGTGTCTTTAACAGGGACTAACTGCATGTTTGGTCTTGGAGCATCACTCACAAAATCAATAGCTGTAACTGCAAGATGACGAAGACGGAGGGGCGCCACAGGCGAGATCGAAGCTCGCGCGCGCAGAGAGAGCATCGCGAGACGATCGTGAACGTTTGGCGCAGTGATATCTGTATAGAACAACTCTATTCAAACTGTTCTTGTGGTGGCTAACAATGACCTCCACAGAGGAGTCACATGCATGTGGCGGTCGTGTTGGCCGCGCAGCATTGGTTCTGGCTGCGCTGCAGCGGCATACAAGGCGCCCAGGTGTAGAAGATGGACCCTCATCAGCTGGCTCTGGGCCTTCATTTGAATCTTCAAGCCCTGACGACGGAAGCTCATCAACATACCGGTCGCTGTGCCGTTCTTCAGCTTACGCGCCTACCTGCGGCTCGCTTTCTATGACCGTCATGGGACCAGATGCCCTGCCTGGAAAACTAATGGGTGTGTCGTACAATGCCTTCTCGTCCGCGAATCCACCTTAATCTGCCGCAAAGCAACTAGAAGGCATACCAGGACCTTCTTTCTGGTCATGGCATTATGGCACCACATGAGGCCAACCTATTGAATACGCCAGCCGACGTGAGCATTGTTGAGCATCAGCCAGCAGCAATGCCAAAACCACAGGACAACTCAACAGAGGCTCCCACAGCTGCATATGCTGCAGCAAGGGTTGGACCTCACAGAGCTGCGATGGTACAGCCGAGCACCAAGGATTTCAGGGGAAAAGCTGGCCAGCCGGTACTTCTTGAGGCTTACTGCTTGCGTCCGGTCACAAAGTAAAGTATGGGCGTGCTTGAGTGCCGCATCGACCCTCGGGTGACTATCGCCTCCGAGGGAGCCAAGGGGACTTGTATAGCTAGACGCCCTCCGCGTAGGACGAGGTTACAAGAATCTCCAGTTACAATAAATATATATTTATGTGTTTTCGCAAGGATTGGTGGACCCTTCGCCATGACAACTCAGAAGCTGCAGTACATGGCCTATTTATCGCCGAATAAACAGCGTTACATATCGAGACGAACTAGGAATATAAATAATGATGTAATGAGCGCCAAATATCAGATTGCACTATATCAGTTGAAAGCAGTCCACAGCGCATGATGGTCTCTGACACACCGGCACGAAGGCCGGCGAAGCCCAGGAACGAGCCAGTCAGGCTGTCCGGGACATCCGCGTTGAACAGCGTTCTGGTGCAGTAGACCTTTGGGCCCAAAAGTTTGGCCGCCACGGCCACTGGCGACACCGAAGAAAGCGAGGCCAAGGAGGCATCATGCAGCACCATCTCGAGGAACAAGAGTTGACAACACACGTGTTGCTTCGTTCTGACGATGTCTCCGCACTCCTGGAAGATGTCGCAGATGCAATGCAGCATCGCATCGGTCGACGGGACGGCGTTGCAAATGTCGTTCCTGCGTGTAGTTTCAGGGCATTATTGGAGAACTCTTTCAATGCGAATGGATGAGTAAGACCGCCTTCATAAGCGGAGAGCTAGCACGGAATGGCTTGGCTTGCTGCGCTACATCAGCTTGGGTAAGCAAGGCAAGATGCGATCAGTTATTTAACACGATTAGCTGTTTACGAGCTTTCTGTAAAAGCAGATCTGCGAAAAAATCGAGCTAACGCCGACTTATGATAATGCTCACAGCAATCAGCGAAGTCTAAGCCATGACAGTCTGGAATGACTAGTCTGTGTGTTGAAAAGGAAACACTTCTGCAGACGCCGAAGGTGGAAAGGTCACCTAGTTACTTGGCTTCAGGAGCGTAGATTCTACCTCTTCCTCTCTGGAAACGATGAACTGCTTGGGGAAACTGAAGTTATTTGACAGTGTGGCACGTGGTAAGGTCGTTGCAGGGACGGAAAGTGGCTTAGATGTTAGGTCGCTAGATTGAGACTGAGTTTGAGCATCTCGCTGAGTAGTCTGTTTAGACAGGCTGGTGACTTCTGTTTATGGGATGACGTCCATAAATATTCTATCGACAATTCTTATCTACTGTTTCTATGCTTAGTGCCTTACACTTTTTTTACTTTATGCAACTTGTGTATATTAATTTGTTAATAAGCAATATATATAGACCGTGTATAGGTTTATGACCTTACTCATCTAGTATACTCTTGCCCTTATACGCTCACGTGAGAAAACTTGTACTTTGATCCCTAAAGGCAATTATTATGCAAACTAGAATAGGCAAAAGGAATCTTTACGAACTGTAAACATTGCTTGCTTGCCAGTCGTACTAGAATCCAAGAGTGTGAAAATATATATGAAATTGTTAAGTGGTTGTATAGACTCCACTTATTTCAGATCACGGCGTTCAGTGCTTCGCGCCGCAGTTTTTTTGCAAAGTGCCGAGAAGAAAGACCGAAGTCGGTCGGTTTTCGAGTGTCACGCGACTGCGCCTCGTGAATTGGGCCAGATATTGTCTCAATTAGTGCGGACCACTATACATCGTTAATGAGTTGCAAAGCATGAGTATTAAGCGCCACCTGCCCGAGCCTGAGCCGTCCAGTGCTGCCTGCATGCACGAGTGGTCCTCCATTATGAAGCAGGCCAGCGCACAAAAGTGCTGCTGCACTGCGTACAGTACTGTTCAGGGGATGTGAATACCAGCACGTAAGCCCAGAGTATTACGGAAGCTAACTACCGCTCTTTCGCATTCGTCCTCGCAACTGGTTCATTAACATTAACCAAGAACATAAATTCAGCAGAAAAAGGCAACGCCGCCTTATGGTCCGTGTCAAGAGAAAGCGTTTCGACTTGCTCACGGAAGCTTTGTTCAGTTGTGAGTGTGACAATGTAAGTGAAAAAGGCTTCCTTGGGTAAGCCGAAAAGTCCTCCTTTGACCCAACCCATTGGTCGCCATCGCCTTTTCTTACGTTGATTAATGATATTACTACTCGACCAGAGGATATTTCGTGAAGCCTTAGATTTCACCAAGAAAAATCAAACTATCACAAGCAGCTCCGTGTTAGAAGCTAGGCTCTGTACGTCCCCACCGCTATCCAATGGGCTGAAGCGACGCGTTAGGTTGTGCAGTGTGGCGGAAAAAGGGCTCCTGTCCCACTTTGTAGTGGTACACTTGTTCCCTATTTGACATTCATTGACCTTAAAAGCAAGCAAAGCCCGTACCTGCGTACCCCATCCATTAGAGTGATGTGCCTGGCGCAGTGGCTGTAGGTGCCGTCCCCCCGGCGTGGGTGGCCATCTCCTTCCTAAACGCCACGCCGGTGTAGGCGAACCTCTGCGGTGGTGGTCGCCACCAATGGTCCACGGCGTGCCCCGTTGGCCGACGCTGAATAGGTGGCACAGAAAAGCAGCCACCGTCGGTGCAGCGCCGAGGACCAAAGTTGTGACCTTGGGCCGACCTTCGCCGAACGTCACCTCAGGACACTCCTTGAGAACGCCCGCGGCCTTGTCCGCACCAAGTGCGGCCGCACCAGGTTGGTTCGTCGAGGTGCGGCTTGATTTCCTGGAGACGGACTGCGAAGCGACGACTGTCGTGGCCACGGTCTTCTTCTTCTTCTTCGTTCAAGCACTACGCGTGCCCGCAAGTAAGCATCCAGCCGAGGTCTTCGTCAATGTCCATGGTAAAACCACAATTGTAGCGACGTTTACATTGAAGGCCATACACACCAGGTGTTTGAGGGAAGACGTTAAGTAATATTTTAAAATAGGGTATTGAGGTAAAAATATGGCTTTTGCGGCATAGTATTGCCAAAGTTGGCGGACACCAGAAAACCGGTCTATTATCTTAACTACTAAGTTGATTAAGTAATGTCCAATAATTAACTTTCAACTATTACGGTTAGGCACCTGGTTGCAGATAGAGATTTGTTGCCAGTGGTTAGTAACCTCTCTATCAGTTTTTAGAATTTCGAAAATGCGATTATCCTCGACGCTGTAGGCCAATAAATTTTGGCCACATAGGGCCAAAATACATGAGCATTCGGATAGCATGCCGGCAAAGCAACCACTGCAGTTCAGTATTAGGTCGAAATATCCAACTTTGGCGAGCCACAGCGTCGAGGGTAGTCATGTTTTCGAAATTCTAAAAACGGTATAGCTATTGCTGACGACCGGCTACAAATCTCTTAACTGACACAAGGCGCCTCTATAATAGTTAGAAAGTTAATTATTGGAAATTAGTAACGTCTACTAATTAAGATGATTAACCGACTTTCAAATGTCCATCAACCTTGGCAATACTATAACGCAACAGCCATATTTTTACCTCAAGAAACCTATTTTTGAAAATTAAAGTCTTCCCTGAAAAACACTGAAACACACCAGCGCTCATGTGGCCTACCATCACCTCCAACGTACGCAAACACTGCTGAGGAAGCAACGCAAAACAAATAGGAAATGACGTCATGCCTAAAGTAACATTGGGCATGCCTGAAGGCGTACAGGCTTAAACCAGTTTCTCGAAATCTGCCTGTGCGCTGACATGTTAGATCCCCTTGGAATTCGATTTTTCGCAGTCGAGAATGATGATGATGTGCCATACGTAAGATATGCTGATTCCATTGGGTTTACATAGCATGTAAAAACGGTGAATGGCTGTTCGACATGCTGATATTCATGTCAGAAATATTCGTTAATATTTCGTTGATTCTGTCCTTCAAATCATGGACGTTCTGAAAACTCAGTCATATGTATCTGAGTCGATTAACGCGCTGGAGAAAGTGACAAACTTGAACCATAGAAAGTGAGACCAGTTGTCTGCAAATCCGGTCAGCTTTTCAATTCTTTAAGTTGGTACTTTGTTTTGAGAAATAAAGCTACAAAGCAAATAAAACATGTGCCGATACCAATTGCTCTCGTGCAGTGGCCAACAAAGCTTACCTGTTCACGAAGCCGCGGGTTCGAAACCCAGGCGCGGCACAGTAACGGCCATATTTATTTCATTTCTACAGGTCTAGGTGATTTACGCACTCCACAACGTTTTTTTTTGTCAAAAAAAAAAAAAAAACTCGACAAAGCCTTAGTGGCTATTTCGTTTCCCTCACTGCCGGAGTGATCTGGAAACCATGCCAGGAAGCCACACCAGGGTCTTAGATTTTGTCGCGGTAATTTGGATGAAATTTTGAATGCTGTATGTTGATCACTGATCATATATAATAATTTCTCTCCTAAAAACTATTAAAACCGGTCTGTTAGACGAAAGCTTTTGTAGCCCCCGCCAGACAAGAACGATGAAGTTGCCCCAGTCATCTTCTCCACGCGCAAGAAAGTGCACGTGCCTCAACGAGCGATCCATAACCGTTGACTCAAAGCTGCTCTCGGGCTACGCAGGGCCATGTTTCCGGGATTCCATCCTCAGCGACCGCTCTTCTCGCGCTCCCAGTCGCTGCCGGTGTGCTGCTCGAACCAGATGATGCCAAACCACGGCGCCGTCGTGCACCGTAAGGATGCGAAGACACCACCAGCCGGTAGAGCGGTGTACGCGGCCTACGCCAACCCCTTCGACGAGGACGACGGGCCCCCTCTGGCGGCCATACCGCTGCCCTACATACAAGTGAGCTCAAAATCAGTAGACCTTCTGCACAGCGTTCTCGGTGGTGTTTGCAAATTCAGTAAAATGTCATCCGGAATCAACTAGAGCGAAAGACGATGACTAGAAAGGAAACAAGTCTTGTGTTCTTCTTAGTCCTGGTCGTTCTCGTTCAGTATGACACCTCGTCACCATGGCCTTACGTCTACTCTTCAGTAAAATGTACATCGCTGTCTTCTGCGTTGGTCACAGCCGCCGCCGTCACCGCGGTCTCGTTCGCCGGTTCCTGTGCCCCGGACATACTACTGGAGAACATGCGACCGTCATCAGCAGCGGTCGTTCCCGTCCTGGTCGGATGGAACGCAAGACCCCAGCTCCTCTCGCGGGAACACGACCACGATCACGGGCTCTCGCCCATCGCGCGGTGACGCGACCAGCTACAGTAGTGGTGGCACCAAGAGCACGGGATACGCTTCCGGCATCCCGATGTCGACGGCCTCCATCAGTGAGGTACCTTAGCGGTCATTTGCCGATCGCCTGATAGCTGAGCTTTTTCAAATATCGTTAACGGGATACTGAGACTGCTGCTGCGTCCACCAGATGGTCACTGCGTATGGAGTACGGTACGGTACGGTACACATCTCCTCTGAACAACATGCGGGTACATAACATTACACACTCATTTTAGACAATGCAGAAAGCAACATAAATTCTATCGCATTTTATTCTTTAAGAATGTGATTAAGAAGGTCTTTATGTTTTTTCTCTTACAGAAGGCCGCATCTGTGCGTTGTTAAACACCCTGATGGTGGGGTTTATCAATGAAATTATGACCCCATCGCCCATCAGTGTGGTATCTCGTGTAACACTGAACTGACCACAGTGCCAAAGCTCATCAGGCTCAGTGAACTGAACAGAAAGAATAAGACACTTTTCTTCGTCCAATCTGCTCTCGCAGGTGCTTACGGAAACTTACGCTTCAGAGCGGCGAACAAAACATCGCTCGCCAAGATACAAGGAGGATATTCCCGCTTGGAAGGGCTACTTCGTCGTGGCGGGCACGCTCATGGCGCTTGCCTGCTTCGCAGTGCTGGCGCTCTTCTTGGTCACCGGGACACAGTCGCTGTTCTCGGCGCAGCGCGGTGGGGCCTCGGCGCACGAAGACGGCGATCACCCGGCAAAGCCCACGGTGAAGGCGGACGAGCCGAACGAGCTTCTAGCGGGGTCCAGGAGCCTCGTCAAGTACGGCGAGGCTGCGAAACCCTCCACGGATGGCAAGCAGGACACGACAAGGCTGAGCCGTGCAAGGTGCGCTACATTGGTTTGCGATGATCATATTTACAAGGCAACTAGGCAGGTGATACGGCACACAGTATTCCTTACCTTTGCTGTGGCTCTAACCCTTCATGTTGGCACCTTCAGTTCCGAAAGTTAAATGGTCATTTGTGGCAAATTTCCCCTCTCCTCTGGTAGAAGAGCATGCGAGACGTAAGATTCCGAACGCCAAACCAAAATTCCATGCCGTCCTGAATGTTTAGGACGTTTGACGTATGAAGTTTCGAGTATGGTATTTTTCGATTATGGTCAGTTTTTTCATCCACTCAGCACCACTTTTAAGGCGGAAGCCTTTAATGCCTCATTGTTGTAAGCAGGAGCTGTCGACAGAAATGTCACGCTTTTCAATTGGTCGAAACGGTCGTGACGTCACAGTGCGCGAATTTTAAACGGGGTCAATTGTACTTTGGCTACTGACCATGCAACCGATTAAAGGGATCGTATAGTGATGCTCCAAGTAAGTTTGAGTTTAGTTAATTGCTTACTTAACGAATTAGTCTAATTAACCTTTCTAGTCAGACCAGATAAATAAATAAAACCAATTTACCGACGACAAAGGCGTATTTGTCCGCGTTTCAGATTGGTCCAAATTGTCGTGACATCACCACGCGCGAATTTTGGCGGGTGTCCGCCGAAATATGTGAGGCAGTTAGTGCTCAACTTCCTTTCCTCAAATACAATTTTCATTTTCTTCATTACGGCCCTCTTTCTTCTTTCACTCACACTTCCTCCCTTCCTGTACGGTGCGGCTCAGGTGTCCACCGAGATGACAGAGAATTACAGCCTCATTTCCTTTCCTCAAAAAACGTTGCGTTCAAAGGGCAACGCATCGCGCCGAACGGGTGGCGGCGTTCCTTGGACTCCGTGGCAGCGCTACAACACGCTGTCGCGTTCCACTCCTAAATTCGAAGCTTAAGCGTCATTAATTGGCAGTTAGGTAATGCACCAACAAAATGTACAGTGAATAATCGCGTAGCAGAATGCAGTACTCAGGCTTTCGCCTTTCACCACTTTAGCCGCTAAAGTTCCTCGTAATTTTTTTGTTTGCATCGAAGAAAAATATTTTAAGGCGGAAGCCTTTAATGCCTCATCGTTGTAAGCAGGAGCTGTCGACAGAAAATGTCACGCTTTTCAGTTGGTCGAAACGGTCGTAACGTCACAGTGCGCGAATTTCAAACGGGGCCAATTGTACTTTGGGCACTAACCATGCAACCAATTAAAGGGATCCTATAGTGATGCTCCAAGTAAGTTTGAGTTTAGTTAATTGCTTACTTAACCAATTAGTAGAATTAACCTTTCTAGTCAGACCAGATAAATAAATAAAACCGAGTAAGAAATTGGCCGGGCTTGGGAATCGAACCCCGGTCTCCGGAGTGCGAGTCGAGCACGCTACCACTTCGCCATGCCAGCTCAATGGTTTGGAATGAACAAAGGTGCGTCTACTGAACACGGTGTCTTCGTTCACTCCCATCTTCCTCCCTTCCCGTTAAGGCGAGGTTCAGGTGTGCACCGAGATATGAGAGACAGATACATTTCCTTTCCTCAAAAACCAATTTACTGACGAGCAAGGCGTATTTGTCCACGTTTCAGATTGGTCCAAATTGTCGTGATGTCACCACGCGCGAATTTTGACGGGTGTCCACCGAAATATGTGAGACAGTTACTGCGCAACTTTCGTCAAATACAATTTTCGACTAGTGTCTACTGAGATATGCGAGACAGTAAATGCGTAAATTCCTTTCCTCAAATACAATTTTCATTTTCTTCATTACGGCCCCTCTTTCTTCTTTCACTCCACTTCCTCCCTTCCTGTACAGTGCGGCTCAGGTGTCCACCGAGACGACAGAGAATTACTGCGCCATTTCCTTTCCTTAAAAAGCGTTGCGTTCAAAGGGCAAGGCATCGCGCCGAACGGGTGGTGGCGTTCAATGGACTCCGTGGCAGCGCTACAACACGCTGTCGCGTTCCACTCCTAAAGGCGAAGCTTAAGCGTCATTAATTGGCAGTTAATTAATGTACCAACAAAATGTGAAGTGAACAATCGTGTAGCAGAATGCAGCACTCAAGCTTTCGCCTTTCAGCACTTTAGCCGCTGAAGTTCCTCGTAATTTTTTCACCCAACAGTATCTTCACACTTCAGCTAAACTACTTCGTTACATTTTAAGCTTAAAATACTAGCAGGTAATCTTTTTTCAAGGATGTTCAAAATTTCGTTCTATGTCATATAGCAGAATCGAAGTGCAAGGAATTGTCAGGTGAACACTCGAAAGATCGTCGATTGAAATTCAGTGTCGAGAATGTTCAGTACGCAAGGAATGGTGAAAAAAAATTCACATTACTGGTGGCGAACTCGACTCTCATAAAAATGGTGGTCGATATGCTACCTCACTCTCTGCTTCACGAAATATTATTGATTGCGTCTGCTATATGGCAGAAAAAATCTTGTTCCTGACTAACATAATAGATGCTAAAATCACCTCAAGCAAATAAATCGCTACTGCCTTACACCCACAGCGCCACACCCTAAAACCTTACCCAGAGCTACTAAACACTCAGAGTGTCATCAACATTTCGCACTACCTCAGCTGTCGCTGTCGTTCGCAATACCCTGTGGGTAAGCATCCAGGGAATGTTTTACTATAATGCGTTAGCATTATAGCTCCCACGTTGGAAGCATCTGTCTATTCTTCCGTCCTCGCGTCTGGAGCCTCCGGCAGGAGGCGGCGAAGGGAAGGAAGGAATCTCCTTTCAACATTCAGAGATGAGGGAAATAAGAGAGAACAGAGTATGGAAGGCGACAATGGCGGGTGGTGTAGAGTGGAGAGGGGGTACGGTATGCCACACTGTGACCACTGGACTGGAGCGGCTGCTCCGTCTGTGGGGAACGCAAATTCGAACGCACACTCTGCCGCAGCAATCGCAGTAATCGTCTATATATATTTTTTACTTTTTCTAGTTTATGACAGCACCATTTTAAGCAAGCAGGCTTTTTGTAGTTCGAACGGGGTAATCTGTCGGCACAGACCAATATCAATTTCTCTTCGGTGTCAGTTAAGCGCTCTAATGCTACGGCATTTCCCTTACTCAGTTTGACTCTCCGTGCACGTTCCAGACGGGTCAACACCAGCAGCAGCGCCTCCTTCCCGCGCCTCTTCCCTTTCGTCGACGGGACAACCACGCAGTTTCCGCGGGCCGATTCTTCGACGCCGTCACCACAACGACGGCACACGTTGCAGTGGGACGACTCTGTCTGCTGGACAGAGGCGTGTCTGGCGGAAGGGGCCGCCATAAAGTACGCACTTTCGTGCGTCCTGTGTGCGCCTTCCAAGTTAACACAGCGTCTGCAAGGGCAAGCGAGCCGCTCTGTGATCTTACAGCGTTCTCGTCGTTTAAATGAAATCGGGGCGGTAAAAGCAGGAATCGCGATCGTCACGGACATGACTTCGAGCAGGTATGCGATTAGCCATGAACCTTAGACGGCAATTTAACACATTTTTGTCTGCTTTTAATCACCTCATGTTTTGAACCTACTTCCTTCCAGCTACTAAACGGCGTCCGCGATGTTTCTCTGAAACTTATAGAAGGAGTGCTGCTACACAGAACACTGCCTGTTCGCGAGTTACTGTCCTTCAAGCCATCACGCCACTGTTCGACTTGCAGGTCATCTCTGGACTTGACCGTTAATCCTTGCGACGACTTCTACGCCTATGTCTGCAACCGCTGGACGCACGAGCGACCGCTGCCTCGCGGCCACGCAGTAGTGTCTGTAGACCTGGACTTTCTGGACGTCTTCACTTTGGACGTCTTCAACGTCCTTGGCCGCGAGTCCAAAAATAAGCTCTTTGACAAGCTAAGGCTCCTTCTGCAGGTACATTATTATTCTTTGGTATCTCCTGCGTTAGCGTTCGGGTTTAGAATGTTAAGAGGAAATCAAGGAATGAAGAATTTTATGAGGAGAAGGAAAGGCGTGGTTGTTCTCGACAGAGCCCTTTTGGTACAGTTAGGCACTGGAGGTTAGTCACATACTTGTTTCGAGTTCCTTACAGAAGGACGTGAAATTGTTTTTCACCAAACTTTCTTTCTAGTCAGTTTAATGTGCTGCAACCCTCCTGTGCCTGTACTACAAGGCAGGAATACCACACAGACATTCAGTGTTGTCATGCCCATCGTAAATGTTGAGCTTCCTGCTCGGCCTTCTACCTTATGAATGAAACTGCTTTGTGAATGTCAGGGTAACAACTTTGTCGGACTCTTGTTATTTGAAGCTCGCTTAATTTGAACTGCCGCTTTACAAGTACCAATTTCTCTAGTTGATTCGAAGACTCCTTGTCTCGGACAAATTTCCGGTTCACTTTGAGTTCGGCTTGTCAGCAGTGAACAGTGATTAAGGTGCGCCGCAGCTTTGGCGAGTGCGCCCGTTCTTAACCTCACAAGCGTTTACGTGGCTACAGTTGATAGGGCGAGCACCCACCGAGTCACGTGGTTTTGTAACCCTGCGCCACCTTGACGACGTTCATGTGCCGAAGCTGGAGAGCACAGCACTTTTGAATCGAGACGTAAGACACGAAATTACGGACACCCCAAGCAGCTCCCTTTCCACCATAAAAATGTGTAATAAACTGCACAATATACAACACTTTCCCTACTACAGAGGCGGTAGAAACGACAATATAATTTATATTACATTCACATAACTTTCACATAACTTTTTTTAGAGCGCAGCTCTTTGGCGTCCGTTCCTGGGTTTCGCGTCGTCGTCGGCGTCGGCGTCGGCCTCGTAACCAGCTCCGCCCCCAATGTCACGCTTTTCAATTGGTCGAAATGCTCGTGACGTCACAGTGCGCGAATTTCAAATGGGGCCAATTGTACTTTGGCTAGTAACCATGCAACCAATCAAAGGGATCGTATAGTGATGCTGCAACTAAGTTGGACTGAGTTTAGTTAATTGCTTAATTAATCAATTAGCCTAATTAATATAGAGGAGAATGAAGAGGTCAGAAGAAAAGAAAGACGCGCGCCGCAGCGACAACAGCGTCCGCGGAAGGAGACGCTGCTGAAAAAAACAGATAAATACGAAGCCGCGTTCCCTCCACCACCACGCACTTCCCCACTCAGTAAGACGTTGCTCGTTTCATATACGTTGTGTGGAACATCCTAGACAGTTCCAACAATTGACAGGTTAATGACAGAACACGATGGATAGAAATGCAATAATATAAATATGAAATAGCCTAATTAACCTTTCTAGTTAGACCGCATAAATCAATAAAACCGAGAACGAAATTGGTCGAGTTGGGGAATCCAACCAGGGTCTCCGGAGTGCGATACGAGCACGCTAGCCACTCCGTAATGCCAGCTGAATGGTTTGGAATGAACAAAGGCGCGTCTACCTAATATGGCGTCTTCGTTCACTCCCATCTTCCCCCTTTCCCTTACGACGAGGTGCAGGTGTCCACCCAGATATGCGAGAGAGATACATTTCCTTTCCTCAAAAAATAAATTTACCGTCCAGCAAGCCGAATTGGCGATGGCGTTCTGTGGACTCCCTGGCAGGTGGTGGTGGTGGTGAAAACATTTATTTCGAATGAACTGGAGGTATGTTTGGATCAGCCCGTAAGGGACCGATCCTTACAAACACTAGGTGGAGGTCCCTAGTATGGGACCCCAGTGGCGGTTGCCGCCGCCCGGGCGCGCATTGCAAGACGCTGTCGCGTTCCACTCTTACAGGCGAAGCTTAACATGTTAACCACACATCAGTAACACACGCAGACAGCCAATGGACGCGTCATTCGCTGGCAGCACTTGATTCATCATTCACAACCACATTCTTAACGTACGCTCCCTTGCCGCACATGCCAAGAACGTACACCACGACCACATTCTGCGCCATTCCTCTGTACTTTGCTTTGCTGAAACCTGGATGGATCCCGAAGAGCCTCTCGAAATCATAGATTTCCTATACTGCTGTGGTGCTCGCAGAGACCACAACAGAGCGGCGGGAGTCGCTATCTACTTGCGCACAGGTCTCTCTGCAATACCAGTCGAAATGTTTGGCACGTCACATGAAGTTGGCGAACTGTGCGCCGCAAAGTTGCCCAACGGCTTGCTGGTAGTAGCTGCTTACTTCGCCCCTACCGCACTCACGAAAGACGTCGTGCACTTCCTGCAACTCGCATTAACCGTCCATCGATCCACACCGATGTTAGTAGTGGGGGACTTTAATGTTGACATAAAGACAAACAGCAATTTCCTAACACTTATGCGGGAGAACATCCCGTTCCTCTCGCTCGTAACGCGTCCCACGGCTGTGACAACCTCGCGAGGCACTTGTATAGATCTCGTCTTTGAGAATCAAGCATTGGTGTACCAATTTGAACATATATCACTCTATTTCTCCGACCACAAAGCTTCCTTCATGACTGTCAAGAACTGTTAGTGTCTTTGTTAAAGGAATACGTGTGAAAAATAAAAAAAAATTCTGTGATAGCGCATACATGTGTTGCTCGATTTCTTTGCCTCAATCTATCGAAAAGGTGACACAGCTTATTTGCTGCGCTCAAATTTCGCATTAGGAAGTAACGTAATCGTCGGTAATTTTTTTGTCCACTGACCTTTTATGGAACACCCCGACTAATAACCCGCAGGCGTGTGTGGCGTCTCCGGAGGACTTCTTCCCGAGGCTCGCCGGCGAGGGCCTCCAGTCCGTTGGTCTTGCCGGCTGGCCGTACGACCACGACGTGGACGCCGACGCTGTATCCCTCTCGACGACGCTTGGACGCATGGTGACCGCGTACGACTTGGACCCTGTGTTTGGGCTGACCCTGACTTCGGACCCGGCGTCGGCATCTGGCATGATGGTCACCTTCGCCCTGTCCGGCCCAGATCCCGTGCTCAACGAGGGCATCGAAGAAGGGAGGGAGTACGGCTTCGTCCGACAGGTACTGTCTACAGCATCGAATTCGGCATGAATAGAGATGAGACCTATCGGTTATAAACTGCCCAGCAAAGCGAAAAAGCGCAAGGCAGTCAAGCGGCATCGTGTAGACTTCATTCTTTCTTCTTCGTCCGTAATTTTGCGCGGTGGGATAATTCTTACGACTAGAAGAAAATAATGCGCCCGGTTTTCTACCGTCTTCAGGACATTCCCGTAAAAAATGCTGCAAAACTTCACGTAAGCTTGCCGCGCAATTGCACCGGCCAATGAGGAAAAACATATGCAGAGCGTAAAGTTACAAGGGGTTCTAACTTTTGAACGCAGCTCCAATATATAAATCGGAATGTGAAAGGTATGTACGCATATAGTACGAAAAGAATACAAAAAGCTTTTGCAGAACCAAAAATGACATGACTTGGTATCTGTTGTGCCCAAAGGATGCTGAAACCGATAGCACCTCTGAAGGCTGTTTTAGTCATATTATTTTCCGTCTGAGCCACCCCTCTAGTCTACTGAATATTACACATGAACTTTGCAAAGTAAAGCGTTTAGAAATAAAATTACCTTGATGTCGCCTACAGCTTGTTCATTTTCTTAACCCCAGTGTGCGTTAGCCCTGCTTGATTAAGTCGAAACTACAACAAGCCCAATTGTCTAGATGCTAGGTTTGTATAGTTGTGTTACCCGCCGATAATCGCCGGCTTTCTCCCTGAACGTGTCGCAGGCCTACGACATCCTGGTGGAGGCCATCGGAGAGAAGTCCCTGTACGACCCTATTGAGACAGACGTACAACTGGCCGCCGTGTTTGCGCAGTCTGCGCCGGTTGCCACGAAGGGGCTGAAACTGAAGAACTGCACCAGGTATGGCGCGCCGTACGTCCAGGCTTCTCCATATGTACCGGGTGTTTCACCTAAGACTTTCTGCAATTTTTAAAAATAAGCTATTTGAATTAGATGCGCGCTTTTTCTGGCATAGCATTGTCAGTGGTGTAGTACATCATAATGCAGCTAAGACGTGCTAACTAGCAGGCTTGTTAACCAATATTTAATAGTTAACTTTTAAACTATTACCGTTGGGCTCCTTAATTATTGACAGGCATGTAGCCCATCGAAAGTAATGTCCATATACGTTTTTAGAATTTCGAGAACGCGATTTTCCTAGGCGCTGTGGCCCAACAAATTTCGCCTACATCGCGCCAAAATACATGCGGTTTGAGAAGCTTGCAGGCAAAGCAACCTCTCCAGTGAACCTAACTCGTCGAAATAGTCAAAATTTGTTGGGCCACAGCGCCGAGGATAATCGCGTTCTCGAAATTCTAAAAACGGATATGGACATTACTTACGGTGGGCTACACGCCTCTCAATAATTAAGGAGCCCAACGGTAATAGTTTAAAAGTTAACTATTAAATATTGGTTAACAAGCCTGCTATTTAGCACGTCTTAGCTGCATTATGATGCACTACACCACTGGCATTGCTATGCCAGAAAAAGCGCGCATCTAATTCAAATAGCTTATTTTTAAAAATTGCAGAAAGTCTTAGGTGAAACACCCGGTATTTATTTTGCACATGTGTTTTTTCTTTATAGGTAACTGCTAGGGAGTTCTGGGAACACAGAGTTACAGCTGGTTGAATTAGTACGCATATGTGGTCAAATCGACGAAGAAACAGAAGTTACCACTGTCATAACAAACACCACCATCGTAGGCTCAACTGTTCGAAGCTGGGTTAAGCCCTGATAGGGCGCAGTGAGGTTTTCGGAACGTCTTCCAAGCACACACCCCTAGTATAGCCGGGCGCCCGGCTGGGGAATGCTTATACCCTTTCCTGTACGGCGGTTGTAGTTGAACCATTCACATCCCGCAGCCGAGGCGGACACATAATCCACTAGGCCATCCGTCACACACACACCCTTTTTTTGTATAAATTTGCATAAATGTAGCTTTCTTTCTCGAAGCGCCAAGTAGGTTTCTGCAATCTCGGAAACGCACGAACAGGTACTGAGAGCTTGGCTTGGCTGCGTTTCACTTTCAATGACGTCGCTGATAGCCACGCTTGAGCCATCGTCTCGGATTTACCCGTGTCGCGATGGCAAGCTATAGTGCTATTGGGCGCTCACTCGTGTATAAAACAAAGTTCGCATATTAGCACGAAATGCGCCGTCTGTTCTGCCGAACACGCTCGGCAAAGACAAGTTAACCGACAATATGGTCATGAGACTCGGTGCATATTCAAAAACACTGGGCCACCCGACATCGCTCGCGCTAGCTCGTTCAGCCGCTTGAGCTGCAACAACTTCAGTCCCTGTGCGACCCTTGCGGCGGGCAGTGCAAGCATGAAGTGTGTACCAGCGTCGGGACCAGAGAGGACAACATTACTGTATTTTGCTCGTGCACGCGCAGTTGACGACTATCTAGAATCCAGCGAAGGATTTAATTTTAAATTGCGCTGACTTGCTTCAGAGTGCACCGGTGTTGCTCTCCAGACAAGCCTGTTCACTTTTTCACTTGAAGCCGTACCACAGGCCTCTCCGGTCGATTAAGTTTTGCTACTGCAAATTGTGACGTAAACTCGTCTTCACATTTAGAAACGTATCACATTTTCAACCCTCGTAAAAAGTGCACATACTGAGTCCGCCAGAGAGAGCTTCACACAGTTACCGACATGACGCGGCCGTCTCTATAGAATGAAGCCTAGCTTCCACCTGGTTTACGGCTATTAACAATAAATATTCTAGAGATCACCTGTGGTCGTATAAGTAGCTGGTAACTGCTGGTTCTAAGTACAGTATTTAGGACGCATGCTAGTAGCTGCTTTATTTCCGTGCAAATGATTGCTCCCAGTGTAAAAATATGCGAGAAAGAAACAGGCAAAATTTAGAGTCAAAACAGAACTCGGTCCCGGTCTTCTACATCCGTAACAGGGTTTTAGCTGACCGGGTAGTAAACACACGGAGGCCTCAATATCTTAAAGGTGCACTGAAGAGGAATCTGAACTCGTATTTTTACAGCTGGAACTCGATCTACACGTTCTGAGTGCTCTTAGAAAGTTCGAATTATTGCCCTGTGCGGCCGATTTCCCTAATTTAAATCTGATTAATGTCCAGCTTCCGCCTCTTTTTTTGAATTCCCGATATACAGTGGGAGGAGTCGATCAACCTTTCAGCCAGTCCCGTGGCGGCTTGCCGCTCTGCGATCGGCGGAGTAATACGTAGTGATCGGCGAAAGCAAAGAGTCCACGCGTATTTTTATTTCCGCGGACCTAATTTGCAGCTATGTAGTCTCTGTCTAGATCTATTTATTCACGCAAACCTAAAAAAAAAAAATAAAAGTGAAAACAAAGCCGCCACGCGACTGCCTGAAAGGCACTCCATGCGTTGGTGCAGTTTTTAAGAATTCTTGTAACGTGCAGATCGAGTTCCCGCGCCAAAAAGACGGGTTCAGATTCCTCTTCAGTGCACCTTTAAAAATCGTGTGCATGCACATATGTATGTTCGAGGTTCTCGCTCTTTTAGAGGTACTTCCCCAGTAACGGACACGGTACCGAGTCCGTGTTATCGGCGCGGCTGTATTCTTTAGTAGCCCCTTCGCAAAATAATGATTGAGGCGATGACCATGGAACGCCTAACGCTCAGCCTTCGAATATGTAAGAATGTGCAAGCTCGCAACTTGCTGGGTATAAGATAACCTCCGTAGATGCATCGGAAACCCTTAGATATTACTGAAATATGTATGAAAACATTCAGCGGGGATGGGATACTTTCTACTCAAGCAAAATAATACTTCCGGTCGGTCTTTCACAATGGTATTGCCCGCTGTAGCAAATCCTGTGTTGTAGAAGGTGAGTCACCACACTATAAGAGTTGTCCTTGCAGGACACAGTCCTTACGGGAAATAAGGGATGTGTTATATCCGTACTTCGAGAATGGAGGTTTCACCGACACTGATGGCGTCGGTGGTAAGTTAAAAAGAAAAAACCTCATGGGAATTGTCATATATAGCTGTGGTAATATTGTTCACTGCCCATCATGGCATGCCACAGTGGTGCTGACAAACAACAAGTAGACGCCATTATTACCTCATGCACTTTCATCGCCACTCGTGACAATCTCGTCGTAAGATCCTCAGACATGACGCTTTCACAAATAGCGGGACCAGTGCAAAAGCATTCTGTCCTCACTGCATGAGGAGGGTGCGATAATCGTTATCGCTTTCGCAATCAGGAAAGAAATATGGAGATCTTTTTTCCCCTCCTAAACTCGAAGGAAATCCGTGGAAGAGCTTCCCCAGCTGGGCGAGTGGCTCTTCTGGGACAAGGTGTTCGCCGAACTGGCACCGGGTGTTCGGGGAAGCAGCATCGTGCTCAATGAGACCGAGGTGCTGCTACCGGACCCGGCGGTCTTCGAGAGGCTGAACCAGACGCGGCTGTTGAGTGCCAGGGGCTCCAAGTCCAGGATGGCCAACTACTTGGGATTCCGGCTGCTCCTGCTCCTGTCGCCATTCGCGACCGGAGCCGACGACAAGAACGTCCCCGCTAGCCTGGCTTACGCTCTGCACCGGCACTACCCGACCAGTTTACACGACTACCAGGTATGCCGCTTTGGCCGTAGGGACAATGGTTAGAGGTGCGCGTTACCTTATCAGTTCCTGTGTCATGTGTTAGGCTCTCATGGAGGACTTCTTGACTTCTGGATAGCCATAAGAATGTACAGCTGTAGCAGTACTGAACGCCCTGTTTTCAATAACACTGCAGGGGATGCAGTGACCGCGTTTTACAAGTGCCGGCACTTGATATCTCGTTATGTGAAACGGCTCGAAGCTTGATCCGAATGTGTTGAACGGCGGTGGTGGGTAGGCCATTCCAGGGCATTGGCAACTCAGCCTTATCGCCTCAACGGATAACGAGCAAGGATACGGGCTAAGCCTTATTATATAACCATGACGAATGAAAGTATGCGTCCGGTCCTTAGTTCTCACAAACTATATTTTATGTTGGAGTGTGCAACCCTTGTGAAATCGTGCGCCCCATCTTCACGGTTGATGTTTTTCACGTTCTGTAACACCCTTCACGGGTCCAGTATAGTAGCCCTGTCACGCGCTCATATACGCGGCCTTCGAACCGATGGTCCATTGATTCAATGCACAATTGAATGCTGTTAGCATTCAGCTCCCACTTCCATCGAATTAATAGCATACCGAGTTAGAGGAACAGCGCGGACGTCAATCGAGATTTCGAAATCCTTCGCTCGGCGGCAGCGTGCATTCTCGGATGCCGAGCGTATGGAGCGACGCTCCAAGGAATAAAATTAGAGCAGTAAAATGGGTTCAAAGTTACGAAACTTGGCCGCTAAACACGTTCAGCAAGCAGACTATCATTCAAGACGAGCTGCTGGGCTAGTTGGTTGTACATGCTTGAATTCTTCATGCTTCAATTCTGTCCGTGTCTTTTGTGTGCTCTGTGAGGAATTAAATAGAATTTTTGGTAGTGATACGAAAACAAACGCCAGCCGCTACTACAAAAACACATGGCTGCTATTATAGCTTGCATAGGAAAACGAAGTTTATTTCAAGAGTCAATAATATTCGAGTAAGAAATAATCATTTCGTTGTTAACTTCTTAAGGTTAAACTTGTGAGCTGATTGCTTGCATGCCTGTAAAACTATTATCGGCGATGGTGGCGCCACAACACTTTGGTGGGAGATAATGGAATCTGCCGAAGGCAACCGATTTTGGCTTGCAGCAGAAGTGCAACTACTTCTAGTTCAATCGCAATTGAGAACATGAAAGGCTCTCGACTCATTTCAAAGTGCCTGTGTGACAAGGCCGTCAGCAAATCAACATAAATGCGAATGACCGTCTGGACTGTTTATTACATGAACCAATTTAAGCACTTCATTCGCGTACTTCGAAAAACAGGCTTGTTCTTGTCTGCTTACGGTGTAAATAATCGTATATATTGCAATCTGCAAATAGTTGTGGGTAAGTGTAAAAGTATTCGCTGTGGCGATAAACAAACATTTCTCAAGAGAGTACCTAACAATCTGTATATGCCAGCGTTCCTTCCTCTCATTATTTTCTGTGCAGTGCTGGTGCAATTGATAAGTTCGTACAACAGGTTTGCACCAGTTTTATGTCAGAACTGATTGCTTAGTTCATATAAGGGATTTTCGGCTGTCCCTTGGAATGCCTTTAATTATTGGAACACATTTAGAACGACCAGTGCATTCGCCATTGGGCCCCTCGGAAAGAAAAAAAAAAGTGAAATCAGCTAGACAACTTGAGTGCTTGCCCTGCTTGTCCCACCAGGCATGCCTGAGGTTCGTGAACCGGTTCGAACCGATTGTGGCCATGCGTCGACTGCACGGCGACTGGAAGGAGAGGCTCGTCAAGCCGGACGACCTGGTCCACATGGTCTCCTACCTGAAGGACGAGCTCAAAGTCTGCCTCAAGACGAGCTCGCTCTTCTTCACGTCCTCGACGAACATCGTTGCCAGAATCCTGCTCGAGTTTCTCAGCGGAATGTCTTGGCAGGTAAAGGAGCGATGGAAAACGCCTATACACGAACCAAAAACAGGCTTTAAAGCCCGTTCCCAGAGAGGTTCCGAAAATTCTCCAGCCTTACATCGGCCAATTATCTGTTTTAGCAAGTTTAGATATTATTAAGTTATAAACGCCCCAAACCAAAATAACTTTTTTCTTGCTTCCTTCTCTAAACATTTCTCTACCGTGGGCACATATTGTCTTCTACCGTTCTCCTCATCGAGTGTACAAGTAACCCCGGTTTGGTATGGCTGCAAGCATCACTTATGAAAGCGGGGCTTGAACAGCAGCGGCTAGGAATCAAGAAATCTATAAAAACGGAAGATGAACATATGCGCCCGTCCCGTCTTCTTTCGTGTGATTGTCTCATGTGCGCATTCCATCTTTGTAAAGCAATATGAACCAACTTGCCGAACAACGCATCCGGCTGAACATATACGAGCTTCCTCAAAGATAAACGGCACCAGAATGGCCATCGTCGCATGCCTTAAATGAAAAATTTGTGCTCATGCCAAATAAGCGGAAAACTCCCGAGGAGGGGAGGTTTGATTGCTCGCCGGAGGAGCCTTATAGATAACCTTGTATACAGCACAGAATAAATAGTGTTTCTCTCCCGGCAGGTACTCAATCCCGAGCTCATGGAGCACACATGGACCTTCGAGCACCTGTCGGCCGCGTACGAACAGCTGAACGTGACCGATCCAGGATCAGTCATCGCCTTCCTCCAATCGGCGGTGCAGTCCAAGAGGGACGCCACGAGCGACCTTTCAGCGGTCCAGTGGAAGGGCGGCTTTCTCAGCACAACAGCGAATCTCGCCTACCCTTACAAGGTGCTCGAAGTTCCGCTTCCTGTCTTCAACCTGCAAAGAACCTTAGAGGACTCGGTCCGTCATCTCCAGTTGGCCCGCATCGGTCCACGAATCTACTATGCCATCTATAAGGCTTTGTACTTCGTCAGTGGCAACCTGGCGCTGGACAACATGACGTGGAACCCTCAGCGGTACTTCGACACCGCGGCCGACTGCCTGTGGGACCAACACTCGTCCTTATTGCGAAGGGCGGCCAACGCTTCCTCGCTGTCACCACCGTATGGAAGTCGGACCCGTGATCTGGACGACTTGTTCAACGCCCTGGCACTTGGTAGCAGTCTGGACGCGTATGCGTACTTTGTAGGGGCGAAGAGGAAAATTTACCGGTTCAAGGGAAGCGAGGATCTAGATGTCACGAAGCTGTTCTTTGTGGAGTATGCTAGGAACTTATGTGAAAACCGGGACCCAGGACTCGGTGGCACACGGAACCGCGCGAGGTTCTCGGAAGGAGCCACAATTTCCCGACCTCATGCGTGGTACCGAGTCAACGGTCCTTTGATGCACCTGAAGGAGTTCTCGAAGGCATTCTCGTGTCCACCGGGGTCCCTCATGAACCCGTCAAACAAGTGCCCTTTGATAAGAAAGCATCGTTGAGAACTGATTACAGTGGCTCTTCTTGCACATGCTCGTGCTTTTGATAGTTATTTCTACGAAAAGTATGGTCAATGTCCAAGAGAACGTAATTTTATCCTAGCGTTATTATCTCTGTGCGGAACGAAAACGGCACACATTAGGGCATGTAATGCGAAGGCAACATAACCGATGGTCTTTAAACGTAACGGAGTGGATACCAAGGGAAGGTAAGCGATGCAAGGAGCTGCAGAAAGTTAGGTGGTCGGATGAGATTAAAAAAGTTTGCGGGTTTAAGATGACCACAGCTGGCACAGGGCAAGGTTAATTGGATGGTTTTGGGAGATGTCTCTGTCATGTGGTGGGCATAGTCAGGCTGCTTCTGCTGATAATGATAATCTTTTAGACTAAATCGGCCCATAGAGCAATTGAGTATTCAGGCGAGGAATAAGGCTAGCAGCATGTTGGCAAAATAATTTGGTAGTGCGGGTTTCGATAAGTTTCACTTTCGAGTAGGTGAAGGCGGGTATTCTGAAGCGAATCATTCAAGGCTCGCTTTAACTTAGCTCCATTGACGTACTACGAGTGACCGACCGTTATGCGCTGACGGCCCTACCAGTGTAAATTCTAGTTGATCCAAAAAGTTACCGGTGCAGTCACGAAACTTTTTCTTGCGCAGTCAGCCCTACTGGTTCACTGAAAGGCGTGGAAACACGGCGAGACGTTCAGGGAGGTGCATATGAGCTATTCTCACGTCGGCACATACCAGTTGAATGGGCACTGAGGCAACACTAATATCTCTCTGCAAGTCCAGTTGCAGTAAAATTTGACTACGACTATAGAACTGAAGATGGAAGAAGAGAGACTTGAATTTGAGGTGTTAATGAACAAAGCACCCCTTTTTCAGGGGCTGTAGTTTAGAGCACGCGAGACAATGCTAACGTTTGGTCACTGTCCAAGAAACTGTTCATTCTCTATCTACATATCGGAATACCTTATGTATTGCTTGGTTGTACACAAACTGATTTCGAGCATGAAACGGTTTCTTCAAGGCTGACATTATATCCATTGCATTTGATAATCTTTATTGGGGATCCATGAGATTAAGATTTTCGTCTGCCGTGATGTCTTTAGGAACTTGAGAAAGGAAAGAAATAAAAATGCAGCAATAGTTGAAATTTTTGCGAAGAGCTAACTGGATGTTCGGTCTTTCCGCATCACGGACAAAACCACTAGCTCCGACTGCTAGACGGGGACGAAGTGACGCCATGCGCGAGACGAAAGCTCGCGCCTGCAGCTGGGGCACCGCGAGACGACCGTCATCGTGTTCGGTGCAGGCATATCTGCATTGAACGCTTCGATTCACACTGGTCTTGTGGCGGCTAAAAATGACCTCCGAGGATGAGGTGCCGCATGTTGGTTGCGGACGTTCAGCATTACTTCGAGCGTTGACGAAGCAAGCCAGGCGCCCAGGTGCAGAAGATGGACCTTCACCAGATCGCTCGGGTCGGCTAAATATGACCTCCGAGGAAAAGGTGCCACATGTAGGTTGCGGACGTTCAGCATTACTTCGAGCGTTGACGAAGCAAGCCAGGCGCCCAGGTGCAGAAGATGGACCCTCATCAGATGTCTCGGGTCGTTCACATGGATCTTCTTCAAGCCCTGACGATGGAAGCTCATCAACCTGCCAGTCGATGTGGCGTTCTTCAGGTTACGCATCGACAAGGGTCTCTCTGACTGTGCCCGCTATGGGACGTGGTGCCTTGCTTGGAAAACTAATGGGTGAGTACTACAGTGCCTTCATCCGGAATCCACCAGATTCTGCTGAAGGGGATGTGGCAGAAGGCATACCAGGACCGTCTGGATATGACATTATGGCAGCACATGGGGACGGTATAGTGGGCACGCCGGCCAGCATGAGCATGCATGTACAGCATACAACAGCCACGCAGCAAGCTCCGGACATCTTTGGAGAGGCCTGCGCTGCTGGAGAGGCTCAAGGAAGTGTTGGACCTCCAGGACCGGCGATGGCGCAGCCAGGCATGATGGAGCTCACGGGAAAAGCTGGCCAGCCGGAATTTCTTGAGGCCGACTGCATTCATCTGGACACCAAGTGAGGTATAGGTGGGCGCGAGTGCCGTATTAGCTATGGGTTTACCATTGCCTCTAAGCGCCCTGGGGATCAACGGTTCAGAAGCGACCCTGTTATGGAGAGCGCTAGCTGAACCATGGTGTTTCCTAGTACAAGGATGGACCTGCCTCAGCGGCTTCAGGCGACTGTGACATTCACATAAGCTGTGCTGCGAATCCAGTGCAGTATCCTGAAAGCGCGCATAAAGTTTGTGAAAAAGACTCTTCCTCACAGAGCAGGCAACTTTACAACGTGGTGTTGAAGAAAGTGATTCACTGCCGGCAGCTGACCCATAGTGCCTGCAACTACGTCAACCGCAGGGGTTTTCATGACGCCCCAGCGCTGACTGGAAGTGTAGCCTGGCTAGGGCTGAGTATGAAGAAGGCCTCCTGCTGAAGTGTGGTGTGCTTTAGTGTGCTGCGCTGTGTAACTGCACGTGAAGTTTTGTTTTATGTATACAATGGTGGTGGTGGTAGTGGTTTATTTAAAAATAAAAAAGTGAAGCAAAAGAGAGTTGCCGGCCGCGGCAACTGCTATCCCGTATCTTAAGAACCCGAGCTGCAGCCGGCGGGAATGAAAGGGAAAGGGAGAGGATAGTGAGGAGAAGTATAGAGGGGAGCGACCGCAAGAAAGGACAGGGGAGAGCTTTGTACACTATTTACAAAATACAAAAGTAATCAAGTTCGCGCCGCTCGCGCGCTAATGTCCAAGCATTGTCCGAAAATAAGTGCGCGCGAGCGGCCAATGCGCACAATCACTTACAAAAGAAGTAAACTCTATGTACATAGCCGCGCGCACGTAGCGTCCTGTCTCGGACTAATCGCGCGCGCGCCACACTGCACTAGCGGCCGGGGTGGGGCGCCCGGCCCCGTGTATGCAATACCTACCCACAAGATTACAAGGTCAAATCTGCGCATGTCATTGAGGCTGAAGTTTTAATGACACGGTAATTTACCGCACATATTGGTTGGATGACAGCTTGGGTATTAAAATCAGCCTTCATCTTTCACTTCAGCAGCAACCAGACTAGCCAGGTTAAGAACTGCAATGCATATGCAATATTCAGATCCTGGACTAGCACTTCTTACGATCACTGTTGATGTTAATCGCTACCACAGCCGCGATGGAAGGGGTAATAAAGTCAAAAGTTTGGCCACTTGTCGTTAATTAACGGCACTCCATATTTCAAAGCTATGCAACAATTTGCCCTGTAACGCCTTTTACTCTTTTACGTAAAGAACTCCGAACGTGTGGCCTCACTCTTGTATTTATCGCACGATGAATGCGGTTTCGAGAAGCTTAGGCCTGAATGGGATCTAAGCCAATAAACAATAGCCAGCGAAAATACCTGACGTTAATAAACGGGAGAACATGGAGGGCTGAACGATCATAGTGTAAAATTATTAAACAAGTTTTGTGATAAACGCAGTAGCATTTAGGCTGTCTTGAAACCGTGTTTCTCAGTGACAAAATTCTACTGGTCGGGAGGGTCGCAACGTCGTCATCACCTCCAAATTACAATGTCTGGGGAGTGAGGAGTAAAATGTTAGAGTGCCTTCCATTGGGTTGTCATCCTTACTTCATCTGGCTGTGCATGTATACTGTATGCCTTATTCACATGATACAGTGGCAACACAAATGTGCGACCGTATAAGACGGGAAGAGATGCTGCACTTATGATACGAATTAGGAATGCTGGAAGACGATAGCAGCTAGAGAATACATCACCTGAAAAAAGAAAGTGCTCGTCTTTCAAGGCGTCTTGTTTTTTATTTTATTTCAACGTGCTACGTTTTCTAGCTTTATTTGCCAAAGCCGTAAGGCAAAGAAAAATATCGAGAATCAGCCGCTTGTCCGCTCTGGCTTTCGGCGCGTATTGCGTAATAGTGACACGCCTTCGGTGCCGGAACCGTGCGCTGAAGCTATAATTCGATCCCGGAAGCACGCAGTGACGCAACTTTGTGCTACCTCATTTCACAATCTGAGCACGGCGCTTTTGCAGACAGTCTGTCGGCGCCGTGGCTTAGTTGGTTAAAGCGCCTGTCTAATAAACAGGAGATCGTGAGTTCGAATCTCACCGGTGCCTGTAGCTCTTCTTTTCTCTCTACAGTGACAAGCACAAGCATACATACGCAAAAATGTGCAACGAGGTCCGTATTTCTGTCTTTTAATCATTTGTAAACGTACTAAGACGTCGGAGTTTGTTCGGGATCGAAAATGCCGTTGTACTATGCTGCGCTGGGCAACTCGGGAACTCTCCTGCAGCTCAATGCTGCTTAGCTTGTACATCAGCCTTTAGAAGTGTAGATTTCCTGCTTGATGAATTTAAGGCAGCTCCTTTACATGTTTGATTGCTTGCATATAATGCTCATCAGACCTGAGCTGGAATAGGATTCTATAGGCGGAGATCATTATTTGAAAAAGAAAAAAAAAACATGTTAAGAAACTGGCAATGCTTGTAAGAAAAGGTGACAGTTTTATGTTTGGTTCCTATCGCAGCCTTATTCACCATCATCGCTCATGGCAGGAAACAAAGTAGAAGGATGATCGCCACACTGAAGTTACTATTCGTGGTTCACAAGTGCCAACTTAGTATCAGTTCACTATATCCTCGTGTAGTTCGGGAATCTCGGTTCAACTATTTCACAACCTCGCAACAACTTCGACATTATGAATATATTCAAGAACATAGCCCACCGGGCTAGGAACGAACTCACTATATCACCCACACAAACTTAGTATACTAATTCGGATATAACGAACACTTGTATGCCAAATCGGGTATAACGGCCTTTCCTGTGTTAACTTCGGATATAACGAACCTTAATACGCCTCCTTGGATATAACGAATGTTAACCTTGGATTTACCGAACATAAGTAAGCCACCTCAAATATAGTGAAATTTGCGTTGTTGCCTTGGACATAGCACCCAAGTATGGCCCCCGCACATACCGAACTTTCCTGTCTAGACCTCGCATGTAACAAAGTTAGCGTGTTGACCACGGACATAAGGAACCTAAGTGCATCAACCCGGATATAACAAACTTTAGTGTGTCAACTTCGGATATAACGAACGTTAGGCGGCTGGTGTTTGAAGCCATCCACGGAGGATCGGCTAAGCGTTTTTTGTTCCACGTAGTATCGCCTTTTGAATGCACCTGCGATAGACGTCTTTTCATATGGTGATATAAAATTACCTTTGAGAAACGTGTACTGAGTGTTCCCTCTGGAATTTGTTCTTGGCAATTTTTTCCTTTTGTTTTTTTTTGCACTTTCATGTGTTTCTAAATTCGTATTTATTGGTATTGCATGTCCATGACTGCCTTGTATTGCATTTATTTTTTCATGTATTGTTCTTCCACAGTCATCAATGACTGCCGTGCTTCAAAAAAAATAAAACAGTATAAATTAATATATTAGGAGATAAATAATGAAATACATAAATAAAGCATGCAACTAGAATGTGCTCCGAAGGGCACGCTGCCACGAAGTTAGCGTTATCGCTTTATCTCTCCACAAAGGGAGGGAGTAGGAGTGCGGGAATCCCAGCAAGTTTTCTTTATTTCTTGATCTAAAGAAACGGCGTTTTATTCTCGTTTTGATTCAGTGGAAAAATAGCATTACTTTTTTTAGGACACAGGTTCGCATGCCTGAAAAAATCTGGCATGCTTTGTCTTTATTTTTCTCGCCGAAAAAATACAGGTCGAGAGTAATTTTTTTTTGTTTCCTTATCTGCTGCCCACAACAAGAAACGGCGCATAACTACGACATTTGGACCGGAAAATGACGATTTACGGGTAACTATTACAGAGGTAGGTAGAGAGTGGGGTGGGGGAGTGGGGGGGGGGGGGGGTTGTGCACTGCCCAGTGCATGTCTTTAAGATTTGTGCTAAAAAACTGACTGGCCAGTGTTGTTTCAAGGTCCATCTCCCCCCTGTTCCTTCGGCGCATAAAGAAAATATCTGCCCCTTATTACTTGTCCTGCCGCTAGTCATAGGCGGTGGTTGACGCGCTTGGGTAATGGCCAGGTTCCTTGGCTCTGGTGCACCACTTCTTTCTCGTTTTTCTTTTCTTTGGCCTCAGCAGCGAGGTTGGTCTATCTGGCTGCTTTCGCAGCTTTACGTGTTGCAGTCATCAGCCGCTTATTTCCTTACTGCTTACTAAGGTGGCAGTCTGGGCATGTTGGTGTTGGTGATTCATGATGGAAATGTACAGCGCGAAGAAAGATGAGGACACAAGGAAGACACATAGGACGCTGGTGTGCCCCATGAACAATTGTGCCCCATAAACAATTGTAGGAAAATGGTAAGTAGCAGAATTTCATTCTGTTTGTGATCAAGAGCAGCGCAGTAAACTCTTTTACGTCTAAATAAGTGGAAGAAAACGCTTTTAAGTTTGTCGTAGTTGAGGACAGTTTAGGAAATCCTCAAACCAAGCCTACTTCATCTGGCTGTGCATGCATACGGTATGCGTTATTCACATGATACGGTGACAACATAAAGGTGCGACTCTACAATACGGAAATAGATACTGCACAAAGGCCACGAATTAGGGATGCCTGAAGACGATAACAGAGAATGCTTCGTGAGAAAAAAAAAGTTCTTGTCTCAGTCTCCAGTTTTTTATTTTATTTTATTTCTGCGCTACATTTTATAGCTTTATTAGGCAAAGCCGTAAGGCAAAGAAGAATATCGAGAACTGGCTGCCGGTGCGCTCTAGTGCTAGGCGTGTATTGCGCAAGATATGCTCTTGGTGAGTGACGCGCCTTCGGTGTCGGCACCGTGCGCTGAAGCTATAATTCGATACCGAAGCACACAGTGACACAACTCTGTGCTACCTCATTTCACAATCTGAGAACGGCGCTGTCGCGGTCGCCTCCGTCGGCGCCGTGGCTTAGTTGGTTAAAGCGCCTGTCTAGTAAACAGGAGATCGTGAGTTCGAATCTCACCGGTGCCTGTGTGCTTATATTTTTTCCGTTGTTATCACTTGTAGTACTTCGACGCTAGAGTTTATTGGAGGGGAAAAATGTCGTTGTAGTATGTAGCACTGCAAGAATCAGGAGTTCGCCCACAGCTCAATGCAACTTAGTGTATGCATCAGTCTTTAGAAACTAGAATTTCTCCTTTAGAAATTAACGCAGCTTTTTTTCATGTTTAGCTGCTTGCATATAATAAACATCAGACCTGACCTCCAATATGCTTATAGTTCAGATTTATTTAACAGGGACTAACTGCATGTTTGCTCTTGAAGCATCACAGACAAAATCACTAGCTGTAACTGAAAGATGACGAAGACTAAGGGGCTCAACAGGCGAGATCGAAGCTCGCGCACGCAACTAGAGCACCGCTAGACGACCGTCAACATGTTCGGTGCAGGCGTATCTGTTAAGAACAGTTTATTTCGCACTGTTCTTGTGGCAGCTAATAATGGCCTCCTTAGAGGAGAGGAGGAGTTGCATGCATGTTGCGGACGTGGTGGCCGCGCAGCATCAGTTCTGGCTGAGCTGGAGCGGCAAACCAGGCGCCCAGGTGTAGAAGATGGAACCCTATCAACTGGCTCTGGGTCTTCATATGGATCTTCGTCAAGCCCTAATGACGGAAGCTCACCAACCGACTAGTCACTGCGCCGTTCTTCGGGTAACTCTTCAAGCAGCGGCTCGCCTTCAATGTCCGTCTTGGGACGTGATACACTGCTTCGACAACCAGTTGGCGAATCCTGCACTGCCTTATCAGCCTCGAATCCACCAGAGTCTGCTGCAGAGCATCTAGCCGAACGCATACCAGGACGTTCTGTTCGTGGCATTATGACAGCACATGGGGCTGACCTATCGAGTACACCAGGCGGCATGAGCATGCTTGAGCAGCAGCCAGCAGCAACGAAACAACCACAGGACAACTCTGGGGAGGCCCCCATAACTGAACATGCTGAAGGAAGGCTTGAACCTCCAAGAGCTTCGATGCCACAGCCGAGCATCAAACATTTCAGGCAAAAAGCTGGCTAGCCGGTACTCCTTGAGGGTGACTGCGTGCGTCCGGGCATAAAGTAAGGTATGGGTGGGCTCGAGTGCCGCATCGGCGATCAGATGATCATCGCCTCGAAGCCCACATGAAATCAACGGTTAAGCAGCGACCCTGTGATGGAGCACGTTAGTCGCACCATTCTTTGCCTTTGCTGGCACGGAGATATACCTGTCGCAGCGTCTTCAGGACACTGTGACTGTCACATAAACTGGCCTGCATTTAAAGTGGGCTGCACTTTGTGAAAAAGACACCACCCCGCAGTGCAAGCATCTATATAACGGGCAGTTAAAAAAAGTGATGCACTGTTTGCAGTTGACCAATGTTAGCTGGAACTGCATCGAGCGCAGGGGTGTTTTCACGATTCCACAAAATAGACTGAAGGTGGCCTGGCTATGTGTAGTCTGTGGCTGAGTATGAAGAATGGCTTATGCTGAACTCTGATATGTTCTCGAGTCTGCTGCGTAGCGTCACTACGCGTGGAGTGAAGTGTTGTTTAGTGTATACAACGCCTACCCTCAAGACTACTAGGCTAAAGGTGTGCATGCCATTGCGGGTGCAGTTTTAATGCCTAGCCACAGTAGCTGCACTTGTCGGATGGATGACATAGCCTGGGATATGAAAACAGTGTTCACTTTTCACTTCTACGACACTGAAGTGATCTGCTGCGTTGAGCGCTACGAACGGATACACTATATCGGGATCCTGGACTATGATTAGGCGTTATCGCTAATTAAGGCCGTTAATAATCCCGAGCATCACTACAGCAGATAAAGTCCACACCTTGTTTTCGGTGACCCGATTGGCCGCGGCGGTCGAATTTCGATGGAGGCGAAATTCTACAGGCCCGTGCACTGTGTGATGTCAGTGCACATTAAAAAACTCCAGGGGGTCGAAATTTCCTGAGTCCTTCACTTAGGCTTCCCTCACAGCCTGAGTCAATTTGGGACGTTAAACCCCACGAACCATGAACCAGCCTTTTTGTCTGCGCCTGCTTTCACCCCCCTTTTTACCCCTTTCCTGACGGCACTGGTCGATTGTCCATGGCTAGTGCAGCAATTGCTGCGCCATTGTTTTCCTCACAAAGCTTTTGCATGTTTTACGCGGCAGCGTATACAGCTCGTTCGGTGTAAAAGCCATCGGCGTCGTAGTAGTCGTGAGCACCGCGCGTCGGAAAAAATCGTATCATGCCAGATGTTTGCCGCAGAATGTTCCGGATGGTGTCATACGATTCAGCTCTTCGTGCAGCATTCACTTACTGGTTAAGTTAGAGCCTAGCTTACGGCAGGGGTTCGAACCGGCGACCTATCATCGGGGACTGCGTAAAAAAGGCATCACGCGCGGCTCGGGTGTCCACCAAGATAAGCGAGACGGTTACTGCGTCATTTCCTTTGCTCACATCCAATTTTCATTTCCTTCATTACAGCACATTTTTCTCTATTCCTTCCTTCCTTCCTTCCTTCCTTCCTTCCTTCCTTCCTTCCTTCCTTCCTTCCTTCCTTCCTTCCTTCCTTCCTTCCTTCCTTCCTTCCTTCCTTCCTTCCTTCCTTTACGGTGTGGTTCGGGTGTATACTGAGATATGAGAGAATCACTGCGCCGCTTCCTTTCCTCGAAAATGCGTTACGTTCAAAGGTGTTTCCAGCGGGTGAGGCGTCACGCCGAACGGGCGATGGCGTTCCGTGGACTCCCTGGCAGCGCTGTAACACGCTGTTGTGTTCTACTCCTAAAGGCGAAACTTAAAGCGCCCTCCATTTTTTGAAAGTAGTGTTAGTTGATGAGGAAGACGATGTGCAATGTGCAGTGCGAGAGTGCGTTGCAGTTTAGCACGAGAAATTATCGGCTACGGGTTCGAATGCCCGTCGCGGCAATATTTATTTATCTCCATTTATTTATTTCAGTTGGCAAAATATCAAAAAATCAAAAAGCGCTCAAACAAAGCAAGACCTCGCTCGCGGTTTTACACATCGGAATAGTACTTTCACACTAAAAGCAGCGCGGGAACGTTTTATGCGCTTAAGGAAGTCTATGTAGTAGTGTTTATTTAGAAATAATAATAAAAGAAAGGAAAAAGATTTCTGCTAGGCTCGGCATCTGCCATCGCTACAGGAAGCACCTGAGCAGGGGCAGCGGAAATAGAGGGATAGTAGGCGGACTGGAGAAATGAAATGAAAGAGGTTAGGGGACACGCAGAAAGGACAGGTGGAGACAGGTACAATATACAAGTAATTGAGAGAATCATTCAAAACCAGCCTACTTCGTTGGGCTATTTATGCATATGGTATGTTTTATGCACAATATGAAGCGGCCCCCAAAAGGCGCAATCCCACAGGAAGAAAACAGATAGTGGGCGCAGGGAACGAAGTAGGCACGCCGAAAAAAAAAAGATACTAGCAACATAATGCATCATGAAAAAATAAGCAACTTGTTCTTTACACCTCACCTTCTCTCATTTTTCATTTTACTTGCCTATCCGACATTCCCCAGTTATTTATTGAAAAAAACTCCTCCTCCCCCCCCCCCCCCCCACCAAAAAAAAAAAAAATCTAGCCAGAGCCGGTCTTTAGTGCACTCTGGCGCTTGAGGTGGATTGCGCAAGAGACGCTCTTCGCGACAGGCGCTCTCGCTGGGCTGGTGCCAAGACCTGAAGCTATAATTCGATCCCGACGCACACAGTGACGCAACTTCGTGCTACCTCATTTCACAATCTGAGAATGGCGCTTTTGCAGTGTGTTCCGTCGGCGCCGTGGCTTAGTTGGTTAAAGCGCCTGTCTAGTAAACAGGAGATCGTGAGTTCGAATCTCACCGGTGCCTGTAGCTCTTCTTTTCTCTCTACAGTGACAAGCACAAGCATACATACGCAAAAATGTGCAACGAGGTCCGTATTTCTGTCTTTTAATCATTTGTAAACGTACTAAGACGTCGGAGTTTGTTCGGGATCGAAAATGCCGTTGTACTATGCTGCGCTGGGCAACTCGGGAACTCTCCTGCAGCTCAATGCTGCTTAGCTTGTACATCAGCCTTTAGAAGTGTAGATTTCCTGCTTGATGAATTTAAGGCAGCTCCTTTACATGTTTGATTGCTTGCATATAATGCTCATCAGACCTGAGCTGGAATAGGTCTTAACATTTTTCTTTTCGAAAAAGAAGGCAGAAGTGATTTTTTTTCTCCCTTGGTCTGCAGCCCAGAATAAGAAAGGGCCTTGCGCGCATCAAAACTATATCTGTTCAGCCTAAAATATTACTGACAAAGGGAGATTTATGGGTAACTTTAAGAGGGATAAGTTAAGGGAAAAGAGGTGGTCGTTATGAGATACATGACGGAATCCAACAGTTACCGAAGCCGAGGAGCATAGGTGTGTTTTATGAATTTGTGGCGTTAAATATTGGAGTTTAATAGTGCAATTATTTCATCTCTTAAAGATAAGAGAAAACAGAAGAAAACAACCAATGCCACCGGTGGGATCCGGACCCACGACCTCGTGATTTTCGCGTCCACTACTCTACCAACTCAGCTACGACGACGGCCACCCAAGCTTCTGCTTTAGAGTGTTCACCAGCGCCATCCTCATCCATAGCGGCAGACGTAGTACGTCCTGTATTACCGCCAGTGCCTCGTAAGAATGTGAACGAATGGTCAGAGCGGAAGCAGTGTGAGCACCACCTTATGCGACCTATGGCAGTCGAGGCCCTCGTGAGGCTTAAGCAGACAAATGAAGGGGAAAGAGGTGCTGGTTATGAAATACCTAACGGAAGTCAAGAGTCACGGAAACAAAGCAGCATAGGAGATTACGTTTTTTTTTTCAATTCATGGTGTTAATTGTAGATTAATAGTGTAATTATTTTAAGCAAATGAGACAAAAAAAAACAGAAGAGAAAACAACTATTGCAGCATTGGAGACGCGACACAAATGAGGCCAGTGTTGCGTAGAGCGCCAACTCGAGCAGCCACCTTCGACGGAACGGGTGCTGCTCTCGCTGGCCATGTTTCCGCACTTCTGGAAGCTCCTGTCGCGGGTATCGTGGGACACCGTATAGGTCGACGGGCCACCATTCGGTGGATGCGCCTGCGTAAAATACGGAGCCAGTTGTTGACTGCGAACTGTTTTTCTGCATGACCTTGCTTTTTTGTGCTTTCCAATAAACATCTAACGCACTAAGGGGTTAAACAACACAGGAAACTGATACTCTACCACGCAAAACGCAAGCAGTACGTACCGTCTTTGTCAAAAGTAACCAGGCTGCATGGTTTGCTTCTAGCTTGTATATTGGAGCCATTGTGGCTTTCCTAAAGATCGAAAGGTGTTCGAAGGTAAGAAGACCTCCAGCCCTTACCTTTAACGACCATTTCAACTTCAGGGAAGCTGTAATGGCTCCACTGTACGAGCTAGAATCAAACCATGCAACCTGGTTACTTTTGACAAAGACTGTACCAACCTAGTACCTTTGTACCTAGTACCTTTGTCTTTATAAGTGTAGACGACACTTACTGCATGCTGTCATGCAACCACCTTCCACGGCGGGCAGGTTGATGATGATGTCGCAAGGTCACATGACTTCTCCCAACCATGAAGATAGTTTCGCGGTGCTCTCTGATTGGTCATTTGGGGTCACGTTACACTAGTGACTTTATCAGGGAATCGACGAATTGGAGAACTTCATTACAGAGAAGCAGGAAGCTTTACGATGGCAGCCTGCCTGCTAGATCATTAACGGAGCTTGTCATTGCAGACACAGGCAGGGGTAAAACGTCTTGAGGTTGAAGTGTGCCTTTCAGTCCTATGTGCTAACCATTTTTTTTAACGAATAGCGTCCACTATCTTTCATTACACAGGTCCTGGTAGCCCAACCATATCTTTTTAGAAATATAGGATCCGTGCGTGATAACAACAGCGCTGTCGTGATCCAGCAAGTGTTCTACTGCAGTGGGAAAAATATCTCTTCCCATGCTATCTCTCTATAGCCGGCATCAGAAAAATTGCGCACTGACACTTAGCAACTATCCTACCTTGTAAGAGGGCAAATAACCATTAACAGCGTTCATAAGGTAAATTTTTACATCACTAATTCTAATAAGAACACCTGAATGTGCCGGCGAAGCGACTGGAAACCAGCAAACGACGTGGTTCTGTGTGTTTCGCGGCGCCGACAGAGCGTGGCGTGAAAATCGCCAATAGTACTGGCAATCCGGACGTGCCATGTGCATCTATACTGTATACATCCGCATCTACTGCAGGAGCTCGCCGCGATTCAAGTTTTTTCCTGTGTCATGCTGAGTTTTGATTTTGGTAAACCTGTGGTTATAAGTCCCAGGTATCTACAATGCCGTACCTGGTGCAGTGGCTGTAGGTGCCGTCTCCCCGAGCATGGGATGGCCATCTCCTTCCTACCCGCCATGCCGATGCTCGAGCACGACCACTGGTGGAGTGGAAGTAGGTGCCGTCTCCCCGAGCATGGGATGGCCATCTCCTTCCTACCCGCCATGCCCATGCTCGAGCACGCGTACCACTGCTGCAGTGGCTGTAGGTGCCGTCTCGCCGAGCATGGGATGGCCATCTCCTTCCTACCTGCCATGCCCATGCTGGAGCACGGCTCCGATGCCGGTCGGCTCCAGCAGTCCATGGCCTTCGCCGTTCGCCGATGCACGCTGAATAGGTGGCACAGGAAAGCGACGGACGTCAGGGGAGTGCCGCTGACAATCACCCTGACCTTCTGGCCACCCTCGCCGCAAGCCGTGCTAGGGGAGTCCCTGTGTACGCTCGCGGTCTTCTCATCCCCCAGGAAGGATGCTTGCTGTTGGTTCGTGGCGGCGGGGCCCGGCGTCTTGCTCAAGGAAGCCGAGGCGACGACTGTAGCGGCCATTATCTTCTTCTTCATCTTCTTCTGTCATCTATCCCGCGTGATAAGCTTGCAGTTCGGGTCTTTGTCCATGCTCAAATATGTATCCTCCACAGACCTGGGCAGTAGCTTAGCTTGTCAGTATTAATCGAAATACATTTCTCCCGGTTATTTCCATGAAACCAGGCAAAAGCTTTTTCTGCACTACATCCAGTAGTTCTTACTATGTGACCTTCATGCTTTGTGCTACGGGTTTTTATGACTTTTGAAACAAGTATAAACAGCTCACTGGGCATGCTTAATTAAATACGGAAGTCGAGAAATCATACTTGAACCTAAATTACAAAAATTCTCAAGGTTAAAACCTAGAAAATCGGGAGCTGCGTGGGAGAGACTGTCGAATACCTTTTGAGGTCCAGGACAAGTATTAACCGGTCATCATCATCATTATCAGCCTGACTGCGCCCACTGCAGGGCAAATGCCTCTCCCATGTCTCTCCAATCAACTCTGTCCTATGCGAGGTGCGGCCACCATACCCCCCCTGCAATCTTCTTAACCTCATCCGCCCACCGAACACTCTAAGGCCATAAATAGCAGCCTACCAGTATCATCGTTCAAAGAGTATACAACAGTTGTATGTTTGCCAGTGCTCACCTATGAAGCCGAAACGTGGAGGCTAACGAGCAGGTTTGAAATAAAATTAAAAACAGCGGAGTGATGTATGGAAAGCAAAAGGACATGTTTAGCGTCACGGGTCTGGGAACAAACGTCAACTAGTGCTATCTTAACTAAAATAAAGAGGTATAAATGTGCTTTGCCAGGTAATGTAAAGCGAAGGAAAGGTAGCTGAGTGTCCATTACGGTAATAGAATGGATTCCCTAGGAAGGAAAACGTTTCCATGGGTGGTAGAAAGTCAGATGGGGGATGAGATAAGGAATTTTGCGGGGTTAAGTTAGCAGGAGCTGGTAGATGTGCGGGTTAATTAGAGGAATATAGGAGAAGCCTTTGTCCTGGAGTGGACTTACGCTGATGATGGATGATGATAATAACAACGGCAACATCTGGTATCTGGTACAACAGCGGTGGCGTTGTCGTTTGAACATCCACCGTGCATGCGGGAGGTGCGGGGTTCGATCCCCAGTGCCGCCGGGCACCCACCAGTGATACAATGGGTACAAGCTTTCCCCTGCTGGGCGCTCGGTTTCTTTAGGGTGAAATGCTTGGAAAATGGCTCTTTGACCCCACCTTGAGCGGAAAAAAAAGAACATTTGTGCCATGGCGCTCTTTGGCCACAGATGCCCTTGCGCCATAAAAAATCATCATCATGAACATCTGGTATCAATTCACACTTCAGACTGCGTGAAAAGGTAAGACTGTCTCTTTGTATAAATCTACAGAGGGTTGCGTATGCGGGTGAACCTGCGGGGCTGACGATGAAGTAATAATCGTGAAAAGAAAAGAATTTCATAGCGTAAACAATTACGAGATATTTACAGTATAGTGCGAAAATCACGGCACTCCACGGGACTGGAGGCTTCGAAAACCTTCGGGAGGCTTCGGTTCATCAGTCGTCACAAACTGTTCAAATCCATTTTTACCGCCGATCTCTTTACTCATTCTATCATGAAATTTTTGCTCTCTCTGCAGCACGTTCTCAACTTCTTCAAGCACATGTACGTGTAATTGTGGTGCTTTACCTTTAGCGGTCTCTACTAGTTTTGAGCCCAACTCGAAGCTATGGCCTGCGAAGCTGCCTATACGATATCGCCCTACCCTCGCAGCCATTGCAGTGCTTCACTTCGAATCGCGCCGAGTAGACCTTGTCCCATTATTTCCCGTGCACTTCTCTACCGCTTTCCCTTACTCGTGCGTAGAGTACGCCTCTGCCGGCAAGTGCAGCATAACTTTGACTGTACTTCGCCTTTGCTGTGGTAGGCTGCGCCTCTTCACTCAGCTGCTACGCGCCATCGCGTTCATGCGATGAAGAGGGGCTGGTGCACGATGCAAATGTCTCTTTTCGTTACAGCGGAGACAGTTTCTTTCATGGGTGCCAGAGCGCCATCCATCGGCACGGCGCGAAACTAAACTATGCGTACGACGCCACACCTGAGCGCCTGGCCTACGGATGGTGTGCCATAAACAGCCCTCGCTTCAAAAAGCAATTTCGCATAGAGCCACCCTCGAGTACACAGAGCCTGCTGTCAACTGTGTCTGTTGTATATGTCCTCATAAGGGCATACAGGTCAAAACTGTTGAGTCATATTTATCAAGACACCCTTAATTAAAGGCGATAGGGGAAAGTGTAGTGATTACTGTCACCACTCATAGCGTCTGGCCACCCGATCAAACGAGTTTTTGAATTCAAATCCCGCATATAGAGTGATAAAAGGTAAGTGGTCTGTTTTTCAAAACCATGTAAAAGATGTCATTTAGATGGAAGGTTTCGAGGCGGCAGGAATACAAGAACGATGAAGTGGCCCCAGCCACCCGCGCCACGTGCAAGAAAATGTTACCCACGCTTCAGGCGCCTACCCACCGTCGCGTCACAGCTGTGCTCTGAAGACACAGAACGATGTTCCCAGCCCTCCCTCCACCGCGGCCGCGGTTCACGCGCTCGCAGTCGCTGCCGGTGTGCTGTTCGAACCAGCTGATGCCCTACCACGGAGACGTCAAACACCGCAACGATGCTGCGGCACAACCGGCTGGCCGAGCGGTCTACGCAGCCTACGCCTTCCCTATCGACCAGGACGACAGGCCCCTACTGGCTGCCATTCCTCTGCCCTACATAAAGGTGCGTTTACATTTATTTATTTATTTATTACAATACCCTCAGGGCCCGCAGGGCGTTATAGAGGGGGGTGGGTGAAAAAAGGAAAAAAAAAACATAGTAAAAAAGTACAGGCAAAAGGCAAAAAATCATGATGCAGATGCTTGTTCGATGATATGCTTGGTGATAAGTGGCTTGAAAGATGACGCGTCTTCAGTGCAGGCGATATGGGGTGGAAGGTGGTTCCACTCAGTGCTAGTCTTAGGTAAAAACGAATTAAAAAGCACATTCGTTTTACACGTTGGGATGGAAACTTTATGCGGGTGATCACCACGTGATGACACTTATGATTTTATAGAAGAAAAAAAATTCCTGTTTTAGTGTCTCGTTATGAAAGAAAGTGCTGTGGAAAAGACTGAGGCGTGAAATATTTCTGCGAACTGCGAGATTAGTCAGACCAAGTTTAGTTTTTATTAAAGGAACACTAGCCGTGCGAGAATAATTGGAAAGGATGAAGCGAGCTGACCGATTCTGAACAGACATTGACTTTACTGTCTAAACGTGTTCACGAATATCTAGGGAAATTCTGTCAGCAGTACATCACTGTTTTAACGCGACAGTACATCACTGTTTTAAGGCGTTGTGAACAAAAAATCACGAAAATGACTTTGGAAGGTGGCGCCCAGCGAGCAACCTACTCTCATGAAAATGGTCTATTGACTTCCTACAAACTTCTTGTGGACTCTATTGCATTCCTATAGATATTTCCTTTTGCCGATTTATAGTCTACAGAAAAAAGTCTACTAAAAGTGGATGGCCATAAACCTATAGAGTGCCTACAGACAGTCTATATAATTTGTTTAGACTATAGACTTGTATTTGGATTTGTCTACACAAAGTCTATAAACATTACAGACAAAAGTGTGTTGACAGTCTGTAGACAGTCTAAACGAATATTTGTAAGCGTAGGAGGCAAGTCGGCCATCTAGGTCACGTGTTCTTCCGGCGTCATCCCAACCTGCCTATCGGATAGTGAGCAAACTGCCCACCACGGCAGGTGGCAGTTAAATTAATGATTGGTCGCTCTGCAAGAGCAACCTGGACCACAAAAGGTCCACTGCTGGGAACACTGTCATCGCACGACAGTGGTGCATCGCTTAACCGCTGGACCACTGCGTCAGGAGGGGTGTGAGGACTCCCAGAGATCTCTGAATGTAACCCAAGCAGCACACTTAATCGGCCCAGTATTGCAAATGAATGGTTTCACTCTAGGCTTTTGTTGGACCGGTCTTTTGCCAATACGTTTCTAATAATGGGCCAATTACCTGTGCTGCTAGGGAAAGTACAGATTGGCCGTCTGCATATATGCCAATTAACCCATTACGCTATCGCGTCATGTAGTTAAGGCGGAGCTTAAGTGTATCCTCCAACTTTTTTCTCTACCCTCAGCCGTCGCCTCCACAGCGGTCGCGCTCGCCGGTGCTGGTGCCTCGCGTCTACTACTGGAGAGCGTGCGACCGTCACCAGCAACTGGAGTTCCCGTCCTCGTCGGAGGAAACGCGTGACTGCCAGAGCTCCTCCCACGGCACCACCGTGATCACGGGCACGCACGCGTCGGTAGGCGGCGCGACCAGCAGCGACGGCAGCAGCTGCAAGAGCACGGGCTACGCTTCCGAAGTCCCGACAACAACAGCCTCATTCAGCGAGGTATTGTAGGCGCCGGTTTGACACAGCCCCAGCTGAAAACTTTTGAGTGCCAACGCACACTGTAGTAGGAATCGAAAACAACGAAAGCCTAATGAAATACAGGCTTTTTAACCTCGTTGTCATGCTAGTTCGCTGTCTCCACCAAAATGCGGCCGCCCCCACCGGGATTCTACAGATTGAACACTTTTTTATTATGAAAGCTGCACTTGCGAACTATAACTGTGTGAAACAATAATAATACTATAATAAGGGAGTAATTACTCATTGGCATTTACCCAAGCGCAGCCATACGGCAGCAACGGAAAGCTGTACAGCTTGCTCAGAAACTTCGCAGTTAAAAAAAAATCGTCCTGTTCCGGGGTTCGAACCCTGGACCACCACTTCACCGTTGTAGTCGCTCTACCAACTGAGCTGGCCGGCACTTTTTTTTTCTTTATTGCCTGTCTTTGGCTCATGACATTGCACAACAAAAATACACATAACGCTATATACATACGACACTGTCGTGGTCAGCCAGCACGAGACTGGCTTCGTCAGCTTAAAATTCCCGCAACATACACAACGGCTCTAGTCTTGAGAGCCACTCGGGAGGCTCCGCAGCTGCTTTTTGGATTGCGAGAAACCAGTCCATGCTTTCCCGAAAATAAATTCTGGCCGGTCGTGCGTCCTTGTCACAATGGTAGCCTGCCATTCTGGAGCGCCATATACAGTGGAGGCCCAAGAGCATTATGAGATCAAAAGGTGCCACATCCTCATTATCAGTGCTTAAATAGCGAATTCCGTGCGCGTCAAGTGGTAGCTCTTTCTTTATGGTCCTTTGTAACACGTCCCAAAAATAAACCCCTTCCCAGCAATGCAAAAAAACATGGTCTATTGTTTCAGGCTGTTTACAAATTAAGCAGTTCGATCCCCACGGTAAAAAGAAATCCTTTCCCTCTAGAAACATTTTAACTGGTAACGTCCCGGTGTGTAACTTAAAAAAGGAAGTCTTTACTCCTGGTGGCACCTGCATTTTCTTCACCCTCGGCAAGCTTCTGGTAGGGCTAGAGCGAATTGATCAATAACATTAAGTGGGAACAGTGCTCGTCAGTACTGTATAGGCAGATAAGATTGATCGATTAAGAGCTGCAACGAGAGAAGGACAGACTCCAAACCACAGAGCTCCGCAAAAATTTCGGCCTTCCGTGGTCCTCTATTGGCACCCAAATATCATGTATACGTTAATTTTTGCTTTTAGACTCCAACAACCCCCGTCCTTGAGCATAACCGTTGATCCACAGTGGCTGGATAGGTTGGAAGTGAACGACCGACTTATGCACTTACCATCACCTCATCACTGCTGTGCACCGTCATATTGACAACTAAGGGCCGCAGAGGCGGCCCAGATTTGTACAGTCCACCCACCCTTCTACAGCGCTCGAAGCACAGGAGAGTACATTTGAGTCAATTTACTGCAGACCTAGAGCTCGATACAAGACTTCATTGAGCATGCATATTCACATGGATCATGTTTCACTCCTTATATCTTTAAAAGCTGCAACGTTCCCTCCAAAGGTCGTAGATGCACTACAGAGAGAGCCGGTCGAGCGCTCTAGACAGATATGTGGACGACTGTACGTGTTTAAGGGTATCCATCACCGTGATACCGAGCGAAACATTCACTTTACCACAGGCCTGTTGTGTTCGAGCAGTAAGGATAAAGCGGGTTTAAACTGACTGGGTTTATTCGAGACTTCACATCGCATCAACCGCGACATTATGTCTGCGTATCGGCGGCGGTCGAGTCTGTGGCGCACTCCCGCCGCACGCGCATGTTGCGCCATCTGTCATTACTGCTGCTCACCACTGTGGCAGAGCCCATGAGACTCGGTGAACGGAACATGAAGAGTCGGGCACTTTTGTTCGTCCAATCTGTTCTCGCAGGTGCCTACCGAAAAGTACGAGAAGCGACGCAGAGCGAGAGACCGATCCCAAAGGTACAGGCTTCTTCAAGCAGCGGACAAGAAGCCCGACTCCGCCTGGAAGAGCTACTTCGTCGTAGCGGGCACGTTGATCGTCCTTGCCTGCTTCGCAGTGCTCGCGTTCTCCTTAGTCACCGAGACACGGTCGCTGTTCCCGTTTAAGAGCGGTGCAGCGTTGGAACACGAAGGGAGCGCGTGGGGCGGCGATCATCGGGCACAGCCTACGGTCAAGGCCAACGGGTCGAACGAGCTTCTGGCAGGGTCCAGGAGCCTCTTCAAGTACGGCGAGGGTATGAAGCGCTCCACGGTCCACCAGCAAGGCAAGACGAGGCTCACCCGAGCAAGGTGGGTAGTGTCTAAACTCGAATACACCTATATGGATGTAAAATGGAAGTAAGCTGTCCTCTAGCGACATCCTTCTTTAAAGGGACACCGAGGAGATATTGAAGTTGGCTTGTATAGGCAGAATACCAGCTCCGGATTACAAAAACGCCACTCATACTGACAACAAAGTTCTTGTAACGTAGAAAAGAGCAAGAACCAAAATACAGGTATCGCCGCCACAGGCCAAACTCGCAAGTACAAGCATGATGACGTCATAGGACAAAACAGTGTTGCTAGAACCAATGCTTCTAGTAACGCTGGGACACGAGAATCCACGAATCACTGAGGCGCAGCCAATGCATGCCTAAATCTCCTTGACGTCGCCAGATGGCGCCACGTACCCGGCAGCTACGCGCGCGCCTGCAGCATCGGGACCAATCAGCGCCTGCTCACCGGCGGTAGGCGGGCTCCCGGTATTCCGCTAACGGTAACAAGGTACACAGTATGCTAAAGGGTATGCGGTATACGAACACTTCGTTGACGACTTCGAGAACGGGATCCATCTTAACGCTGGCAAAGCGCCGGTGCAAACGTAAACGAAGCGACGGTAGCGACGGCCGCAATAGCCGATAGATGCCTTCAACGTGCGGCCGGCGGTAGCTTTCTTTTCGGCTGCTTCTAGGACGCTCCGCTGGCCGTCAGAAATCACGGAGTCTGCGTTACGTCATGGGCACGTCATGTTTCACGACACTTATTCCTGTGTCGTCATAAGAGAATCCCACATTTGAATCAGAGCGGCGGGAAAAACTCTTCAACTTCGAATCCAAATTTCTTAGTAATAAATGCATCTTTTGCTGCCGGCCAAGTGGCAACAAAGCCATGAAATGCCGAACTATCGGATTTTGCTATTAAAAAAATATTAATAGAGCTCTCCTCACTGTCTCTTTAAAAGGGTGTGCGCTAGAGGACAACTTTGCTTCCTTTTTACTCTGTTCTATTTAGAGTGAAGAAGTGGCTGGGGAGGGTAAAAGTGACAATGCTGCCCTCGAATCTAGAAGGCAGAGGATATGGCTTACGATATTCCTACTTGTGCTACAGCGCACAGAATCAGCAGCTTTATTCGATGATTCGCGCTCGCTGATATTGGAGTTTATAGTGGATGCGAAGCTCCACATGCCACGGCCAGATTCGTATTCTTTAGCGGACCTGCTGTTTAAAGGAACACTGAGGAGCACTATCTCCTTGTTTGTTCGCCGTAAACATTAATTAAATAGTTTTGTCTGGCTTTGTTGGTGTTTGCTCGGCTGCCATGATATACATGTAATTCTACTTTAGAAGTAATCGTCTGTTCTTTTTCAGTCAGTCAGTTGAAACATGTTGACGCCTTGACCGATAATGAATTTTGTGATCACTGTTGGAAATACATGTAGACGGAGTTTAGCTTAAGCAAGCCGCACGAGAAACTGTCTTGACGTCACCCCAGTTCGCTGGCGTTGTGATGACACGTATATTTTATACTGAGAGCTCTATCGGAGTCCTGCGACATCGTGGCGCAATCGTCGGCGGTGTCCGTGCAGCAGCCTTTCGCCGCTATATAACACAGCCTGGTCAGCCCCGACACCCTGCACTGAACAGCAACATTAGCGTGGGCCATAGCGCCTACTTATGCGCCAGAGAAAAAACCCCAACATCCCGTTAAGCCCTACACCCCTAACACCCACGCCCATTGGCTGCTTATAGCACTCGGCTACCCCAACACCGGCAACGCCGCAGACCCACATTCAAGTATGGGATGGATGCCACATGCATCCATGGTGAATGATGTATGTGCGATCATGTGTGATCACAAGCGTGACGCACGTCTACGCTACACACCTAGCTAGCTCCACACCCTAAGCCGCTGCCCAGAGTGCTACACACTGCGACAGGCTTAAGCATTCCCATCTTCATTCATAGCACTCAACTCACGTCCTTTCACCCTCTCGCTGTTTCCCTCGCTATGCTTGTCATGAAGGACGCTCGCCTTAGGTAGAATTTTTTAGGGAACATGCGCCACGCACCCAAACCCAGAACCCTACTTACTCGACATTCCTATCAATCAATCAATCAATCAATCAATCAATCAATCAATCAATCAATCAATCAATCAATCAATCAATCAATCAATCAATCAATCAATCAATCAATCAATCAATCAATCATATTTTCCCCAGAAAGAACTGGAATGGTCTCCTGGGCTAAAAGCTGGGTGAGCAGCTTGACGGGGCCCAGGAGACCGTTACATGGCAGAACTGTGAAGTTGTGAATCAAGCAACCGCCCCCGCCCCTCACAAAACGGACTGGCACCAACACTGGCAGCAAAAAGTAATTAATAAAGCTAACCCGTGGCGCTAACGTGAGTGTGGCAGCATAAAAACAGCAGACATCCAATACCTGTGACCATAGTTGCTAAACACTCCGGTCGGTGTCAACATTTAGCATCCCCCCCATGTTTGTCTGAAATTCGCATTACAGTACGAGCATATGCCTCCTGAAATTTTTTTTTTGCATTTTGTAGCTTAAAAAAGCCCTGTTTTTACAAAAAAGTAGCTTTTTTATCATTAGAGCGTGGTAGTCTATTGGTACAAGCCAACTTCAATTCGTATTCCCAGTTCCTTCCACCCTAATGCTACGGCTTTTCCTTTCTCATTTCGTATGGCCTTTCCATGCACGTTGCAGGCGGGTCAGCACCAGGAGCACCCGTGCCCTTCCTCGCCTGTTTCCTTTCGTCGGCGTGGGTTCAACGCAGTCTCCGAAGACAGATTATTGGACGCCGCCACTGCACCAACAGCACACATTGCAGCGGGACGACTCCGTTTGCTGGACAGAGGCGTGCCTGGCGGAAGGGTCTGCCATTAAGTATGCACTTGCGTGTTTCTTACGCTAACGTTTCAAATTTACATAGCGCTGACAAGAACCAGCAAGGGGCTGTGCGATCTTGCTGATTCCTCAACTTTATTTGGAGTGATTGCCTTAAAAAGAATATGTAAAGTAATCGTGGATAAGGATCTGACCTGGTAAGCAATAAGCATAGGCGTAAGATTCAAATGAATAGGTTGTGATTTTAGCATAAAATTGTTATTTCGTGAAGACTAAATGAAGATGCCGCTCTAAACGTAGCAGCATGTTGAGTGACTTAGTTCACCAAGCCCACTCGTCATAGTAGTAGTAAAATACCTTTATTGGACCATAATTTATAGGCCGAGCATGTCGACCGCCTGGGCGACCAGAAGTCGCTGTTCTTCCTCCCCTTCAACGCCAAGCCAGTCGAGCCAGGTGGCTATGGATAGAGAGGGTGGAGGGTAGGAACCGGACTGCTGAGCAGTCAGGTAATAGAAGAGGCAATGGGCCAGGTCCGCATAGATACAGGGGCAGTTGGGACAGGAAGGGTCCGATCGATAGCGATACAGAAAGAGGCGGGACGGGGTGATAACTGCATTCATTTGGATGTGCCGGAGAAGGCGAGCCTCCGGCACCGTGAGGGATGGATGAGGGGGAGGGTAAAGGCGTTTGTCGAGGCGGAGCTCAAGGTAGACCTCTTTTATGGTGCGGCGAAGGGTGAGTCTCCCACCGTCCTCCGAGAGCTTGGGCCAGAGGATTAACGGCCCAAGCTCTCGGAGGACGGTGGGAGACTCACTCGTCATTGGTGGATTCACAGGTCATCCCTGGACCCTACCGTCAATCCGTGCGACGACTTCTACGCATATGTCTGCAACCGCTGGACGCATGAGCGTCCGCTGCCTCGTGGCCAGGCCGTGGTGTCTGTGGATCTGGACTTGGAAGACGTCTTCACACTAGACGCCTTCAACGTCCTCGGCCGGGAGTCCAAGAATAAGCTCTTTGACAAGCTTAGACACCTTCTGCAGGTACGTAAATCTGCTTTGGTATCTTCAGTATATTCGCTTGGCCTTCCAATGTTATCAGGAAAGATTGAGACGTCAGACGTAAAGGAACGGTGAAAAATGTATTTGCGTATTGTTATGTCACATTACCCAAAGTGACTCGTAAATAAGGTTTTCACGCATTCCTAAATTTTTTTCACATCATTAAAAGTAATTGCGCTCTTTTACTAGGTGCCCCAGGTAATGTTAACCAATGATTTATAATATATAGAGGCAAGATTGGTGGAGGCAACATCAAGCATGTTGCTGGAGATTGTGAGAACATAGTCGAAATTACTTTTGTAAGGACATGAAAACCAACATATATTCCAAGTACCATGGTTTTGTAGTTTTTAGGTATCTGATATCTGCAGGAAAATTAAAGTCATGCAGTTAAGACACTCTATATAATAACAAATTCTCCTTTGTTGGCGTGCACTTTTATAGCAACGCGTGAAAAACTGAAATGTTTAGCAGTTTTTTTTTTTCTGAGGAGGGCAGCTTTTGTTATCATTTGCTAACTTAAGATGGCAGCCAGGGAACGGGAAAAGTGTTTCGCCAAGAACCACCGAAAAGATTGCACAATATGCCACGATTCCAGATGGTTGAAATTTCCGGAGCCCTTAACTACGCTGAGACGTCGCTTTGGGACGTCAAACCCCATAAACCAAATGAAACCATCAACAAAAAAATCAAAGATGGTAAAGCGCAGTATGCGTCATTTCACATCGAATTAATTGATAAGAAAGGAATTACCAGATACTCGTGGAACCGGATCGCGCCTGGTTTCCAATATGCGTTTGCTTTCAATTAGTTTTCGCCCGCTTCTAACAGGGCACTACTTCATCTGAAAAAAAAGAGTTGTATTCCATATCACTTTGATTAGAGTTCGAATTTATTTTATGAAATTATGAAAATAAAAATCTGCTGAACACGTAAGCTGCACGTTAAACACTATTTATCCTACCAAACCTGAGCTGCAAGGAAAACATGATTTACATTAACCTGAAACCTACTTTTTCTGCACTGGTCTTTCACACGTTAATAACTTGTAGGCGTGCGTTGCGTCTCCGGAGGACTTCTTCCCGAGGCTCGCTCGCGAGGCCCTCCAATCTGTGGCCCTGGGGAGCTGGCCGTTCGAGCATGACGTGGACGCAGATGCAGTGTCCCTATCGACAACGCTGGGCCGCATGGTGACCGCGTACGACCTGGACCCTGTGTTCGGACTGACCCTGACCTCGGACCCGGCCTCAGAGTCCGGCATGAGAGTCGCCTTCGCGCTCTCCGGGCCAGATCCTGTGCTCAACGAAGGAATTGAAGAGGGGAGAGAGTACAGCTTCGTCCGACAGGTACCATTTACAGCTTCCATTTGGAGAATGCGCTAGTCGGTAGTGGTTTATCATGACGCGGGGCAGAAGAGCGAGAAGTGGTGTCATGTGCACTGTGTTCTTTATTCTTTGTACGATCTTTACGCTGTGTGATAATGCAGACTAGAAAAATAAACAGGCAGCTTCTTTTCATTTATTTTTTTTTATAAATTTGCTGTCGCATACGTACGATATAGTTTTGTACAAAGTAATAACATGTAAATGGTTGGTTGGTTTATGGGGTTTAACGTCCCAAAGCGACTAAGGCTATGAGAGATGCCGTAGTGTAGGGCTCCGGAAATTTCGTTCACCTGGGGTTCTTTAACGTGCACTGACATCGCACAGTACACGGGCCTCTAGAATTTCTCCTCCAAAGAAATTCAACCGCCGCGGCCGGGATCGAACCCGCGTCATTCGGGTCAGCAGCCGAGCACCATAACCACTGAGCCACCGCGGCGGCTATAACATGTAAATAAATTTAAAAGATTAAAAACATATCAACAGGTAATATAGTTATGCAACTGCACAATGAACTCTTCGGACGACAATGAGCGAAGCGAACCACACAAGTTGTTTCAAATTTGAACTGTCTATGAAAAAAAGTATAAAACAGCCGTTACGTGGCCTGAAAGGAAAGATGTTTAATGGATGATTCTTTCGAGTTGCATGCGCTTTAGAAGACTCAAAAGTGAAGGCTGCCTGAATGCCGGAATGTAGTTTGAACGATATTGTCTAAAATGATGATGCGCTCACGTGTGCACCTATGCCATCATCATCATCATCATCATCTGCCTTATTACGCGCACTGCGGGACAAGAGCCTCTCCATATCCTTCCAATCAACCCTCAGCTGCGGCACCTTACCACGCCAACTTCCTCATCTAATCAGCTCAAATGACTCGCTGCCGCGTCCTGCTGCGCTTCCGTACACACTCTTGGGATCCACACCTTTATCCCATCTCTTATCTTACCTTCGCGTTGTATTACATGCGCTGCGCATGCCAATTTCTTCTGCTTGATTTGGACCTCGATCCATCAACTTGCGTTTGTACTCTGGCCCACTGTGTTCTGGTGCTCTCTCGTAGCGTTGCACTTATAATTTCCTTTTGAATAGCAAGCTGTGCTGTCCTCAATTTAATTGAACCCTTTTCATTGGACTCCCCTTACCGTCCTGTAAAACTTCTGTTTAGCATATTCTGGAGGTGGGAGTGGGAAGAGGGTAATTATTTTAAATTCGGTGAACACTCGTAATGAACAGCGAAAACAGAGCGGAAAGTAAGCGAAAGAAGATATCCATAGCACTAACTTAAAACTTCTTCATTTAGGGTAATCGCGATATGTCGTGACAGTGATAAAGCGTGCATGCGCGTATAGGACCAACAAATCATTAGAACAAATTGTGATCGGCATGTCAGTCCAGGGAAAAAAATTAATGTTCCTCATTAGAGAATTATGTTCGCTCAGAATTTCATACACGCTCGCCAGAAGTGAGTTTATTCAAATTAAAGCAATTCAGAGCCGTTTCTTTTTGCTTAATGTCCTGTTCGTTTGAACCGCCTCTTCGAATACGGAAGCCAGCAAGCTGTCAACTCGTTGGACCGCCGTCTTTTGCCCCCACCGTATTGCAGGCCTATGACATTCTGGTGGAGGCCATCGCAGAGAAGTCCCTGTACGACCCCATCGAGACAGACGTGCAGCTGGCTACAGTGTTCTCGCAGACTGCGCCGCTGGCTGTCAGGGCGCTGACGTTGAAGAACTGCACCAGGTGCGCACCGTATATCTAGCGTTATATTTAGTGGATATGCTTGTGTATATGCCTTTTCTATACAGTGGACTATTAGGGTACGGCGTCGGCAGAAAAAAAAACAGTTACAAAATACACTGTTATCACAGAATAGTTAATAAAATTACCGTAGGAGCATTACCGATGGAAGGAGCAAAATTTGCTTGACTGAATGCCGGGCATCTGATCTACATCGTGGTCTAAAATGAAAGTAGGTAGGAGCGAAGCGTGCGGTAGACCCCACAAAAGTAGCCAAGGAGGGAACTGTGCGATGGTAGGGGTAGAAAATGATGGCTTCGTCGCGAGAAAGTCCTTTTGAAGGGGTCAATTGTTAAGTGTAACAAAACAAAACGAAGTAAACGCACGGGCAAGGCTCAAATGCAGCAGCCGTTGTAAAGTGATATACTGCTATAGTAGCACGTCGTCGTACCTGCACGCCGTTCAATGGCGGTGACTAATCCCGCAGATACACCATGGCCTCCCACCCAGTCATTCGCCATTTGTGACTATCCATTAACGTGGTGCTTCGAAGTCCTAGTGCTGATCCTAAATGGCGAGTCCGAAAATTACTCTACCTTCACTGTTTCAAGATGGCCCCTGTCAAACTTTTGAGGGCATTTTTTGATTTCTTCCCTAAACTCGCAGGAAATCCGTGGAAGAGCTTCCCCAGCTGGGCGAGTGGCTCTTCTGGGACAAGGTCTTAGCCGAAATGGCACCGGGTGTTCGGGGCAGTAGCATCGCCCTGAATGAGACTGAAGTTCTGTTGCCGGACCCAGCGCTCTTCGAGAGGCTGAACGATACGCGGATTCTGAGTGCCAGGGGCACCAAGTCCAAGATGGCCAACTACCTGGGATTCCGGCTGCTCCTGCTCCTGTCCCCCTTCGGGGCCGGAGCCGACGACAAGAACGTCCCCGCTAGCCTGGCTTACGCTCTGCACCGGAACTACCCGACCAGCCTGCACGACTACCAGGTATTCTAATTTTGCGGAAGGGACGCAGGCTACAATGTGCGCTGTGGTGGAAATTCCCTGGCCATTTCCTAGGTCCTCTACGAAATCTCCTTGCCCCGTTACATAGAGAAGTATCTTGAGCTGCGTGGCCTAGGAAATACTGCGGCATCACAACTTTTCGATATCGCTTCAAACAATGCAGTGGTGGTGTTTCACAAGAGGGCGCTCTGCTTCATGAACATCATCTTTTAAATGAAGGGTCTCGAAGCTTGCTTGAAGTGTACTGCGGGAGGACGGTGGGCCAGCGTTATCGCCTGAATAGTGACCGTGAAAAATCGCATGGAAACCTTGTTTAATTCCTGTGAGAAATTAAAGGTAAGTACAGAGCCACTATTTTCTGCAAGGCGTGTAATTTATTTGCTGGAGAGTTAATACTTCGTGATGTAATGTATCTCAGCTTGATTATTAAGCTACATGTCTCTCTTCTTGCCCTCTTCACGGCACGAAGCATAACAATATTAACGCCAGTGGTATCGTGCTGACTGTCCTTTCCTTCTCCCAATTCATGCGCTGCATTCGCGTACTGGGTAAGCACCGCTCGTTGTTTACCAAATGTGGTGTAATGGAATAGAATACCTATATCCTGCTCTGCACGCACCTATGTGAAACAGTAAGGAGAGTGGCCGCAGGCACAGCCAAATTAAACACATGCTGGCACCATGCAAGCTTGTGTTATTTGCAAAGTATATCTTGCTTTCATTGTTTAGCGCCCTGCTATTGCACCTTACTTGTTTTAAATGTGTCTGCCCCATCCTTTTTTATTCCGCTTACGTTAGGGGGCGGGGGGGGATACCGAGCCGCAGCTTTAAATCCAACACTCTACGCAGCGAGCGAATTCTAAGCGTCATGTGCTCTTTGGTTGTTCCCGGCCACTCTCCTAAAGAAGAAAAAAAGTAATCATGCCTAGTGGGGCTAAGTGTTCGCCGTTTGTCCACCGCCAGGCGTGCCTGAGGTTCGTGAACCGGTTCGAGCCTGTCGTGGCCATGCGTCGACTGCACGGCGACTGGAAGGAGAGGCTCGTCAATCCTAACGACCTGGTCCAGATGGTATCCTTCCTGAAGGACGAGCTCAACGTCTGCCTTAAGACGAGCTCGCTGTTCTTCTCGTCCTCGACGAACATCGTTGCCAGGATCCTGCTGGAGTTTCTCACCGGAGTGTCTTGGCAGGTAAAGAAGAAAAAAAAAAGTGGTCTTCAAGTTTCTATGGCGAGAGCTCAGGTATAGTCTCAGAGTTCTCCAAATTCAACCTCACAAGTGCAGTTGAACTTCGTTATAATGTAGTCGAAGAAGTATCGCAATTTTTTGTTATAGCCGTTGCTTTGTTACAGTAATACGCGACCTGAGATGCAACTGCTGTATGCGGACGGACTTCCCAGCCACATTCTGTTCTGAGGATAACACAGCTCGTGTTTAGTGTGCCGCCAATGTCTGTTGTGGTATTCAGCGAGCGCAACAAGCGCCCACCACATGGTCGAGTATATGTACACGAACCCAGTGTGTCAGCCTGGACGACTCGTGCTGTCCGCTCCTGTGGCCCGCATAGACCTGAGCGCCTACATTAAGTGTCTTGGATGAATAATATAGTAGAAGACAGACACCAAGCCAGAATACCAGAATATTTAGCACTGAATCTGATTAGGGCCGCTGTAAAAGAGGCACGAAGATGATTTCGTAACGAACACCCGTTTTGTGGAGCTTCGCTGCGTAACCCAAGAGGACACGGGCGACAACAGTTCCCGGCATAACAGGATTGTCTTGAAGTGGAATCCATGCTCTACACCAAAACCTTTATCGGTACGCGGCTTCTGCTGAGCGATATTTTTTAGCTTTCGTATTCCGCTGCTTGGGCCTGCGGAACCGGCGGGATATCTGTAGAGTCAAGCGCACTGAGCGCGTTGCCAAACGGCTTTAACCATGAGATCAGGCTACGAAAGCTGAAATTACTCACTGTGCGGGCAGGAGGGTGGAGAACGGGACATCTCAAATGCCATTTGTAACTCTGTCGAGGCTCAAAATACCGCAGTGGGCAATGCACACCACACAGTGTGGCTTCTATCAGGGTGATAAATTTTCGGTGCAGCAGGGTAGCTCCAGCATCAAACCTTGTCGCCGAACAGTCCCGAGAAGCGCTTCTTGCTGGTACCCCTTGATGTGACGAAGCAGAAGGTTTAGGTGTGTTTTGTGCGGTGCTCAACATTGTAGGTTATGCGCGGTGGTTTCAGTCTCGCTCATGGAATCGGTACGGAACTGTAGAGCATCGCTACAGCTCAACGGGAAAGGGACAGTTGGGTTCATTGCAGGTTGGTTAAATCTTGTTATAGGTTAATTTTACTTCTTTTCAACCAGCTTTCAATGGAGGGAATAATGCCTTCGTTACAACATTATTTCGCTTGAAACCGTTCCGTTATAGCGAGCTTCGAGGAAAGCTTTATGTAATACTTAAAGGTAGCGAGGGTTGTAAAAATAAGCCTGATAATATTCCTTGCGATCGCTGTAGTCTGTTGCTTTTGGGTAATATCGCGTGCACTCTGTCTGTAGTAACCATCTAAGCCTGTTGTACGTATGTGGTGCAGGCAGGGGCTTATTATTTTTATTTCCTTTTGGTTGCCCCAACCCATCGAATGTAGTAACCATCTGTTCTGTGTAAGTCTGAACAAGTGCCTTGGGCTGCTGCCCGTTATTTACAGCCATTTGTGAAAACACGGATTGCTTCATGCCGGAAAGTAAGACGCTCATCTGGTCAACAGCTGCAGCGCTTGTGTACAGTCGGGGACAAAAGTCTCCTGACCACGTGTTCCTCTAACGAAGCCGATAGCTCTGCTATTAGTCGGTGGCTGGAGACCACACTTGTGGAGGTAAAAGTTAAGTTTTTGTTCTTTCATCTTCACAAGTGCGGTCTCCAGCCGCTGCCTGACAGCAGAGCTATAAGCTTCGTTTGAGGAACACGTGGTCCGGATTCTTTTGTCCCCGACTGTACATGCTGTGCCGGTAGGAAAGCTCACCTGCAGGAGAATGCAATACCTATAGCTCCGGTCTTTCGACAGGTCCTCAATCCGGAGCTCATGGAACATACCTGGACCTTCGAGCGTCTCTCCGCCGCGTACGAACAGCTCAACGTGACCGATCCAGCGTCCGTCATCACGTTCCTCCAGTCGGCGGTGCAGTCCAAGAGGGACGCCACTAGCGACCTCTCTGCGGTCCAGTGGAAAGGCGGTTTCCTCAGCACGACAGCGAACCTCGCGCGTCCTTACAAGGTACTCGAGGTTCCTCTTCCGGTCTTCAACCTGCAGAAGACTATGGACGACTCCGTCCGCCACCTGCAGCTGGCTCGGATCGGTCCACGAATATACTACGCGATCTACAGGGCGCTGTACTTCGTAAGCGAAAATCTGGCGCTGGACAACATGACGTGGAACCCTCTGCGGTACTTTGACATCGCCTCCGACTGCCTGTGGGAGCAATACTCGTCCGTGTCAGGCAGAGCGAGCAACGCTTCGTTTCCGTCACCACCACATAAACGTCGCACCCGCGACCTGGATACCCTATTTAACGCTTTGGCCCTCGCTAGCAGCCTGGACGCGTATACGTTCTTTGTTGCGGCGAAGCGGAAGCTCTACCGCTTCAAAGGAAGCGAAGATCTGGATATCGCTGGGTTGTTCTTCGTGGAGTACGCGAGGAACCTATGCGAAAACCGGGACCCAGGCTTCGGTGGTGGCCGGAACCGTGCTAAAACCTCGGAAGCATCCATAAGTAATGCGTGGCACCAAGTCAACGGTCCTTTGATGAACTTGAAGGAGTTTGCGAAAGCATTTTCGTGTCCTCCGGGGTCCTTCATGAACCCATCCAACAAGTGCCCATTGATACGAAAGCATCATTAAGCATTAAATTCAGTGGTGGTTCTTGCCCGGGTTTGTGCTTTTGATGGCGGCTTTTATAAAACTTTATGCTAATGTCTATAGGAATATAGTTACGCCTGATCTTCTTGTGAATAGAACTTCGATGTAATTTTGAGGGATTACTTGATAGACCTGAAATACACGCAAGTTCTCCACAAATACTTAACTCTGTGTGATTATGCCAATACGATGATCATCAGTTCGCGGAAGAGTACTGGACACTGCGCATCACACTCCAGAATTCCTCGCACCGAAGTCGTCAGTCGTATGAAGTGCTTATTGTGGTTATATGAATAATAAACTATGCTTCCACACACAATGTATGCTGGGAAAAAATTAGCTGGGGTTTAGCTTTGGTTAAAGCTGGTAGGTCGCGTAAGCCCGTCTAACAGCGTCTTGAGCGCGAAGCTTCGTAAGGTTCATCTGTCTCCGAAGCCCGTTGTCGTTTCCTGCCTTTGTCGCAACAACAACAGGTGGCTCCGCTGCCAGTATACTTGGGGTGGCTATGCTCATTTTCGTCCTCTAGAACCTCTGTCTACACCACGTGGAAACAAAGCTTAGGTGGCCCCTCAAGGCCTTAACCCTAACGACTATTATCCGTTTCATTCTCATTAATGACCCTTATCTTTACTTAGCAACGTCTTTTATCATTCTAAAGCTATCGCTACCACAGTCACGAAGTACTAGTGCTACTGGCTCGTGTAATCTGTTTAATTGCACATGACTACCCATTACTATCTAAAGGCCTACTGCGGGCATCACGTGAGGCCACGGTGACGTCAAGTTGCTTCCGGAACACTGCTGCTGAACAATAATGCCATATCGTCGCCGGTGAGCCATAAAATGCGCTTCGATGGAGACGGAACGCAAAAAGGCGCCCGTGTGCTATGCGTTGTCAGTGCACGTTAAAGATCCCAAGGTGGTCGATATTCCGGAGACCTCTACTACACACATCTTTCTCTCTCTCTCTTCTTTCACTTCCTCTTCTATCCCTTCCCTTACGGCGCGGTTCGGGTGTCCACCGTAATATGTAAGTCAGTTACTGCTTCATTTACTTTCCCCAAAAACCAAAAACAAAAAAAAAGATGTCAACCCTTCACGATGGCTGAGAGAGAGACAACTTTATTTTATTCCGCTGGTGTCAGAAATTAAGGGCAGGACTCTCCTGTGTGACCCGCAGGTGGGGCGACGTCCTCGGCCCTCCAAATGAGTGAATGTTGAGTAGTCTTGTCTGGCTGGGTGAGGAGTTGGACCCTGCTTTACAACGGTTGTCGCGCTTGGGTACTTAGCCGGAGGTCACGGGTTCGAACCCAGCCGTGGCGGCCGCGTTTCGATGGAGGTGAAACACGAAGATATTTCAATATCCTGTATTTGTACATAGTGTATATTGCCACTCTACCCCTAGACTCCTCCCTGTCCTTTTATTCCCGCTAGCCGCAGCTCAGGTGCTTCAGGCTTCGATGGCAGATGCCACGGCTAGCAAAATCGGTTCCTCACATTAATTTTATTACCAAGGATTAGCCGCTAAAAACAAGAACAAACTCAAAGGCGCACGTGTGTTGTGCGATGTCAGTACACGTTAAACATCTCCCGTAGCACTCCACTACGGCACTTCCTTTCTCTTATGGCGCTGTTTGGGTGTCCTCCGAGGCGTGCCTCCATCGAAACGCTGCCGCTGCGCCCGTGTGTTGTGCGACGTTAAAGATTCTCAGGTGGTCGGAATTATCCCAGAGTCCTCCATTACAGCACATCTCTCGGGGCACTCCCTTCTTCCCGCGCTGTTCTGGTGTCCTCCGAGATGTGCCTCCATCGAAACGCTGCCGCTGCGCCAGTGTGTTGTGCGACGTTAAAGGTTCTCAGGTGGTCGTAATTATCCCGGAGTCCTCCATTACAGCACATCTCTCGGGGCACTCCCTTCTTCCCGCGCTGTTCTGGTGTCCTCTGAGATGTGCCTCCATCGAAACGCTGCCGCTGCGTCCGTGTGTTGTGCGACGTTAAAGATTCTCAGGTGGTCGTAATTATCCCGGAGTCCTCCATTACAGCACATCTCTCGGGGCACTCCCTTCTTCCCGCGCTGTTCTGGTGTCCTCCGAGATGTGCCTCCATCGAAACGCTGCCGCTGCGCCCGTGTGTTGTGCGACGTTAAAGGTTCTCAGGTGGTCGTAATTATCCCGGAGTCCTCCATTACAGCACATCTCTCGGGGCACTCCCTTCTTCCCGCGCTGTTCTGGTGTCCTCCGAGATGTGCCTCCATCGAAACGCTGCCGCTGCGCCCGTGTGTTGTGCGACAAAGATTCTCAGGTGGTCGGAATTATCCCAGAGTCCTCCATTACAGCACATCTCTCGGGGCACTCCCTTCTTCCCGCGCTGTTCTGGTGTCCTCCGAGATGTGCCTCCATCGAAACGCTGCCGCTGCGCCCGTGTGTTGTGCGACGTTAAAGGTTCTCAGGTGGTCGTAATTATCCCGGAGTCCTCCATTACAGCACATCTCTCGGGGCACTCCCTTCTTCCCGCGCTGTTCTGGTGTCCTCCGAGATGTGCCTCCATCGAAACGCTGCCGCTGCGCCTGTGTGTTGTGCGACGTTAAAGATTCTCAGGTGGTCGGAATTATCTCGGAGTCCTCCATTACAGCACATCTCTCGGGGCACTCCACTCTTCCCGCGCTGTTCTGGTGTCCTCCGAGATGTGCCTCCATCGAAACGCCGCCGCTGCGCCCGTGTGTTGTGCGACGTTAAAGATTCTCAGGTGGTCGTAATTATCCCGGAGTCCTCCATTACAGCACATCTCTCGGGGCACTCCACTCTTCCCTCGCTGTTCTGGTGTCCTCCGAGATGTGCCTCCATCGAAACGCTGCCGCTGCGCCCGTGTTTTGTGCGACGTTAAAGATTCTCAGGTGGTCGGAATTATCCCAGAGTCCTCAATTACAGCACATCTCTCGGGGCACTCCACTCTTCCCGCGCTGTTCTGGTGTCCTCCGAGATGTGCCTCCATCGAAACGCTACCGCTGCGCCCGTGTGTTGTGCGACGTTAAAGATTCTCAGGTGGTCGGAATTATCCCAGAGTCCTCCATTACAGCACATCTCTCGGGGCACTCCCTTCTTCCCACGCTGTTCTGGTGTCCTCCGAGATGTGCCTCCATCGAAACGCTGCCGCTGCGCCCGTGTGTTGTGCGACGTTAAAGGTTCTCAGGTGGTCGTAATTATCCCGGAGTCCTCCATTACAGCACATCTCTCGGGGCACTCCCTTCTTCCCGCGCTGTTCTGGTGTCCTCCGAGATGTGCCTCCATCGAAACGCTGCCGCTGCGCCCGTGTGTTGTGCGACGTTAAAGATTCTCAGGTGGTCGTAATCATCCCGGAGTCCTCCATTACAGCACATCTCTCGGGGCACTCCACTCTTCCCGCGCTGTTCTGGTGTCCTCCGAGATGTGCCTCCATCGAAACGCCGCCGCTGCGCCCGTGTGTTGGTGGACGTTAAAGATTCTCAGGTGGTCGGAATTATCTCGGAGTCCTCCATTACAGCACATCTCTCGGGGCACTCCCTTCTTCCCGCGCTGTTCTGGTGTCCTCCGAGGTGTGCCTCTATCGAAACGCCGCCGCTGCGCCCGTGTGTTGTGCGACGTTAAAGATTCTCAGGTGGTCGGAATTATCTCGGAGTCCTCCATTACAGCACATCTCTCGGGGCACTCCCTTCTTCCCGCGCTGTTCTGGTGTCCTCCGAGATGTGCCTCCATCGAAACGCCGCCGCTGCGCCCGTGTGTTGTGCGACGTTAAAGATTCTCAGGTGGTCGGAATTATCCCGGAGTCCTCCATTACAGCACATCTCTCGGGGCACTCCCTTCTTCCCGCGCTGTTCTGGTGTCCTCCGAGATGTGCCTCCATCGAAACGCCGCCGCTGCGCCCGTGTGTTGTGCGACGTTAAAGATTCTCAGGTGGTCGGAATTATCTCGGAGTCCTCCATTACAGCACATCTCTCGGGGCACTCCCTTCTTCCCGCGCTGTTCTGGTGTCCTCCGAGATGTGCCTCCATCGAAACGCCGCCGCTGCGCCCGTGTGTTGTGCGACGTTAAAGATTCTCAGGTGGTCGGAATTATCCCGGAGTCCTCCATTACAGCACATCTCTCGGGGCACTCCACTCTTCCCGCGCTGTTCTGGTGTCCTCCGAGATGTGCCTCCATCGAAACGCCGCCGCTGCGCCCGTGTGTTGTGCGATGTTAAAGATTCTCAGGTGGTCGGAATTATCTCGGAGTCCTCCATTACAACACATCTCTCGGGGCACTCCCTTCTTCCCGCGCTGTTCTGGTGTCCTCCGAGGTGTGCCTCCATCGAAACGCCGCCGCTGCGCCCGTGTGTTGTGCGATGTTAAAGATTCTCAGGTGGTCGGAATTATCTCGGAGTCCTCCATTACAGCACATCTCTCGGGGCACTCCCTTCTTCCCGCGCTGTTCTGGTGTCCTCCGATATGTGCCTCTATCGAAACGCTGCCGCTGCGCCCGTGTGTTGTGCGACGTTAAAGGTTCTCAGGTGGTCGGAATTATCTCGGAGTCCTCCATTACAGCACATCTCTCAGGGCACTCCCTTCTTCCCGCGCTGTTCTGGTGTCCTCCGAGGTGTGCCTCCATCGAAACGCTGCCGCTGCGCCCGTGTGTTGTGCGACGTTAAAGGTTCTCAGGTGGTCGGAATTATCCCGGAGTCCTCCATTACAGCACATCTCTCGGGGCACTCCCATCTTCCCGCGCTGTTCTGGTGTCCTCCGAGATGTGCCTCCATCGAAACGCTGCCGCTGCGCCCGTGTGTTGTGCGATGTTAAAAATTCTCAGGTGGTCGGAATTATCCCGGAGTCCTCCATTACAGCACATCTCTCGGGGCACTCCCTTCTTCCCGCGCTGTCCTGGTGTCCTCCGAGGTGTGCCTCCATCGAAACGCTGCCGCTGCGCCCGTGTGTTGTGCGATGTTAAAGATTCTCAGGTGGTCGGAATTATCCCGGAGTCCTCCATTACAGCACATCTCTCGGGGCACTCCCTTCTTCCCGCGCTGTTCTGGTGTCCTCCGAGATGTGCCTCCATCGAAACGCTGCCGCTGCGCCCGTGTGTTGTGCGATGTTAAAGATTCTCAGGTGGTCGGAATTATCCCGTAGTTCTCCATTACAGCACATCTCTCGGGACACTCCCTTCTTCCCGCGCTGTTCTGGTGTCCTCCGAGGTGTGCCTCCATCGAAACGCTGCCGCTGCGCCCGTGTTTTGTGCGACGTTAAAGATTCTCAGGTGGTCGGAATTATCCCAGAGTCCTCAATTACAGCACATCTCTCGGGGCACTCCACTCCTCCCGCGCTGTTCTGGTGTCCTCCGAGATGTGCCTCCATCGAAACGCTGCCGCTGCACCCGTGTGTTGTGCGACGTTAAAGATTCTCAGGTGGTCGGAATTATCCCAGAGTCCTCCATTACAGCACATCTCTCGGGGCACTCCCTTCTTCCCACGCTGTTCTGGTGTCCTCCGAGATGTGCCTCCATCGAAACGCTGCCGCTGCGCCCGTGTGTTGTGCGACGTTAAAGGTTCTCAGGTGGTCGTAATTATCCCGGAGTCCTCCATTACAGCACATCTCTCGGGGCACTCCCTTCTTCCCGCGCTGTTCTGGTGTCCTCCGAGATGTGCCTCCATCGAAACGCTGCCGCTGCGCCCGTGTGTTGTGCGACGTTAAAGATTCTCAGGTGGTCGTAATCATCCCGGAGTCCTCCATTACAGCACATCTCTCGGGGCACTCCACTCTTCCCGCGCTGTTCTGGTGTCCTCCGAGATGTGCCTCCATCGAAACGCCGCCGCTGCGCCCGTGTGTTGGTGGACGTTAAAGATTCTCAGGTGGTCGGAATTATCTCGGAGTCCTCCATTACAGCACATCTCTCGGGGCACTCCCTTCTTCCCGCGCTGTTCTGGTGTCCTCCGAGGTGTGCCTCCATCGAAACGCCGCCGCTGCGCCCGTGTGTTGTGCGACGTTAAAGATTCTCAGGTGGTCGGAATTATCTCGGAGTCCTCCATTACAGCACATCTCTCGGGGCACTCCCTTCTTCCCGCGCTGTTCTGGTGTCCTCCGAGATGTGCCTCCATCGAAACGCCGCCGCTGCGCCCGTGTGTTGTGCGACGTTAAAGATTCTCAGGTGGTCGGAATTATCCCGGAGTCCTCCATTACAGCACATCTCTCGGGGCACTCCCTTCTTCCCGCGCTGTTCTGGTGTCCTCCGAGATGTGCCTCCATCGAAACGCCGCCGCTGCGCCCGTGTGTTGTGCGACGTTAAAGATTCTCAGGTGGTCGGAATTATCTCGGAGTCCTCCATTACAGCACATCTCTCGGGGCACTCCGCGCTGTTCTGGTGTCCTCCGAGATGTGCCTCCATCGAAACGCCGCCGCTGCGCCCGTGTGTTGTGCGACGTTAAAGATTCTCAGGTGGTCGGAATTATCCCGGAGTCCTCCATTACAGCACATCTCTCGGGGCACTCCACTCTTCCCGCGCTGTTCTGGTGTCCTCCGAGATGTGCCTCCATCGAAACGCCGCCGCTGCGCCCGTGTGTTGTGCGATGTTAAAGATTCTCAGGTGGTCGGAATTATCTCGGAGTCCTCCATTACAACACATCTCTCGGGGCACTCCCTTCTTCCCGCGCTGTTCTGGTGTCCTCCGAGGTGTGCCTCCATCGAAACGCCGCCGCTGCGCCCGTGTGTTGTGCGATGTTAAAGATTCTCAGGTGGTCGGAATTATCTCGGAGTCCTCCATTACAGCACATCTCTCGGGGCACTCCCTTCTTCCCGCGCTGTTCTGGTGTCCTCCGATATGTGCCTCCATCGAAACGCTGCCGCTGCGCCCGTGTGTTGTGCGACGTTAAAGGTTCTCAGGTGGTCGGAATTATCTCGGAGTCCTCCATTACAGCACATCTCTCAGGGCACTCCCTTCTTCCCGCGCTGTTCTGGTGTCCTCCGAGGTGTGCCTCCATCGAAACGCTGCCGCTGCGCCCGTGTGTTGTGCGACGTTAAAGGTTCTCAGGTGGTCGGAATTATCCCGGAGTCCTCCATTACAGCACATCTCTCGGGGCACTCCCATCTTCCCGCGCTGTTCTGGTGTCCTCCGAGATGTGCCTCCATCGAAACGCTGCCGCTGCGCCCGTGTGTTGTGCGATGTTAAAAATTCTCAGGTGGTCGGAATTATCCCGGAGTCCTCCATTACAGCACATCTCTCGGGGCACTCCCTTCTTCCCGCGCTGTCCTGGTGTCCTCCGAGGTGTGCCTCCATCGAAACGCTGCCGCTGCGCCCGTGTGTTGTGCGATGTTAAAGATTCTCAGGTGGTCGGAATTATCCCGGAGTCCTCCATTACAGCACATCTCTCGGGGCACTCCCTTCTTCCCGCGCTGTTCTGGTGTCCTCCGAGATGTGCCTCCATCGAAACGCTGCCGCTGCGCCCGTGTGTTGTGCGATGTTAAAGATTCTCAGGTGGTCGGAATTATCCCGTAGTTCTCCATTACAGCACATCTCTCGGGACACTCCCTTCTTCCCGCGCTGTTCTGGTGTCCTCCGAGGTGTGCCTCCATCGAAACGCTGCCGCTGCGCCCGTGTGTTGTGCGACGTTAAAGGTTCTCAGGTGGTCGGAATTATCCCGGAGTCCTCCATTACAGCACATCTCTCGGGACACTCCCTTCATCCCGCGCTGTTCTGGTGTCCTCCGAGATGTGCCTCCATCGAAACGCTGCCGCTGCGCCCGTGTGTTGTGCGATGTTAAAGATTCTCAGGTGGTCGGAATTATCCCGGAGTTCTCCATTACAGCACATCTCTCGGGACACTCCCTTCTTCCCGCACTGTTCTGGTGTCCTCCGAGGTGTGCCTCCATCGAAACGCTGCCGCTGCGCCCGTGTGTTGTGCGATGTTAAGATTCTCAGGTGGTCGGAATTATCCCGGAGTCCTCCATTACAGCACATCTCTCGGGGCACTCCCTTCTTCCCGCGCTGTTCTGGTGTCCTCCGAGATGTGCCTCCATCGAAACTCTGCCGCTGCGCCCGTGTGTTGTGCGATGTTAAAGATTCTCAGGTGGTCGGAATTATCCCGGAGTCCTCCATTACAGCACATCTCTCGGGACACTCCCTTCTTCCCGCGCTGTTCTGGTGTCCTCCGAGGTGTGCCTCCATCGAAACGCTGCCGCTGCGCCCGTGTGTTGTGCGACGTTAAAGGTTCTCAGGTGGTCGGAATTATCCCGGAGTCCTCTATTACAGCACATCTCTCGGGGCACTCCCTTCTTCCCGCGCTGTTCTGGTGTCCTCCGAGATGTGCCTCCATCGAAACGCTGCCGCTGCGCCCGTGTGTTGTGCGATGTTAAAGATTCTCAGGTGGTCGGAATTATCCCGGAGTTCTCCATTACAGCACATCTCTCGGGACACTCCCTTCTTCCCGCGCTGTTCTGGTGTCCTCCAAGGTGTGCCTCCATCGAAACGCTGCCGCTGCGCCCGTGTGTTGTGCGATGTTAAAGATTCTCAGGTGGTCGGAATTATCTCGGAGTCCTCCATTACAGCACATCTCTCGGTGCACTCCCTTCTTACCGCGCTGTTCTGGTGTCCTCCGAGATGTGCCTCCATCGAAACGCTGCCGCTGCGCCCGTGTGTTGTGCGATGTTAAAGATTCTCAGGTGGTCGGAATTATCCCGGAGTCCTCCATTACAGCACATTTCTCGGGGCACTCCCTTCTTCCCGCGCTGTTCTGGTGTCCTCCGAGGTGTGCCTCCATCGAAACGCTGCCGCTGCGCCCGTGCGTTGTGCGATGTTAAAGATTCTCAGGTGGTCGGAATTATCCCGGAGTCCTCCATTACAGCACATCTCTCGGGGCACTCCCTTCTTCCCGCGCTGTTCTGGTGTCCTCCGAGGTGTGCCTCCATCGAAACGCTGCCGCTGCGCCCGTGTGTTGTGCGATGTTAAAGATTCTCAGGTGGTCGGAATTATCCCGGAGTCCTCCATTACAGCACATCTCTCGGGGCACTCCCTTCTTCCCGCGCTGTTCTGGTGTCCTCCGAGATGTGCCTGCATCGAAACGCTGCCGCTGCGCCCGTGTGTTGTGCGATGTTAAAGATTCTCAGGTGGTCGGAATTATCCCGGAGTCCTGCATTACAGCACATCTCTCGGGACACTCCCTTCTTCCCGCGCTGTTCTGGTGTCCTCCGAGATGTGCCTCCATCGAAACGCTGCCGCTGCGCCCGTGTGTTGTGCGATGTTAAAGATTCTCAGGTGGTCGGAATTATCCCGGAGTCCTCCATTACAGCACATCTCTCGGGGCACTCCCTTCTTCCCGCGCTGTTCTGGTGTCCTCCGAGGTGTGCCTCCATCGAAACGCTGCCGCTGCGCCCGTGTGTTGTGCGATGTTAAAGATTCTCAGGTGGTCGGAATTATCCCGGAGTCCTGCATTACAGCACATCTCTCGGGGCACTCCCTTCTTCCCGCGCTGTTCTGGTGTCCTCCGAGATGTGCCTCCATCGAAACGCTGCCGCTGCGCCCGTGTGTTGTGCGATGTCAGCGCACATAAAATTATCCAGGAGCCGTCCACTCGGGCTTGAGGGAAAGCAATACTCTCCCTTTAGTACAAGCCTTTGTGATCAGCCGCATCGCTTACGTATGCCCTTACCTACATCTCAAGTCAGCTGAAAAAGAGAAAGTGGAAGCCATAATCAGAAAATGCGTCAAACAGGCAGTTGGGCTACCCATGCACACAGCGACTGAGAAAGTCTTAGGTCTCGGTCTTCATAACACCCTAGGGGAGATTATTGAAGCGGTAACGGTCTCGCAGTACGAACGACTAACAGCCACACCAACTGGCAGACACATTCTGTCCACACTCGGCATAACATACGAACGACAAGGCGGACCAACAACTGATCTTCCCAAACATATACGCTAGCTTCTGGTCATTCCTCCACTACCTCGGAACATGCACTCCGATTTCCACGCTGAACGTCGTGCAGAGGGAGCCAAATCATTAGGCAAACGCTTCCTTAATGATACCTCTGTGGTATATGTTGATGCAGCAGATTCTTCGCCTGACAAGATGGTAGCTGTGGTCACCACGGAATGTGGTACATTCATAACTGGGGGCACTATACGCACTCAGCACACACATATTGGAGAAGAAACAGCCATTGCTCTAGCCATTGCGGGATCCTCGGCAGAAACCATTGTCAGCGACTCAAAATTGGCAATACGTAACTACACGTTTGGAAGAATCTCTCCACAAGCAGCACGGATTCTGCTAAATTATCAGCCCACCCGGCGCATTCGCCTAATCTGGACGCCTGCTCATGCCTCCCTTGCTGGTAATGAGGCGGCTCATAACCTAGCTCGAGAACTATCCCGCCGAGCTGGGTCGTGCAGTCCACCCGCCCTATACTCCGGCAAGGACAGGTTGTTTTCTTACAGAGAAATCCTGCAGCACTACAGGCTTGCAAGACTCAGATTTCCCCCAGCAGATAAAACGCTTTCCAAGCAACAGGCCAAAGCCTGGCGTAAACTTCAAACTAAAACCTATCCAAATCCCCAATTGTGTAGCTTCTATTCGGATGGACTGTACTAAGACAAATGCAAAAATTGTGATGCCAAAGCCGATCTAAATCATATGATCTGGAACTGCCCGCAGTCCCTACCCGCGAGTCGCTTCATTACCGACTCTGATCATTGGGAGGCTCTGTTGCTCAGCCCCGACCCGGGCACACAGATGAAGCTCCTCCAGCTGGCTGAAGACGCCGCCGCTGCCCAAGGGATAGCGGCCGCCGTTTAAGCGGGGGGCGACTTCGGGTCGCTCCTCTATATCGGCTGGAAATAAAGTTCCACCACCACCACCGGAGCCGTCCACCGCGGCATCTCCCTTACGGCGCTGTTCGGGTGTCCTCCGAGATGCGACGATTCACTGCGCCACATACATTCCTCGAAGGCAATTTCATATTCCTAGAATGAGGACGCATTGACGACCAATCTCCCTTCCTCGACATCGATTAAAACCGACGCCACAGGGTGCAATAAAGAAAAGATAAAGGCAAACAAAAATGTAACCGCTCAAACTCAGCAAGCAATCCCTACCGTTATCAGCAATTGTCCTGCAGAACACATGTAGGCGCACTGATAAAGCGCGCAATAACGCCTACATTGATCAAGGGTGTCTGCAAGCGTTTAGGGGTGGAGAAATCCTCGGAAATGATCGCGATAAGTTCGTATTTTTTTTTATTCAACTTAAAGTACACGCTATTCGCTTTATTTTTGTGCCTCTTGTTGAATTTTTCATACCTTACCTAAAGGCGCCGTTCGGGTGTGATTATGAGGAGAAGCAGGGTATAGTAATTATCTAGCGCTTGGTGAAACCTCAATGGCGCCTCGAGGAGAGGCAACACTGTGTCAGTGAAATTTGGAAGAGGAAAAAATGCCGCAGTGAAAATTATTTTTTGAGGAAAGGAAATGGCGCAGTAAATGTCCACTTTTCGGGTGTATACCTCAACCGGCCATGAGGAAAGGGAGGAAAATGGGTGTAACAGAAGAAAGAGAGAAATGGGTACCGTAGTGGTGTGCTCCGGGATAACTTTAACCACCTGGGAATCTTTGAAGGGCACCGACATCGCGCAGCACATAGGCGCCTTTTGCATATCGCGTTAAAGGAAACGCGGCCACCGTGGCATAGTGGAGGGCTCCGGATAAGTTCGACCACCCTTGGTCTTTAGTGTGCACGTACAGACGTGCGGAAAAAATTGGCGGGGGCTTAGCTTTGGTTAAGCCTGGTAGGTTGCGAAAGCAAAACGCAGCGCCTCCACTTGAAGGAACGCAGTGCGCCGCGTCTACAGGTCAAGCGTGGCTACCGGCCGCCGCTACGCGACGACTCAAAGCGTCTTCGGTAATTTTTTTAATATTTTGTTTTTGATGTTTTTGCGACTGAGAGAAAGAACAATCTACAGCTTGTATGACGTCACGGCGGCAGTAGCGCCACAGGTGTGCAGCGCGGCAAACACACACCGTAACTGCAGCCGGGCTCTTTGAAGGAGCGAGTTGGTCGCCCATAATCTACAGTTGGTATGACGTCACAGCGCCAGTAGCGCCACAGGTGCGCGGCGCGGCGTAACTGCAGCCGGACAATCTGAAGGAGCGAGTTGGTCGCCCATATTCACTCAGCTAAAGGTCAATCGTAACTGCGGCTGGGTCACGCGAAGGCTTGAAAGTGCGAGTATTATTGCTTTCGCAATAAAATGAAGAGATCACGCGACTGACGGTGACTGCGATTTTCGAGCGAAAAGCTCTACTCTTCGCATGCAAAGGAAAATTTATAAATTGGGTTTTTGAGGACACGAAATGGCGCTGTATCTGTCTCACATATTTCGGTGGACACCTGAACCGCGCCGCAAGGGAAAGGAGGAAGGTGGGAGTAAAAGAAAGAGAGAAAGAGGTGCCGTAGTGAAGGTCTCCGGAATAATTTAGACCACCTGGGAATCTAACGTGCCCTGATATCGCACTGCACACAGGCGCCTTTTAAAGGCGAAAGCCTTTAATGCCTCATGCTGTCGTTAGCAATCCGTGTTGGCAGCCGTGTCTGCGTCCGTGTCGGCAGCCGAGTCGGCCGCCGTGTCGGCAGTAATGTCGACAGATGTGTCCGCGTTTTGACGGGTGTCCACCGCGATATGTTAGACAGTTACTGCGTAATTTCCTTTCCTCAAATACAATTTTCAGTTTCTTCATTACGGCCCCTCTTTCTTCTTTCACTGCCTCTTCCTCCCTTCCTGTACGGTGCGGTTAAGGTGTCCAACGAGATGACTGAGAATTACAGCGCCATTTCCTTTCCTCAAAAAGCGTTGCGTTCAAAGGGCAAGGCTTCGCGCCGAACGGGGTGGTGGGGTTCCGTGGACTCCCTGGCAGCGCTACAACATGCTGTCGCGTTCCACTCCTAAAGGCGAAGCTTAAGCGCCATTAATTAGCAGTCAATTAATTATGAGTGATTAATCAGTAATTATTCATTAGTTATTGATTTGTCATTACTTCGTCATCAATTATGTGTGACGTCATCTCGTGGTGACGTCACCAGTGTCACATAGGCAAAGTGGCGCGGAAAACGCTTTCGCCTCTACGCACTTCAGACAGTCAAAGTGTCCCCTGAATTTTTTTCGTTTCGCCTCCATCGAAACGCGGCCGCCGCGGTCGGGTTAGAACCCTGGTACTCCGGCTCGGTAGACATGCGCCTTAACCACCAAGCCAACGCGGCGGGTGCAACTTATCTCCACTTTGGAATTTTGCATCAGTTCGCTAAGCAAAAAAAAAGTTTGCTGTGGCTTAGATAAGGTTAAACCTGGATATCTCGAAGCGAAAAGCAGCGGCAAGGCGGAGGAGGAGCCGCGCGTGTAGTGAATACGGGGCTGTCTTAGAAGGTTGCTTTAGAGACATGTACCGTGGCGTGCATTCCTCTCGGGTGTACACCAAGATATGAGAGACAGGCATTTGCTTTCCTTAAAAGCAATTTTCATTTCATTTCATTTTACTGAAGGTTCTTCCGGCGTGGTTCAGGTATCCACCAAGATATGAGAGGTGCAGGAGTCGTTTCCTTTCCTTAAAACCAATTCTCTTTTCATTTTCCTTTCCTTACGGCGCGGTACGGGTGTCCACCGAGATATGAGAGATTCCTCATGCACTGCTTGTGTTTAATTTATTTTTTATTTATTCTTTTCTGCACACCCACATTTGTCAACAATTGCTGTAGGCCGCAATGTGAGGTAACACACAACACGTAACCTCGGTAACATGCTGGCCGTATCGAATCGAACGAGAAAAACACCACCTTAAAAGACATGCTTCATGTAACGCTATAGCACTGAAAGAGTGGTTTTGTGTCAAGAAACTGAAACGAAGAAGTGACTGCGAGTGTTCATACTTGAGCACTCAAAGAGTGCCAATTTTTCTGAGGGCGAAGGAGAGAAGTTAGTGAGCAGAGTGGATGAAATAGCGCAAAGACCTCACACTGCTTATGACAGAGCTCTGAAAGGATGTCCCCGTCAGGCTCTTATACTGAGATGGCGGCCTCCGTCATCAGGCACCAGTAACGCACTGGGATGGACACGCGGACATTCCATTCTCCGACAACGCGCGCTCACAGCTGACGTGTACTGCTCTCCACAAACGAGAACGGCGAGCGCGAAGGAGTGCGGCATTAGCTTGGGACGCGGTGTTCGTGTGCAACCCCGGTGCACAGCTTAGGCTGACAGGAGACCAACCTTGCCTCCCCTTTCCCCAGCTGGGCCTGGGTAGCCAAGTCACCTTTTAAGGCGAAGGCCTTTAAGCGCTCATACTCGCGGCCATGACTGTCCATCCGTTCATCTGAAGTAAAAGTCGTAACTAGTCATTACTAGTCACAAGTCATGGCTAACAAGTCATTAACCAGTAATGAATAGTTAGTGATCACTGGTTAGTCATGACTGGTTAGTCATCAACCAGCCATGACTAGTTAGTCATGACTGGTTAGTCATGACTAGTTAGTCATTAACCAGACATGGCTAGTTAGTTATGACTGGTTAGTCACTAGTGATGACTGTGTAGTCATTAACCAATCATGACTAGTTAGTCATTAGCCAATCATGACTAGTTAGTCATGTGTCATAGCTAATTCCAAGTCACCCCATAGCCGGCTCGTGTGTGCCTACGTACGTCGTCTCGTTGGTCATCAAAGTTGGTCGTCAAAACCCTCAAAGTGCCCCCTGAATACTACTGAGTTTGTTGGTTTCGCGTTCTCCTGGTCACGCACGAAGCGTAGTTTTCAGTGAGCAAACGCTCGCTTCTGTTCTGTGGCAGTTAATGATTCCTTGATTAAGGCAACGACACCAGAGATCCAATTTATTGCAGACAAGTAAGCGCAAAAGTAGAGTACCAGTGTTTATAACGAGCATTTTTGAAATTTCAGAAAATCAACTCAAATCAAAACCTCACGAAGTAAATCTGGTTTCAAACTGTGATTATTCACTGAAAATATATTTTATTGTGCCATACATTAACACCAACGCCTTATTTTCGTTTATCTTTTGCCCTTCATATCAATATTTTCCTGGTTCACAGTGATTTTAATTTACATATGATGTGCCATGAAGTGTGCTTGATCGTGTGTACCGCGACTAGCTTCAATTATTGGTCCGGCAAGTTATCTTGCACTGCTTATTTTTTAAATAAAAAATGTAAAAATAGTCTACAAGTAACTTTGCTAACATAGCAATACAATGCGTAAAGTCGGTGGCATTCACACAGCGTTGGGTCGACGAAGTTAGAGTCCTCACACCTGCATATAAATAAATAAAAAGGTATAAATAAAAACTTTCACCCCTATCCGCATGATGCGTAGTTGCTGGCAGCTCTGCCTATGCTCGTTGAAGATGAAAACAAAATTTTTACATTGGCGGCACACGGAAACTAACTTCCCTCAACACATCTACTCTGTATGCCCAATGAAACAAGGAGTCTGCCTGCGTACAGTAATGCAGTACAGGCGTAGACCATTCTACAAGAGCATAATAAGAGCGCGTGCTTAACTACGCCCATTCGCAGGCAAGGGTAATTGCGGTTTACAAGTGCTTTCTTCGCAACTAGTCAGCACTTGCTCTAAGGCCACTAATGAGCTGCAAGCAGCTCTCGCTAGGATCTCCCGCCTAGTTTTCTAAACGGCCGTTAGGGGACGTTCACACTTCACCTGAGCAATTTAGGGGGGAAAAAACGGCGCAATTTACGGTGAGTAACTGCATTACGGCCCAGGTGCTTTGAACACTGTTACCCCGCTCTAACGTTTCCGGCATTCCGTCGACTGAATAAATAATTAACTGTGGTGCTAGCTTGATACCCAGTGTGCCCGTAATATCCCCAACTGCACTGTGCCTTGCATGCTATGGAGAGCAATAATGGCAGCTACTTCGTTAAGCCACATTCTCCTTCCCTCCGCGGCAAGGCCAGATAGGAAACTACCCCGGAAATGCTGCAAACTTTGCAGGTGCCTGCAAGTTATTCTGGCGGCAGTGGATTGTGCGTGGGTCTCTTCAGACGCGGCACAACACACGCGGCGTAATTTTACGACATGCATTACCCACGGCGAGTGCCCCAGGTAAATGTGACGCTAACTCGGTCTTGGTTCCCCCATGTCACCTCTCCTGGCACTTTTTCAGCACAAACATTTGCTTCGCGGGGCTGTTAGTAAATGTAGGACCTAAGGTAATGAAAATAACTACACCGTGGAAGAGGCAATTCTGAGAGAGCGTACGAGCATAACAAGTCTCTGTGAATAAGATTTGTCAGCCTTTAGAGGGGTGTCGTCTTCATTGCTCTCAGGTGCGGGCCTCGCCGCGAGAAACAAAAACCGAGCTAGAAGGTTCACGTGAAACCTCGAAGCGACATGTTGAAGCACTGGCAACACCAAATTCTCGTCGAAAATGGATGAGGTACATTTCCAATAGACACAAAAAGAGACGTCTGCGGACGTCTCAAACGTCCCCGAACGTCCAAAGGAGTTTCAGTGTCCATTGGGTTATATGCCAGCGATGGTTGCAGTTTTGCGTCGCAAATAAGGTTTCAGTTCGCGGTGATATGTTGTCTGTAGAGGGTATTTAGCGGTATTTTACTGGTACTCCCCCAAAACGCCGGATCCGGCCAGTGAATGAGACCGAGATGATGATGATGATCTTCTTGTGGATTGACTCTTTTTAGAAAGCGGTGAGAGTACTTGTGTCCTGGCCGAGATATAAAAAGAAAAAATAATAATATCAAATGCATATATAATGGCACAAAGCCATCTTGTTCGTGTCTGGATGGGCAACTATGCAAAACAAATTCGGTCATGTCATTGCCTCACCGACGCGTTGTCTACCGCATGTCTGCCACCGTCATTGCAGTCGAGCTTTCGAGGTGTGATGGTTGCGGCAACATTTATTATGTACAAGGAGGTGTTTGGGCTAAGTGCCTATTGGCCCAGGTACTCACAAATCTAGGTGAAACTCCTATTCCGAAGCCCCAATGGAGTAGAGATCTCCGGATCCGTGCACATGTTGAGTTGACAGCCACGAATCCAGCGCGCATTGGATCGTGGCGCCATCTCCATGTGGAGGGTGAAAGCTTTCAGGCTCTTGATGCGGGAGTTCCTTTGATTTCCGAAGGCCGTGCAGATAGAGGCTAGTTGCTGGAGAAGGGACCGAAACGTCGGCGGCGGCACTGGCGGTACACAATAGTACACTAGCGCGCGCAACGCACCGCCCACACTTCGAAGACTAATGCACTACCCCCCCCCCCCCCCCCCCCCCCCCTCCCCGTGTTGTTGTACAGCGTTTCCTTTGTGATGGTCTACTTGTGTGCGCAGCACTACTAAATACGAAAGCATCGCCTTGTCCTTCATGGTAGCTTGCCAGTCGGTGCTAGGTCTCTGATTTCTGCACCCGAGCATGCTGCTCCTTATGCGATCGGTGCCCTTTTTGGGTGGATAGGGCCAACCCCTCTCAATAAAGACCATAGTAGAGAGCAGTCGCTTGCTTGGAGACTATAAGACACACCGCGATCGAAGTGTACTCAGAATAAAGGCCTGCTAGGCCGGGCACCCGAAACTTTACCACGTTACTTGGGCGTGTAAGAAACAGTGGTTACGCCAGTAAACAACATGCCAACCTCAGAGAGGCGCGAGGCCGCGCTGTCCTGCTCGAAGTCTAAACAGCAGCTCACACAGATAGACACAGCTCGCAAGACGCTAAAGGCCACTGGGGTCCTGTACTAAGGGCCCTACCTCCACCGAAAGAAGTGCTTTTGCGACAATAAACATTTTCATTCATTCATTCATTCATTCATTCATTCATTCATTCATTCATTCATTCATTCATTCATTCATTCATTCATTCATTCATTCATTCATTCATTCATTCTCTCTATTATCTGCACTCGGCAGTGGTCGGAATGGTGCCAGTGGACAGGCTCATGTAATTTCTTCCACTTTGTTCGTTGAGCCACTGCCCACACACATACATATAATTTCAGCGGCAAAATCTCAAATTAACTTCTCTGATATTTTTTTTTCTCAGGCAAAAAATGGTTTTAGTTCCTTTTGTCGTAATTTTCTGCGCAAATGGTACCAGCGAAAGAAAAACAAAATAACAGGAACAACGGAACAAATACACCTGTTCACGCCTGTATATTAAACTATAGCAGTTTTTCTCTCTCTTACACACACACACGCACGCACACGCGCACATGCACGCGCACATGCGCACATGCGCGCGCACGCACACACACGCACACACAAAAACAACAAAAAAACATGAGCGCATTGCTATGCAAGCAGAAAACAAACTAAAAGGCATGCAGTGGGCCAAGAGACAAAACTGCATAGACAACAAGCTAAATGGTGAAAACACTAGATGTTGAAATTAAAGTTCGAAAACCGAGATCGCAATATTTATAAAATACATTTATTTAAAAGTATTATAAACATATTTATTGCCGAATAATTTTAAAACATAAAATCAACCCTGAAGATGTCCTCTCGAAAAACATTTCTAAGGGTGGTCTCACAAACACAATTTTGGGAACCTCTTCTGTGTACTTATCCGCCTTGTAGCTTATCAAGAATCTTGTAATGCACAAAAAAATATCGAGATATGAACTTGTTCTGTTACCTCCAGTATCACCGATATTTAACCACTATATTGATTCGGGCAACGTAATTAGTATTTAATTTTTTCTATGTCAGGCTGCTCTTTCTGACACATCTTCGTTACTAAGGTGATGTTCTTGGGGGAGCAGGACTCCTTCACGCTTTTAGCCTTGGGGTCGAAAATCCGAGCATCCTCTAAATTGTTTTCTTTTTCTTTTAACCAACGGCAACTGCCGGGAGCGTGGCCCCTGCTCAACAGGAGGGATTGCGTAGGTGTGTTTAATATTCAAGCGAAGCCTCCTTAAGGCTAAGTCCTACCGAGACATAGCAGCTTTACTCGAAGATTTTCGAAAAGAATACACCTGCCTTTTATTTTATTTGTACGTTGGGTACTCGCCACACTGTACTTTCATCCTACTCAAGAGGATCTACTTACTCATTTATCACGACCCGACTTACATTATGTAAGGATAGCAGCTTCCTGAAACACGGCTCCTTCGTGCCTCTTGCTCACGATGTAAATGATGCAGCGCGAAGAACAGCCGCCTCAGCGCTCAAAAAAACACATTCAGTTTTCACTACTGCGTTGGTTCTAGCTCGCTTATATTCTCGTTCTTATATGGCGTCTTCGCAAGCAGCTTCACACCGCTGGTAGTGATGCTCTGGATATTCAAGGGGTTCTTGGGTAAACACCTCGTTTGGCTTAGGGAAGAAATCTGTTGTGGTGTGTGAAAGACACTCGAGGGCGCATTATCGCTGTTTTTGTTAGTTTAGTACTTGTTCGTCCGCTGGATTTTTTTTTTCAATCGTGGTTTTGGGAACGAAAGCGGGATTATAGCTCATTTTAGTAAGAAGCGTGGATGACATGGGAAGCAGATTACTGTACACTTTTTGTATGCCGGTTGTTTCATGTAAGTTCAGGCGCCAGGCTTCAAAAAGAAGCGGTGCATGGCAGATGAGTGTGTATATATATATATATATATATATATATATATATATATATATATATATATATATATATATATATATATATATATATATATATATATATATATATATATCGCTCCAGTAAAGTTCAATTCTTAGAGGATAGTAAAATCTTAGGACACGAGCAGTATTTCGGCTGCGTAACAAAGTGCACCCCAACGCGTGGTACTTTCGGACAACTGCGTGCCTTCGAGCCCTATTCAGAAATGCCCAGGAGAATTAAGGAACAGATGACCTCGAACAAACTAAGAAATCAACAGCCCTCTCATAAACACAGCCGACTGTGGCCTTACAATCTTTGACATCTTTTATGAATAACAGTTTTATTGTTTGCTGAGCCATCCAGATTAGTTCAAAAAGCGGGCAAAGCAAAAGGAATGGCTGGGCAAACATTAATCACCTCGTAGTAAGTTACAGTAGTAATAGTGCATCCCTTTCGAAAAACTGTGTTTATCGCCGAATTTATAGCTTAGTTTTAAAAATCAATACACAATTACTAATTATCTGAAGTATTACTGAACAAGGCGCGAGCATATAGCAGAAAACATGAAAAATTAAGTGTGAGGTGACTATAACAAATGATGAATAATTTTCTGGCTGCATTACAAGCATGAAGTCGGACAACATGAACTGACGGGCGAGCTGGTTAGACATAATTCTTAGTGGACCTACGCGATGGCACGAGGCCAAAAAGGTGAAGTCTACGTCTCGTAACGTCTTCTCCTTTTCGGCCTTGCGCGTTGGGCATGTTTACTAAGAATTATGAACTCGGGCATCTTCTTTAAGCTCTGTTTCTAAGACAGCTTCCCGCCTTGCTTCCTTGGTTTCCTTTAGTTTCGCTTTGCATCACCAACTCAATCAATTATGGTTAAGAGTGGAAGATACAGGTTTCTCGGCTTGATTCCCGCATGTGGTGCATTAGCAAAGAAAAAATGTATTGCGGCGAACGAATCAGAAGCGCTGCAGTTCCTCTTACCCGGAACTTAGCGGACTTCCCCTGGAAGCGAAATGAGCATGACAAATACGCCGGAAATCATTACTGGGATTGCTCCGTTTCCTGGAGGACGGCGACGTTATTAACCAGTTGCTCGCCCCTTTTCCCGCCTTGCGGCTCCGTCCAAGTGTGCAGTCGCGGTTACGCATTCTGGTTAGCGATCCTTTCTTTTGCTGTCTTTTTCTGCGCCGTGCATCCGCGCTGTTCGCCTCTTATGCGTCATTTAATTACCGGAGGAGTTCTCAGGCTTTCGTGCTTTACTTGCTGAATTATCTGTTCACGTGCGCTAGGTACCCGTCTTTCAGCGCATAGCTAACGGTGCCGAAGCAGTGCGGGTAATCACATTCAACCGAGACTGAAGTTTGGATATGGCGCCAAAGATTATTGGAACTTGTTTCTCTTTACTTGCGTTCCTTTTTCTAAGCGTGCATACCCAACACATTCTTTTCTTTTCTTATTCAGGAGCACTCAGCTCACTTTGTGCGATGGCAGGTTCTTCTTGGGTCCCATCGAATGATGATGAGAAAAAATAAATTTCTAAATTTCTAAATAAAGCGCCCGTGTTGTCATCTTTCTTGTGTTGTGTCCCCGTTGCGCTAAAAATCCATTATGTCTGAAAACCAACTAGCTCAGCAGTTAACTCTCTTAAATTTTATTGGCGAATATTTAGGCAGCCAAATTAAAAAGAGACGGGGTGGGGATTGACTTCACTTTGCATCTTTGAGGTTCAAACCACAACCACTGCTTTAAGGGTATTCAGTTCTTCATGAACGATGGCATACAATCTTGTTTATTGAGCACAAGTGCTTTTTTCTGAAAGATATTGTATCTGAGCTTTTAATTATAGGCATATAAACGCAAATGTCTTTCTTAGATGCGATCCAAAATGTTAAGTATTCAGAAACGATTGCCTTGTTTCCGTTTCACCGAGCTTCTGTCACCGCGGCACGCACAGGAGGTGAAAAGTCAAATTTTTCTAAAAGTGAACTTGAACTGTGGGTGTTCTGATCCCCCACCTCTGAAATATTTTGAGTGCTAACGAGCACTATACAAGCGTACCGAGGATCGGCAGGCTATATCGGCATCTCATTTAAACGACATAAGAGCGTCTTGTCCGTTCAGCGAAGCTACATAACGCCATTCAGTCATTCAGTATTCACTCTGGGCCCAACTCCCAACGCGCCTCCCCGTCCGATCAGGAACCCGATTTTAATCCGGTCTATACATTCAAAGATATTACAACATATTATCAAAATTGTCATCGCCTTTACCCTAGCCCATGTAAAGGCCTGAAGAAGGCGGATGAGCGGCTCCTTCTCCGCCTTCTCACCAATGCATTGCTGTGCCCGGCAGCGCTAAAACATTTTGACACCTCCTTTAGCGGCAGCTGCCCACACTGTAGTGCAGTGTCTTCTGACACTTATCACATGGTGTGGGCCTGCCCCTCCAACCCCGCTATTCCCCCTATCCCCAACCCAACCCGGGAGGACTGGGAGGCGACCCTGCTCGGCTGCCACGACTTACAGGCCCAACAAGCCTTAGTCGGGCGCGCCCGGGCGGCGGCAACCGCCACTGGGGTCCCATACTAGGGACCTCCACCTAGTGTTTGTAAGGATCGGTCCCTTACGGGCTGATCCAAACATACCTCCTGCTCATTCGTAATAAATGTTTTCACCACCACCACCCACCAACGCGCCGTCAGTCTAGTGGAGTTCACAGTTCAAGGCGCGTTGTTCTTATTTGGAGTTGCATTTCTTTCATTTCTTATTAAACAAGGCCCATGGCTACGAGGGTCACAAAGAGAGCGGAATGGAATTTGGATGATGGTAGAAGCGCAAAACCACCCGTTGTCCAAAGGCAGAGTAGTCAACGTTGGCAAAGCCGCAAGGAAGTCATGGGCAGAAAAATGGCCATTTGGGTGAAAAGCCGGATGTGTAACTGCTCGTAAAATGCATTCCTGGCGACTGCCCAGAGAGGACCTTGTATTCCAGAAAACCTACAATTTAAACCTGTATTGTTTGATCTTGTTCATTTTCCTGTCCTTCCAGAATCACCGGGATGAGCACGAGTAAAACGTCCTCCTACCTGAATGTCGGCGCGTAGGGTTCATGCTGTTGAAGTAACGCGTGGTGTTTATTGTCATTCATTTGTGATATTGGACTAGGTGTGTTCTGAAGTGGGCTCTTTAAATTGGACGCAAATATGACAGGCAAGATACAAACCGCTTGTCTTCATCTAAAAACAAGAAAAAAGTTAGCAAAAAGTGCTAAGTTAGGAAGTGTGCACCTAATTAAAAAGATTCGGCTTCGAAACACTACCAACGAAATCTCTGTGTTATGAAGACTTATGCGTTTTATTTTTAGACGGAGCTCGACACGGGTCGTGCTCCGCTACGGCGTTGTGCTCCGTATACTTATTTCTTCATTAGTTCGTAAGTTGTGTCACTGACGTAACCTGCCTCAAAAGACGCACTCACGCTCTAGAGCTGATGCGACGCTTTGTGCCGCATGTCTTTAGCGCCAGCAGCACCAGCAAAGGAAGGGGGGGGGGGGGGGGGACGAATTAGAAGACATGGTCGCCCGCCTGCCTGCCAAGAAGCCTTTGAGATCGTCTGGCAGACTCGCGCGCTTATACAGACTTGACCACTGCCTGCCGCTCCTAAAGCTCTTTCCTCCTCCCACTCTTCCCCTTTCCCTCTTCCGTATAATTTCGGGAGGCTGGGTTTAATTGTTGCCCGCAACCGTTTTTGCGGGCGAGCCGGGTGTTCCCTAATGGACGGTCTTTCGCGACGCGCTCCCGTTTTTCCGAAATGGCTGAGCGGCACTTGGGGATGCACGAGGGAAAAATTGCGGGAGCAGGGGAACAACGGGGTGTGCGGCCGGGAGCACGGGACGAGAGCATCCCTTTGCGGGTGGGAGTGGGGAATCCGGGAATAAAACTGGTGCTGCTTCCCTTGGTGTCTAGTTTAATGCAATTAATTAGTGTAGAGAGGGAATGAGGAGAGGATGCGAATACAACGATGCAATGCACTATATTAAGGATGCCATCTGAAAACAATTCATTGATTAGTTTACTAATTACCCTCACTTAGCGAAGAGAGCTCCTGCGTGACCTACTTCATCTAAAGTGTTATGGACTCGAACGAGGAGGGAATGAAAAGAAACAGTGGCCTGTACTTGAAAAATCGTGTTTTGATGAAATGCAGTTTACGCACTCAATTCCTCATTCACTAAAGCCCATTACCCATTAAAACTCATGCTGGCTGAACTTCCTTTGCGATGCTATTAATGACGGCGGAACGACACCCTCGCCTAATCCTGTAGCATAGGATCTAATTAAGAATTTAAATCGTTAAGCAATGGAAATAGTGAAGCTTTACTGTTCGTACCTGACGAGAAAAAACTCGTTATTAAACTACAAAAAGAATACTACACGGTTCTCTTGCCACAATGCTCCTATATATTAGCTTAACGTTCTCATGGATACCAGACGAGCCTGTAGTTCTTGATGATCAGTCATCGCCGGTGATGCTACATGGCAGGACGTGTTTTATTTCACGGTTAAGGAAACCATAACATAGGCTTCATGAACTACGGGGACATTCAGCCCTCGATGTGAATATATAGTGTAGTGTCTGTTATAATATATATCGCTTTTAAAGAGCATGTTTTGTGCTCATTAAATTAGAAAACCTTTCATGCCAATAACGGGCCAGGCGTTTCTTCTCAAGCCTCTCAAATCCATCGGCCGAGGACGTGCAACGCAATGACCGCCATTTAATCTTTGCAGTAGTATAGTTGGTCTAAATCACTGCTGGTGGTTAAACGACCACTACGGTCGTGCAGAAATCTCACTTTAGCTACTACTGCTGAGTGGCTAGGTTTCCATATATTCAGAGGCATTTCCAACTGGGCTGGTGACAGCTTAAAATACTCAGGTGTGCATGAAAAATTCGCGCGTTTCAGCGTACCCAAATTTGTTCATGCTTGTAAAAGAAAACATTTGTGACCGAAAAAATACTTTGTAGTAATTCGAAAGTTATAGCATATGGTCAGAGTCTTTAGGTTGTAGTTTATGTTGGTATTTCAAGAAACAATAAAATTGTAAACACACAAACTGCAATTACAAATTACCGGGCTAGGTTTTCGATAACTGTAGATGCGCGGACATTCTCGAGAATCTCCGCGCATGCGCAGATGTGGCTAGCCCGGCCTTGCCCGGTAGGCGGTGACCTAAACACTGTAACGATACGCTAAAGCTCTCTTTTGATGCTTAATGCGGGTGTAATCGCAAATTTGGCCGTATGGAGCGGGTTCTGCACCGCACACTTAAAGACATGAAGTCGATGCGTAACCCCTTGTTTTTGTTCCCAGTCGCTTTGCTTACACGCGGTCATTCTAGCCTAGCTAGAGCTGTTCAATTTTTCGTTCTCAACGCGAATAAGTTTGCTCCCGAGTCTCGTGTAATACTCGCCCTGACTTCGATCGGTGGGCTAATGTGCTTGTACATTTAGGTTCAGTATATCCCCGCCCTGCGAATTACGAGTGATGTTACCTTCAGTAAAGTGAAGTGTTGTTTTTGCGGACCTTTTCCGCCGCTTCTTTTCACTTACGTAAGGCGCACGGCCTTCTAAAGCCTTTGAGGCAGTAAGGATGAATAAAACTTTGACATATAAAAATGAAACGTTTATTGTATATCTTGCCCAAATGCCCTTCCACAGGGTTGTCTGAGGAAGAACGTGTGCGTAAAAATGACCTATTCTCCTTCCGACAAGGCCACTTACGCAGGTTATGCTTTTGAAGGCATATGTTGTCTTTAATTGTGTTATTATACTGATTTTGGACGTAATAAGTTGTCAAGGTGAGCTGTTCAGTGCTCACGGAAAAAGGTCACCGCGAAGGGCAAGCGAAAATTGGGATAAAAAATATCTTCTGTGCAGTCCTAAAGCGGTTTTCTCAATGAAACAAGAACTTGTGAGCATTTTGGCACTCTTTGAGCGCTAAGTACTCGCTGCGGTAGCCGTATAGCTGCAGGCCTCACCAGGGTACACGTCAGTAAGACCTCTATCTGGATCCCATGAACACAAGGCCACATGCCCGAGAGCGCTGAGTTTTGCCTCTTCAGTAAATTCAGTTTATAGTCAGCTTCTTTGTGTGTGTCCGTCTTGTATATTTTTTGATGCACCGTCGGTGTACTACGTTTACCATGGAAAGCAGGAGCTGTGGTGCGTTGGCTTTAGGTCGCTTCGTCTATCACTGCTTTTGAGATGGACGCTTAAGCAAATGACCACAAAGAATCGTGCAATATTTTCCGCGTGCTTGGCCGCTCGCTTTAACGGAGTAGCTAGCGCTGATATCTGCCCATTGTTTTATCAGCACCTTTGTAAAGCTGTCTGCCAGGCGTGGTTCGAGCAGGAGCCACGTCGTTTGAAGGGGCTATTAATTTCCCCGAAATGCACCATATCTGTAAATGCACACCGGATTTAATGCATAAATATGTTCTGTAGTAACTGTACCCTATTGAGACGTGCCCTGAGGTAATAAAGTACATAAATTGACGCCAGTTTGTAGCGCCAAGGAAACCAACGTTTATATTTTTCAACGCAAACATGCTGCGCAATAATTTTGTGGTCAAAAGTTCGACGAAAGCTCGTCTGGCGAGGAAGTGACACCCTTTTAAAACCAAACACTCGTCAGAAAGAAGAAAAATGGCGTAATTTTTCTTCTTTTTGGCGAGTGTTTGATTTTACATTAACAAGGTCATGGCAGTGCTCAAGCTTTAAAAACTTGCAAAAATGGGAACGAGAAGCTTGCTCGCCTTTCAGGGATTCGGAGATTCTAGTGTATCAGAAGGGCTGTACAACAATGCGGATGGAGAGCAAATCTCATGGGCGAGACACAATTGACAACGGAAGAAGTGCGTATATTGCCTAACATATTTGCTGGTATCCCGAACGCTAAATACACCAAAACGTAATCCGACAGCGAGGCGCGGATTTGAACACCCAGCCTGATGAATAGCTCACTGAAGAAGACAAAAAGAACAGAAAAATCTGCCAAGCGCCCACAATATGCGAAGGAAACTGATGTGAGTGTATTTGCGCAAGAACATTCAGTGCGCTTCTGTAGATATGATGAGTTCACCAGCTACAACAACAAAAAAAAAATCACGGCGTTAGAGGGGAAGTAAAAATGCGAGCCAGAAAAAGCCCGTCTTCCTTTCCGGGGCTTCGCAACCTGTGCCTTATAAGAGACGTTTCCCGTTCTTTGTCACGCTGGTGCACCAGACTGTCTACATACGGTACACTTCGAGTTCAGGGAAGGAGATTAGGGTACCTGAGAAAAGCAGGGAAGAAGCTCGAAACATGCGTAGCAGTCGATGACAAGTATGACTCTGTTGGACGTAAATTAAGAAGAAGTTCGCTTGCTTAATAGAATTAAGCGAAGAGGAAGCCAGCTCGAAGAATGCAAAAGACTCTGCAGTTGTGACGGTTTGTAGCTGCGGGTTTCGGCTACCGAGCCGAAAGCTACTGAGAATTGTACTCACTAGAACATCGGGAATAATCGGAATCTGATCGTTTCATGCTATGGTGCACTGTGCGCAAATTAAGTCAATGGAAGAGTACAAGAAGAGATGCACGCGCTGCAATAGGCACAGTTAGGTTATAGGCAGAAAAACTTTAAATGTATTAATGTCCGCATGTGTGTTTTACTAGAGAAATGAAAGAGCTAAATGAAGATGCAGTATGTCGACAGTACAGAAGGAAGAGAAAACCTTGACGCGGAGATAATCAGTGCACCGTTAGGACTGCACGATACATTGTGTGTATGCGTGAGAAGGACAAGTGCGGTTTGACATAGACGCAGTACAGAGGATAGGGAGGGAAGTAGCAGGTAGAATTAATAAAAACGCAGAATTCATTCATTCATTCATTCATTCATTCATTCATTCATTCATTCATTCATTCATTCATTCATTCATTCATTCATTCATTCATTCATTCATTCATTCATTCTCCAGAAAAACAGGGCGGCCTAGCCAGCTTGAACAGTGAAGCTAGCTTGAAAGTACTTGGAAGTCTGAAAGGTGAATGTAAACTGCTTCCGTGCATGAATTCGCAAAGTAATGCCCATGTTCTCGGCAGGTACATTCTGCAGGAGCTATTAAGCATTTTGCTCTTTCAGGAGAGAAATATGCAGCCTGTATCTTTGGCGTCGTGTACGCAAAGCAAGCAACGGACTACTAATCGCAGTCTTCTGAAGCAGAAAAGTGCAGAGCATTGCTCTTCGTTTACCACCTAGGCTGTTAATTCTAAAGATGGCAGCGTTTCTAAATCTTCTGTTTCAAGGCGGGAAACAGTTTGTATTTTTTTAGTTCTTGACCTACCGCTGGCTCCTTGTCTCCGTTCTAAGGGGGCTTTTGCAGGAGCTTTTAATGACGCCTACTGCTGGTGACATTCACTAATGGAACGCTGTCTACACTGCAGCCCTTGAGGCGCCTTCAGCGTTTTCAGCGTCCTCTGCCTGCTTGCAGTGCTGCCACAAAGGCAAAACCATGAAAATATTTTGTCGCTCAACTTTCAGTCTCGGCGAAGGAAGCTAGCTTCGGCCATTAACTAGTTCCTGCGAAAGCTGCGCTAATGGTCTCAGTTAAGTGCGTGATGCCGACACCTGATCTGATTCGAAATTTTTTAGAAAGGAACGTTTGCGCCCCTCCGCGCGTTGCAAGAAACACATTTCATCATCAAAGCCGCCATCTTTGAACGCTCATAAACTGGCTTTAAAAGAAATCGCATTGTTCACGTCTAACATTTCCCTCTAGACTTGCATTAAACCGGGTGTGCCTTTAAAGTACAGACTGGTTTCAGCGCATTCTCTGCAGTGTAAATGTGGGAGCGCCTCCGTCAGGCCTTCCTCCGTCTTTATAAGGCTTTGCCCGGAGGCGAACTGCTTCTCAGAGACGTCCAAGTTTCCACGCTCCTCAATGTCAGTCTTGGTGAGGGGGGGGGGGGGGGGGGGGGGGGGGGGGGGCTCGAGCGCTGCGCTGCGGGCGATTTGCACTCAGGGCGACGCTGACAGCGTAATGAAAAATAAAAACATAATGAAGTCGACTGGGTGCTGTGCACACATCACTTTCTGCAGTGGCTACGCTGCATAAGCTTTGTAATCTCAGGACTGCTAACTGACAAAGCGTGAGTAGTTTCTATGAGAGGTGAACTCCAGGAAAAAGCTATGACAACTAGATAGATGTGAATACGCTGCGCTGCTGCCACTATGATTTTTCCCCTCGCAGAGGTGGGCAGGTAGCTTAAAGTGGAAGTAACGGTTAAGGAGACTGACAGAAAAAAACAGATGAAGGAAAGTTATCGGGGATAACCATACTCCTCTTTCATCTGATAGCTTAGATTTTAGAAAGAAAAATGGTTCAAAAAGACAAAGAAAAAAGCGAGAAAGACACAGAGATACAGAGAAGAAAAGTTATGGTATAGAGGCAAAAGGGTGCTTTAGTTTGCATGCCACGTACTACGCAGACATTTACGACGGAAGACTTCAAAACTGCAGCTAAAGTAGCGCAGTTACGGTCGCATCAATTGACGAAGGCAAGGCCACACATCTTTCGACGCCTGGAATGGTGGGGTATGTGAGACCCGTTTAAACCAGTATGCATTGTCAGCCGTTAAACGTATGAAGAAGAAAGGATGGCGTTGGCTAGCTCTTATTTTTAATGCCTTAGTGTTTTCATGATATTAGTAGTCTTAATATATAAATCTTACCGCGCGTCATTGAGCGGGCTCGGGGCCTTTGTAAAGTTCGCCCGTTCGATTTCCCAGGTAGAGCATTTATATTTAAATTAAGGTCGGTCTATAGTTAAATAGGCGGGCAGTTTTTCAGAATGTGAACTAAGTCGCAGATATAATTTCAGATAACCAAGGGCATGGGTAGCGCCATTGTTTACGCTCATAACATGGGGAGCCCATGAATGATTAGTGTCTGGCTGATTGCTTGGAATTATTACATTGATGTGTATGGTACTACGATGCCGCAAATGATATAGTTTTAGTGTAAGATATCACTGTCAGCGTTTAAAGGAGGTAAGATTCGTCGTATTATTATTTGAAGGCATTACCTGGTTGGCGAACCAATTTTCTACAAATTCCTTGTTGCACTTCATGTGCTATTTGTCCCTGATATTGGTGATACTGGTGCCAGAGACAGAGTCCAGTCGTCATGAAATAACCAAAGGATAGAATAATGTTTTGGGGGATTGTTTATACAACGCTCTTTGAGCTTGAGTAAAAGGTTACTTCGCGGTTATAAATCAAGCCTCCAAAATCAGGGCCAGTGCTTTAAGCTTGAGCTGCGACCACTTCCTGTGCCATAATGCTCGACATCGAAAACTACCGCTAGAATTTCGAATTTTTTTTGTAGACTCCATTGATTTTCATTGCAGTCAGAACCACAGGGTACGAGCGTAAGAATTATCCTGTTTAAAAAGCGAGTTTCACTTCGCTCATTTTCTCCAAAAAGTGTCACAAAATCCGTTTTAGTTAGGAGGCTTTGTTGTTAGACATACGTGCGGTCGCGTATTAGAAAGCCCGTGGGAAAAAAAGCCATTTTTTTATTCTTTGCAGCTGCATTTTAATCACCAGAAGGTCGTGCCTAATCTCGGAAATACACAGTCGATGTAAGACGACGACACAGAATCACTTTCATCATCTTCCTGCACGGTCTGAGTCTGTGTTGCGTTTCAGGTATCTTTGAATTAACCCATTGCAACCTGTCATGTTATCCTTTCTTCAGCAGCCTGTGTTTAGGAGAGTTTTCATATAGCACTTCTGGGTAAGTTTAGAATTTATTGGCTGAACGTTTATTAATTTAGACTTCACTTGAGAAATTAAGATTCAATGTATTATCTCTCAGAGAATGCATTATCTCTCAGCGCCTTTTGCGGAACGCAAAAGGCGCTCGTGTGCTGTGCGATGTGAGTACACGTTAAAGATCCCCAGGTGGCCGAAATTATTCCGGAGCCCTCCACTACAGCACCCCTTTCACTCTTAGCTCTTTTGACTACAACCTTACTCCCTTCCCTTACGGCGTGGTTCAGGTGTCCGCCGAGATATGTGAGACAGTTACTACGGAATTTGGTTTCCTCAAAAACCAAATTAAACGCCCCTGCGAAATTGCAGCGAACTTGTCTTGCGGCAGCAAGACAAGGCCTCAGCAGCTAGAGAATACACTTATGGACTTTAGAAGATGTAGCCTGCTGCGTGAAACTTGGTAGCCGTGCCCATTAAAATGTCGTCAAGCCGTTTTAATTTGTTATTTATTAACCTAATGGTCTATTTGGCATTGCATAGGAGGAGGAGCACGGGAATCAAACACTGCAAAACGAGGAGAGAGGAATTGCGCGCTTATTCGTTACTATAATTAGGTTCAAAGGCGAGAGTTATTTTCCAACCACACGTATAAAAAAGCAGATTTTCTACGATGTCGCTTAATGTGCATGAAGAACTGCACTGGAGTCTCGGTATTTGGAACTCGATTAACTCAAACTTATACTATAATCGAACTAAAGCTTAAATGCCGTAAACTTGAAGAGTATTATTAAGGGTGCCCATTATTGGAGCTGTACGTAGTTAAAACCAATCTGTGGTGTCCTTCGAAAACACATTGTCTAGAGCCGACAATTATCTGTAATTCGAGTTCAATGCGTGCTCACGGCCATGAAAAATTAGTTGTACACACTACGGATCTTAAAACGAACATTCAGCTCAACACTGATGCTAAGTTCCAGCACTCCTTTTTCGGGGTCGGCAAGATAGCTTTCGCCAAGGCTCTTTGGAGAGATTAAGCCGTAAAGGGCGATGCGTAGAAGCAGCTCATGCTGCTAGGGAGGTCCAAGCGGGCGACCAAATTACGGCGAATTAGAAATGCAAGGCTTCCATCGTGCAAACAACCCCTTCCTTTCTCTCTCTCTCTCTCTCTATAGTGTTCCTGGTTTCCTGGAACGACATATATTAGAGTGGGGGCACGTGGTGATCCTACTGCAAACCTTCGTGATTACTTCCAGGTTTGCCGAAGTTAATTAATCCTACCTCGGCTTTTCACGGGAGGAATTCGCGTGGTGGGCATTCTTACGGACAAAAAAGCGGTGCATACGATGAGATGGGATCGGAGGCGTGCAAAATCGAAATTCGAGAGGCAGAGTTTTAGAAGACACTGAAGCACAGAGAGAATCTTGGTTTGGCTTCAGGCAGACTCCACCTAGGAAGAAATAGACGTGTGCCTTTCGACCACCACGGAATGGATAATGTATACGGGCTTAATGAGAAAGTTGAGAGAGATGTAGTTCAACACCAATGGATAAAGACCACATACATTTTACGTTTTAATTTTGTACTTTGAAAAGGAAAAACCTCTTCAAATCTTTATTTTGTTGCTGTTGGCTTTATACTCATGTACTAAATGAAGATGAATAAATTTGATTTGATTTGATTTGATACACGGTATCGCATTATATGATTTAGGGCGCCTAAACCATGACGGATTTTCAGCTTGGATTCACGCGTATAGATATCAAAAACTGATGAGATTAATCGCAAATTAGGATGTGAAAGCCATCGCAGTTTTGCACCTGAGTGCAGCTGTTGCCCGGAATATAAATACACCAGCATAATGGTCAATGTAATAGTAAGCGTAATAATTAGTAAAGTGCGGTGGGAAAGTGGAACGGAAAACGCTCGGGGCTCGCCGACTCTAATCGGACTCTCTAATATCCCGGCAGGATGAACACAGGAGGGTATAAAGAACGAGGGCTGAAGTGTGAGGAGAGGAAAGAAAGATTTCACGTACGGCACCTTGAAAATTCTCGTCAAATACTGTCCGAGCTCCTGAGGTCACCTTATTTATTGTGTTTGCACGTGTGCGTCCTTGTTTTTCAACACCCGAACATTGTTAAAGAAACAACCTTTTTCCCTACTTCAGTCCTACTACAAGATTAAAGAAATACATTCCAGAGCAGATTCGTACAAACGGTCCCCTTATTCCGAAACTAACAAGAAATCTAACAGACTTGAAGGTGGCGTTTCATTCATTAGTTTCATTTAGAATTTATTAGTTTCTTTGTATGCATGATTGATTTTGGCATATGTTCTGTTTTGTCGCTTCCATTTGTCCCTCACCCTCAGTACCAGCCCCCCCCCCCCCCCCCTTTCCCTTGGTGGTCTTACGGTAGAGCATTCGTCTCGCACTCGGCAGGGGCTGGGTTCGAACCACAGTGCAGTTGGGCACTCAGCCGTTTTCTAATGGGAAGAAGTTTTTCCCTGGCCTGGTGCACGGCTTTCTCTGGGGTGAAAGGCTTGAAAAAGGGTACCTGGTTAATCCTTCCCTTTGACGGAACATTGAACCTCGAAGGACCTAAATCCGCCTTGTGCAGTAAAGCTCGTTTGTGCCCACTTGCGCTATTAAAAGGAGCGGTGTGGGCGCTGATAAAAAGTAAAAATAAATTTCCGGCCCTTAGCCATCATGGGCCATATTCTGGATGTGACCACTCAGTGTAGATGTCAAAAATACTTTTTCTTAAAAAAAAAAAAATGAAAACGCCGCCACCGCGGTGTTGGATCACGTTATTAGGAGGTAGCATCGAATCGCATTTAAAGCAAGCGCGTAAAGTGCTGTGCTTCAGTTTTCAAGCTTTTAGCGAGGATCTTAACTCAGCATTTGTAACAGTTAATGATGCATTGGTAAGTCCAGTTTGGGCTAACATTATGTAGCAGGGAAGACGGGTCCGCTGTGATCACAGCCGTAGCGTTCTCATTTGGGGCTCCAGTCACCGCGGACCGAAGTGGAGATGCCTACTTAGAGTATGTGTCCAGAATACGCACCCTGATGAGGCATCCGGAAAACTTTCCTCACAACGCAGCCTTTGGCGTCCTCCTTCGTGGTTTCGTTCTTGAGCCACTCGAAGTATGGGTCCGAGCTGGGCGAGTAACGCCATCTTGCGACGGGTTGGGTCACCGCTTAGTGGAAGCGTTCTCACTCGAAACAGCACGCGAAAGATGGCAAGCAATGGCGTTAACACTTGATTTTCGCTTAATGTTCGATTGGAATTGGCGAATATTGATGTACGCCGTTGGCTCTAATGAGGTTAACTGCGAGCTGCATTTTGTTTGTCGTAGGAAATGGAGTCGTTGAGAGGGCTAGGTTAACGTCCCAAGTGATTTGTTACTGCTGCACGCGAGACAGCAGTCCTCCTGCTTGCTCCTCCTTCGGAGCAACTGCATATCAGAAGCAGTTGCTCCATTATGCTGCACTCCAGAGAAAAATCTGAATATTTGTGCAGGTATATTTGGATCTCTCAATTTCACAGATATAACACTAATGGCTGGAAAACTTTAGAAATGCAGGCACGGCGCACGCTTCCCAAATCACGGAATTGCAGCCCTGTTCTTCAGGAAAAAGCAGCTACGTCCAATTAATTATTTTCAACATTATCCCAAGCTATTTCCGCCACAAAAACTCTGGTACAATGTCTTTTAGTAAACTCTCAACAGCGTAAGACACGAAAAAAAAAAGTTACAGATCCAGACACCGTTTCCAAGGTACGCCGTAGAAATTCGAGATGTCCGTGTTCATTTCTTGGAGTTGAAACGCGATATTTTTTTCTAAGCACGAAATATCCCGGCTGTTCTCTTCAGCGGGAATATAAAATTTAGCCGGAGTCGCTGAGTTGTTGAAACGAGCTCTAGACGCTTCGAAAAAGGTTTGAAAAGTCGCTCGCTCTGTCTGTCGTAGAGGCGCTGCCGCAAAGGTATCTGCAGTGATGTACACAAACGTACCCAGTGATCAGTGATACAGCGATGAATGAAATTCTAGAGGAAGCGTGGCCTCCTTGGACTACTGATTAAATGTGTTAGACGGGTGCAAGAACGCCTATTTTATTGGCAGCCACATCTTTCATCACGCACTTTCCAATCGCTTTAATTTTTCCATGACGTTTTCTTAATTTTTTGATTCCTTACCACGAAATGAAAGGCGCGGTATCTGTCTGACTTCTCGGCGGACACCTCAACTACGCCGTGATGCAAGAATTATTCGAAATTAAACAGGCTTAGCGGTGCAGAATTCGTTCTCTTTCATTCACTGTTTCCTCTCACTCGCCTGTTTGGATTCTGGATTAAAAAGACGTAGGGAAATTTCTTTCACAGTTTGGGAATCGGTTCACAGGGGATTTCTACATTTTCGTTTCGAATGTATTGTCTCTGTTTTCGAATACCTTATCGAGGTGACGTGCTATTTTATTTTCTAGTGGTTGTAGGAAAGTTCTGCCCTCAGTTCGCCGGGTGTTTTCACGCTCCGTGAGGCATGGCCGAGACAGCACTTTGGAAGATTGGAGTCGCTCCTTCCTTGGGCTATTCTCCCGTAGGTCCTACGAACACATATATCTTATATATACAGCACGGTCGTGGATGTTAGCTGTTTCCTTTATTTTCTCCTTTGCGATCTTAACAGCCTCTCTATTACTTATAGGCTTCGCCTCGTTTCCAGGGCCGCAAACTTTCGCTACCCAGGGGGCTGATGGTTCGCCCATTTATTTCTTTTTTATCTCCGTCCTCGAGCGGCACGTGGTCGTTGTTATGTATGGCCTGTTATCGTGAACGCTCGTCTGCCTGAGAGGCGTTTGTTTTCAGCAGATGAGTTCTCACCGCTTCATAAAGGAATAAAACTACAGCTTCTGTTAACGGATAACTGGCAAAGGCACTGGGATTTGATTAATTAAAAATGAACATGATGTCGGTAATTGTGACCAGGATTGTTATGCACATAAGAGTTTTGAAATGACCAGAACACATAGAAAGGAATAAAACGTGAAAATGGAATCAGAGACGCAATAAGCGAAAAAAGTATGCGGAAAGAAATTGCGATAAAATTGAGTTACCAAATGATTTAGGCTCGGCATAGACAGCGATCCAGGTAAAGCAATTCCCGCCCTGAAGAAGGTAACAGAAAACGTAGAAATCTTTAGACGCTAATAATATCCTGCATTTCTTTGAGGCCCTTTTTTAATAAATGTCAGTTGCAGTGGCTTTCAAGTCACTGTTCATCGTCGTCTTATGATTTCTCCTATCACCGTTAAACCAATTGGGGCAAAGCGTGTTCTGTTGGAAAAAAATAAATAGTTTCGAAACATAAGGACGCAAAACTGGGTGAGTTGGAGTCGTTGAATTTTAGAAAAATAGCTCAGTGGAAAATAGCACAGTGACTCATTTGAAGCCATCCAAAATCAAGGAGCATGCTTCATAACTTCGAAGTAGACGTCTCAGCTTTGTATTACGAGCATGAAGTAGTCCCTTGGCCCAAACCCTCAGTACTGTGCAATAAAACTGAATGAACGAATTTTATTTCAACTTTGCTGCACATCCCGAAAATTTGTTACATCCTCCTGAACGCTCTCCTCGCTGCTTATTTAATTCCTTCAACATACAGCATTGGAACGGTTCATCCAATGCGTTCACCAATATTTCCTTTGCATCGTCATAGAAGGATGGAACAACCTTCCAGAAAACTTTGCCATAGAAGCTACTCCCTACAGGCTGAGAGAGATACTAACTGACCTCTACAATTTACAATAGTACTTTCCCTCGTGCTGCTCTCCTAGCGATACGAACTGCTTTTATCACTGAGTTATCGCCTATTTTTCTGTGTTTCTACATGTTTTTTAAGGCGAAAGCCTTTAATGCCTCACACTGTCGTGACCAAGGAATGTTAGCAAGTGTATCCGCGTTTCGGCGTCACTACCTAACAAAAAAAAAAACTGTGTCGAGGCTGGGAATTGAACAAGGCCTTTGGCATTTGAAGTGCAGACGCTAAAACTCCGCCACGAAGGCTCAGGGTTTGAGCATGAATAAAGGCGCATCTAGTGAATGCACGGGTTTCATAAATAAAATAAAAGAAAGTAAAATTAAAAATAAGAAAATAAACCAAAATAAAAAATAAAATGAAAAACTAAAGTATGAAAAATGAAGAAAAAAAAAATGGCTGAGGCTTAACTTGGTTAAGCCTGGAGAATGCGAAGCATCATCGTGTCGCGTGATTTGGAGGCGCACAACCACAGCGACGGCGCGAGGTGGGCCCCCGTTTCTCCACTGTCGTGACGTCATCGTGTCACGTGGTGTGACGTCATGTATCACGTGATATGGAGGCGCACAACCACAGCGACGGCGCGAGGTGGGCCCCCGTTTCTGCACTGTCGTGACGTCATCGTGTCACGTGGTGTGACGTCATGTATCACGTGATATGGAGGCGCACAACCACAGCGACGGCGCGAGGTGGGCCCCCGTTTCTCTACTGTCGTGACGTCATCGTGTCACGTGGTGTGACGTCATGTATAACGTGATTTGGAGGCGGATAACCACGGTGAAGGGCTGAAGTGGTAGCTAAAGTAGTATGCTTCGCATAAAAACAACAAACAGTGCGCCAGGAAACGCTTTCGTTTTGCAGACCTTTAGAGAGCCAAAGTGTTTAGTTCCTTCATGTCTCACCAACTGGCCTACACATCTACCGTCCTAAATCATGGTGATGCGTAACCGAGAACGCATCCCACTTTTAGCTGTTTTGGTGAGGCAACCTTAACGCGCCGTATATCAACTAGCACAGCTTCGTGTCTGTTACATAACTGTTTTGGCGCCACTGTAGTGCGCCAAAATACTTATTGGGGTGTTTTAAGCATGCAAAAGACAACCTATTTGATGCCTTCAAGGTAGTACCTCTTCGTTTACATAAAGGCTCATTGATTCTAGAAAAGGGTTGATTCCTCAGAGTTTTTGAAATGTAACTACGATATCTCTCCTGAACAAGGAAAGAGGGAGTTAGCTGTCCATGCATCATGAATACTTCAGACACGCATGATTTGACGTGTATTCAATGCTTAAGCAAACGCATCTTATTTAACTCATATAACTTATTTCAAGAAATATAATCTGCGTTGGCTTGACAAATCTCCCCATTTCATGCACTGCCTCAGACCTCGGAAACAAGTGAAATTCTTTCATACAGTCGACCCCCAGCCAGCACGCTGAGCCACCCGGACTATTTTTTATTTCACTGCAATTGCATAAAGTTAAATTTACTGACATTTATAAAAAAAATGCTGAAGCTTTTATCACGCTGTCTTACGGACGAGAAAACAACTACATCATTTGTAAGGGGAAAAACTAAGCTAGCGTCAAACAGCACGAAAAAACACACCGGCCCGCATTTAGGATTCAGAGTCGAGGTACTTAAGACCCTACTGTTGCATACTGCTTTTGTCTTTATCTACGTTCCCCTATTACATCATACGAGCTAGAGAAGGAGGAAGGCAGCGCCTGGGAACGTCACATCTGCGTTATTCACAAGCAGGCACGCTAAAACGCCGACTCGCGTCGCATTTTCCCGGCTGCAGACGACGAGGTTCCTCTATTTCCTTAATTTTTTCCCCATATGCATAACCATACGCCGCTCAACCACGTGGGAGGAGACGGTAATGGCCCGGACCGCTGTTCATTAGGGAACACTCGGCTCGCCCGCAGAACGGATGCGAGGAGCAATTATACCGCGCGACCAAAATTACCCGGAAAAGGGAAGGAAGCGGGGGAGGGAAAGGGTGAGGAGAATTCAGGAAGTAGGGTAGAATCGGTCACTAGGAGAGCCTCAGTGGTGCTCACAAAAATCGGGAAAGCCAGGCAGGCGAGTATGGAGGAAAGAAAAAAATGCGAAGAGAGTTTTAAAAGCTATGGTCATAAATCTTTACAAGCACACCTAATTCCATTACGTGTTGGCCGTCCAATCGACACTACCTTCCTCCAGCCAATGGGAATTCTTCCGTCTGTTGACGTCACTTCTCTGCGACCAAATGGGGAATATTATGAACGGCGACGCATGTCGAAAGCAAAAAAAATGAAGATGTGAACGACCGCCCACGTGACGATCGAGGCTCGGCCCTGAAAGCACCTCACGGGCCATCATGTGCGGCCGAATTTATTCCTTTTAATTTTGACGATTAGGTTTCAGAAGTGTCACGTGACGCCGCCTTCAAAGATGTTCGCCCTCGATACACGCAGGGACGCGGACGTTACGCTTACACACACCGCCATGACCTTTGAAGGCGTCGCGGTCGGCAGCGATGCTCCTGCGATGAGCACCATCCTGGTTGCATCCAGCTCGTTTCATTTGTGGGTGTTCTTTCTTATGTCAAAGTGCAAGAAGGCTGATAATTATACAGAGCGATGTGTGACTCATAGGAAGTACTAGAATGAATCTTCTTGCTAAACCGATGCCCTGTTAGTGTTCGCATTCTCGCAGAGGATGCATCAGGTGGTCTTTGTTGTTTAATATTGTTTCCGGGTGCGCTTGGTGCTACAGTGAGCATAACTCCTCAATGGTGACAATGATACGCCGTCAATATGAGCCTAACTAGGTTAGGCTCATAATGACGTTAGGTGAGGCTCATAGGCCTTTCCATATGTCTGCAGTGAACCCTGTCCTCTGCAAGCTGCAGCTACCCTATCCCCGCAAATCAGCTTATCGCATCCGCCCACCTGAGTTTCTGCCAGCTCAAGCTACTCATCACTTTTTTTGGAATCCAGTGCTTTGCTTTTAAAGAGCATCAGCTATCTTGCCTTTTGCACTACACGCCAAGCCACAAGTATTTCTGTTTGATTTCCACTAGGATACTATTACCTCGTGTTTACGCTGTTATCCATTGTGCCTTTTTACTGTGTGTTACCGTTACACCTATCATTTTCCTATGTATAGATCGTTGCGCTGTCATCCACTTTATTTCAGTGCTAATCTATGGTTTAGCACTGACGTTGCTTATCCATAGATGAGTACTGGAAGATAACACGGTTTTATACTTCGCTACTGAGGAATTTTGGCAAATGACCGTTCTGGATCTGAAAGCTCCTGTCAAATGCACTCCACTTTATATAGCCATTTCTTTTTTCTTGTCTCCATTATATGTGATACGCCACCCATTTGAGGATAAACGTGGCTATTAGTCGGACAACTACGCATTAAGGTTAAACCGGGATTTCACCTTGTATTCAGCAATACCGGGACGAGCGTTTATACGACAATGGTCTTATAGTAATTAAAGACGCATCCATTTAGTGAGATTACGGTAAGGCTAATACCGTTTGTACTTAAAAACTAACGTAGCCACCTCCACCCCAAATAATGAGTGGAAAATAGAAAAAAAGAAAGTTGATACCAACACCAGTCCCGATTCCTCGCCGAGACCAAAGAAGACGTGAAATTTCTTGCCGTAATCTCCGCCCTGGTGTAAACGTACTGATAGTGCCATTTGCATGCTCTTATCTATGTGTTACCGGTGCAATCCTGGCAGCGCGCCTCTGACACGGATATTTCTTGTCTTTTCTTGCTTCTGTGTTGGTTCATTGCGTAACTGATGGCTTCACTGGCAGACGCGCGCAACTTATTCCAAAAACCAAGCCCACCAGCGGCATATCGACGCCGCGTGCTTGTGCTTGCCGATGGCCGGATTATGCAGCGCGTGCGAGCTCTTTTCCGAACAGAAGCGTTAGATCTTCCTTTTTGACACATACGCGAATTGGAATACAGCGTCCTCTTCGGATCTTGTGCTGTTGGCAGGCGCCCCGCATTACAAACAAGTACAGTAATGTCGCCAGCTGACGCGTCAGACTGTTTTTCTATGCATGCTACGTGCGCTTCGGACTTCAGTGAAAATTCTGTTTCACAGTGTAAGTCAATACATGTCCTTCATGTCAGGGTGTTCCCATTAAAGTTGACAAAGGTTTTGGATCAGTAGGTCTAAGAGTATTTTCTGTATGAAACTACCCCATGCTCTCTGACACGGATCTGAGTGCTTTCAGAAACATAGAACAAGGTATATGGCGCATATTTGGTTAAATACATACGGAATAAAATATATATTCAAACTGAGATTTGGAAATTACCTCAAGACGAAGTGTGAGATAATCTTTGGCCGCGCGGAGCAGGAGAGAAAGAGAAAAGCCCTTCATTAAACAGTGACGTAATAAGCGCTCAAAATACATTGGGCATTGTGCACCAGATCACGCTTGCCCTCTAGTTTCTCCGACGCCAGTCGGGTGCTCCCCGAAGGAGTGGGGCAGAGGGGAAGATCGGAGTTCGGAGAGCTACTGGGCACGGGGTGAGACAGTAGTGAAGATTTAGCATAGGGTGAGGGGCAGCTGAGGCAGCAGTGATCAGACCACGTGCGAAAGAGATGTTTGGTTTCTTGGTTTATTGCGGTTTAACGTCCCAAAGCAACTCAGACTATGAGGGACGCCGTAGTGAAGGGCTCCGGTAATTTCCACCTCCTGGGGTTCTTTAACCTGCACTGACATCGCACAGTACACGGGCCCCTAGAATTTCGCCTCCATCGAAATTCAGCCGCCACGGCCGGGATCGAACCCGCGTCTTTCTGGCCAGTAGCCGAGCGCCATAACCACTGAGCCACCGCGGCAGGGAGCGAAAGAGATGTAGGCGGGCGGGTGAAAGAATGATGTTCAGGAAGTTGATAAATATGAAGCAAACTTTTTTTGCAGGCTGCTCGACACTCCCCTTTAGTTGCTCAAACCTTGACCGAAAGCAATTGCCTGGAATATTGGTGAGAAGTCTCCGATTCCAAATGGTACTTTGGATGCAGCGCTCAGACGTTCTTAAAAACTCCGGTGAAGACAGACGTGCATTACAGTGTACGCGGAGCCTGACGAGGACTTAGATGACCACGATACAAAACGCAACCATTATTTACAGTGGGAAGAAAAATACAACTTCACTTTCTTTTAAGAAAATGCTTTACTATTCGATGGCCGCGTAAGCCCGTCTTGACGGCAAAGTTAGAAGCCGACAGCTGAAACACAGAGAAAAAGTATATGGCTGTTTCATTGAAGCAAGTTGCTTGAGAGTGAAATATTCAGCTTATTTTATCCTTTTTTTTTGTCAAATCCAACCTGGCGATCGCACGAACTTTAAGATGACATAAACACCCTTAACAGTGAGGTATTCCTCTGCTCGTCTGGCTCTATGCTTCTGTCATCGTAGCGTTCATTTTGCTCAACGCTTCTGAGGAAACGTAACAAGAAGCGATGTGTATGCGGATAACATCTCCAGCATCTCGACAACGGCCGAGCGCCCGAAACAGTAGCTTTGCGAATGATGATTGCATGGCCTTTTGAAATCACTTTTCAAAGGCCCAAGGCGATGCGCTCGTTAAACTATTCCCACTTGAAGATCGAGTTTGCTTGAAAAAATGTCGATCTATTTTTTCGGTTTCGTTCCAAGACTCCGTTTGCAACTCTGGGATTCCTTTCAGAATTGGATTGTTGCGCCTCGATCTGTTCTCTACGTCGTCCAGAGCACCCAATAGCTGATTAATTTTTATTTGCAGTGTGTGTCAGTACTCAAAGCTGTTTCATTAAATAACACCATGTGCCGGGCTAGTTGGCTGCGATCCATATGTACCAGCAGCGCAAACACAAAACAGGAACAAGAAGGAGAAGATAGTAGAGAGCACTCTCTACCATCTTCTCCATCTTCCTGTTTTGTGTTCGTGCTGCTGATACATATGGATATGTTTCATTAACAGTGATTTTTAACCTGTACACGCCATTAACAGCAGCCGCCGCGGTGGCTCAGTGGTTATGGTGCTCGGCTGCTGACCCGAAAGACGCGGGTTCGATCCCGGCCGCGGCGGTTGAATTTTTTTGGAGGAGAAATTCTAGAGGCCCGTGTACTGTGCGATGTCAGTGCACGCTAAAGAACCCCAGGCGGTTGAAATTTCCGGAGCCCTCCACTACGGCGTATCTCATAGCCTTAGTTGCTTTGGGACGTTAACACCCATAAAACCAAACCATTAACAGCAGTTTCCAGAGTGGATACACGTTTAACAAGGTCATCGATTTTTGCCGCAATGCCATTCAGCTGGAGCTTGGCATCCTACTGGGATTCAACATTTCCTGCGTCTGAAGCTTCACGTTTTGCAAGAATAGCATCATGTGGTACATTGTTATCACCAGGACCACGGTTGGGTTCAACGTTACTAAAAGACAAGAGCCAAATAGTGACAAGCAAGGCAGTTAGAATTATGCATGCTCAAGGAGCAGGGCAATGCAAAAGATAAGTGGAAGACCCAGTTGACCGGCGCAAATCCTTCCTGCGGCGATAACATGTGAACGTGCCTATACGGGCGCGGTGCGCGGAAAGATCGTCGCCCATGATTTGCACTACGCGCTTGCCAGACCCATCAAGAAAGCAGGGCAGGATCTGCGACCAAACAGCGCCAAAATCAGTGTCCTTTTCGTAGGCGAAAAAAAATGGCTGTGGCTTAGCTTGGTTAAGCCGTTAAAGGGAGACTGAAGCACTTTTTCTGAAAATCGGGCTGGCAGCAGCATCCTACAGTTTTTCATGCTGTATACTGGAATATTGCATCCAAATAAGGCAAAAACAAGCGCGAATTGCCTTTTTTAGCCGAAATATGCGGCCTGTGCCGCGGGGCACGCCGCGCGGCGCGCCGCCGCCCGTGATTGGTCAAGAGAGGTCGTGACGTCACTTTGAGGACTGGAGAAGCTGCCGATGCGGATCCGGCGCTGCGTTGAGGGCAGATCGCAGCTTTCCGTGTCGTTGTAAAAGCGAATACGGCGACTATTTTTTTTTTTACTGACCACCGAAGTAAAGGATACCACAGTTTGCTCATTCCACGTATCACCTGAAACCAAAAAAGACACAAGCAAAAAATTCTATGCCTAGCACAAGCATACGCCAGCGTCAAAGACGCGATACAGACCATGCGTAAAACGTGCCAGCACAACCTCGGCTCGTATTCTCGGAAAGGAAGGGGTGCGAACAATACTCAAGTCAATTACCACCACCGGACGCCTCCTGGCTCGCCCGGAAGAGCGTCATCCTAAAGAAAAGGCCCAAAGCAATGTGTAAATCCTGTTCTCAGTACCCGGCGTTGCAGGTTGGGGCAAGAAAGTATTTCAAGTGAACGATGAAGGAGCACGAAGTTGGTGTCAAAATTAGCGAAGCGCAGTGGCCAAGCACTGCGAGGCATGTGACCACAAGATAGTGGCGCAATCATGGTGCGCTGGAAACCAAGCCAAATACGCGCACAAATACGCTTCACTCCTGGCGCGTTCAGCAGATGCCAGAAAATATTAATCGCTGCCTCGGAAACGTTCGCCCTTCCTAGATTTGCAGTTTAGGTTCAGTGAAGTAGTTGCCAACTATATGTGTGTTTAAAAGCCAAGCTAGCTGTAACTCGCCCGCTGCCACAACTTGATGAAGAAACCGAGTAAGGTTGCGGTGTTTTTTTTGCAAAAACTCGGTTGGCATTCATTTCTCTCATAAATTTGCATCCGAAATCAACGTCGAACGCTTTCATATTAGTTGCTTAGCCAGGATTAAACGAGATGCCCCATATGAAGAGCTTCGATGCTAGCTTGCTTTGCTTTATTGTGCTTTGCTCTGCTTGCTTGCTTTGCTTGCTTGCTTGCTTGCTTGCTTGCTTGCTTGCTTGCTTGCTTGGACACGTCGAACCGAGTATAAAATCACTAACCGAGCCTTGCTGAGAACGTCTCAGGTGGTCTGGCCGCACCTAAGCTGAGGAGAGCGACACATGCTTAAGCCTCTATAAGGTTTCTTCAGGGGCTAAGTGAGCATGTTTCTACTTTTAAAAGAGGCGCTTCTTCGGAATGGTGACACGCCTCTTATGCGCGAGGAAATCGATGGAACTGTGTCATGGTTCAGCCGCGCCTTTTCGACAGAAATCTCCAGAGATCACACTAGGACAAGCTCTGCCTGTAGCCGCTCTTACGAAAGTGTTTCGAGCAGAGTAAGCTTGCTTTAGTCGGCTTGAATTCTTCGTCACAGCAGTGAGCGGTTGGGCTGCGAGCTTGTGGTATTGCAGAAAACAGTGGAAGACGACACAGTCGCGGCCGTAGTTGTTCGTGGACACGAACGCAGAGTAGTACCTGTTGAATCTGATTCTCAAGATCGGCTGACACGTTTTGTACGTCGCAACGCACGCAGTACGAGGAACAACGCATGCAGCACGAGAAACAACGCGCTCTGAAAGCTCTCTCGGGTGCGCCGAAGTATCCCCGGCTCCTCAACGTGACGTCACTTTGGCCGACATGGACGAGGTTTCCCTCTCCGCTGTTCCCCTCTCCTGCGCTCGCGCGGGGCGCGGGAAATTTGAACATCGCGTTTTTAATTGGTGATTGCGCCATTGTTTTAGCCAAAATCGAAAAAATAATTTCACAGACGTGATCAGCAATGACACTACTTCAAAACCCTAGAAGGTTAGCTGATTCGAAAACCGCCTTAGTATCCCTTTAAGCCTGGTAATTGCGAAAGCAATATCCGTTGCTACGCCATGGTTCAGCTGGTAGTGTAGCTGGTGGTGGTGCTTGTGGTTAGACTTGTGGTGATGCATCGTTTATACAATCCAATCCAATCCAATCCGCGCCTCGCGCGGCGGGCGCAGGAGTTAGGTAGCAGCCACCACGCGCGGCCTCGCCTCGCGACGGCACAAGTTGGAGCCCTGCTCTTGCAGCTGTGACGTCACACCGCTAGGCGCGCCGTTCAAGGTCAATGGTAGCTACCGCGGCCTCGCCACGCGAGGAGCTGAAAATGAAAGTAGTATTGCTTCGCAATAAAACACTCACCTAGAAGTGAGAGAGAGGAAGAATTAGCGATGCAGTAGTATGCTCACAAATCCCGATGCAGGCATCGAAGGATGTTATCAGACGGTATTTCATCCCAGACAGGCTGAAAGGAGGAGAGCCGAATGAAGCGCCGCCACGATGGCACAACACGTGCCGGTTCAGTACACGCGAACTTGTGTCAGCACAAGAACATGTATCCGCGTCATCGTCCTGTAGAACAACAGCCCGGAGCGTACAGGTCGCAGAAGCGCGAAGAGGGTTGTGCCAGCGTAGGTCTGTTCACGCTTTTTGGGCGAGCCGCAGAGAGTCCAGCAGTGACCGGATAGGACACTGGACGGCCACAAACCTAGAAGTGAGAGCGGAAGAATTAGCCATGAAGTGGTATAGTCGTGCTGAAACTTGTGCTCAAACTAAAGCAACTGGGCAGTGGCAGAAGAGGCGAGCGCCATCGGTGGTATACGAAGAGTTTGGAGCGGCGGCCAAGCATTTTGTGCCAGCGTTATCGCTCTTCCGCGAGTCATCGGCGCGTAAGCGTGTGGCGCTGACAAAGCTTTTAAGAGTGCAGTCGGCGCACGAACCGTAGATAAGCGGACTGTCTGTTGCTGGCCAGACTCGGTAAAAGGTATACTGCATAGTTCGCGGCAATATTGCCAGACGCGTAGTACAAGTAACGATGCACATGGTCTTGCTAGAAGCAGTAAATAAGGCAGTGCCTTTAACGACGCAAAATAGTCATGTCAAACTCAATAAGAGAATAATTAACAGAAGAATAGGAGCAGGGCAGGGTGCATTTCACGAAGTTATGTACAGCGACGGACCATTATACTCGTACATTGGGGAAGGTAAGTAAATAGGCAACGAATCATGCTTTTATTCTGCCGTGAAGCCTAAACGTGAGCTGAAAGGCAACTATGAAAATGTGGCATTCAGGGTTTGAAGAGGTACTGAGAACTCCAGTCAATTATTGTAGCCAGAAAAAAAAATTGCCTTGCTCTCTCTGCTATGTTGACGTTTGTCTAGTAGCAATCAACGCGATATCATAGAATTTCTAGGCTTCAGTTGTGGCTGTCATGGCGAATATATTGACAGTAAGACCTTAACCTGGCTTCTTTGGTCCGGTGGGGGCTTTTTTTTACAACCGAAAAGCAAACCTGAGTTCATCATGGGCACGTTATTATCAGGCTATAGCTAACAGTCTACAGACCGTCCTGAGTGCACTGCGGACTGCACTGCAAGGAAAGTTGGTAAAATATGAAAACTTATGTCTGTTATTCGCAAGAACGGGAACTGATGCTCGCTGTTAGCGTGTTCGTTGTTGTGTGAGATGAAAAGGTATATGGAATAAAAAGGCACTCCATTGAAATGCTACAGTTCAGCCAGCTATAGTCCTTAAGGAAAACTGCTGCCATCTATCGGAGTAAACGATACCGGCGGAACGTCACCATTTTCGAGGATAACGTCTAGTTCCTTCTCTGCTGTGGTTTGAAGGGCGTGCTACGATAGCTTGTGTACGGCGTGTGATCTTCGGGAAATCATGTTTTATGGCAATTCAGGCTGCAAAAATAAGTGATGAGTGGTCAGTTCACCTATCTCTGCTGCCCAAGTTTCCATGTGACTTTGCAGACACTTATTACGCGTCCAAAACGCATTCGGAGCGTTACCGGGAAGCAGCTACAAGTTTTGCACGAAGTCGTATGTTGGCCTGCCGATGCTAAAGACGAAGATGTGCATGAGGCAAGTACAGTTTTCGTTTGCTGCTGAAAATGTCGCGTGAATATCGGTGTCGTTCGGGAAAGCTTTTATTCCGTTCGATTAACTTTTTGCTCGGGTCTGCCGCTCAGGTGGCTGCTGCTGTCCTAACGTTTTCTGTGAGGTTGGATGACGTCGTAGGCGAGCGATAGTAACCTTAAAGCTCACGTTTTCCCACACTGTCGGGAACAGTAGACACTCACCCTGCCACATTTTAAATTTTTCTCGCAGTACGTTACAAAGTCGATGCGGTGATTCTAGTTTAATTACTTGTTTTTCCCGAGTGCTTAGAAATGCTCCGCCCGGACAGCGACAGCTTTATTTGCGTACCTGTACCTTAGGCCGTTTTTCATGAACCGCCAACGACATATTCGGTGTTCTCCCGGTCACATGCTCGTGGATAACCGATGCGCGTGAAACACTGCAGTTTGAGAGGAATTTTTTTTATATCTGTTCTTTAAACTGGCCCTGAGTAGTTTGCCTGAAACGCCTGAAAGAGGCGTCTACGCACGCCATGCATACTCGGCACAAGTTGAAACTACGGTTACCATTGAGGGAGCTCTCCTCATGATCCGTATTCGTTTTAGCACTGACATCGCACAGTACACGGGCTTCTAGCATTTCGACTCCATCGAAATGCGAAGGCTGAAGCCTGGATCGAACAAGCGTCTTTCGGGTCAACAGCCGAGGAGCATAACCATCGAGCTACCGGCACTGAATAAAAGTGACCACGCTATGTTTATGATGTAAATTAAACCCTGTAATATCTTTTCTTTCTGTAACAGCTACCCGATCATTGCGCTAATAAGGGAGTAATTGCTCACTGACATCCACCCAAGGGCAGCCATACGGCTACAAAGGAAAGCTATACAGCTTTCTCAGAAACTTCGCAGTTAAAGAAAAATTCGTCCTGGTTCGGGGTTCGAACCCGGGACCACCGCTTCACCGGAGCAGTCACTCTACCAATTGAGTTAACCGGGACGGCAAGCTTATGGTAGGGCGAGAGCGAATTGATCAATAACTCGAAGTGGGAACAGAGTTGATCAAATGTATAGGGGAATCCCCCAAGGTGGAGTAGATTTGTAATAAGGGAGTAATTACTCATTGACATCAAATCCCTTATTACAAATATACTCCACCTTGGCGCATTCCCCTAAAGATTTGATCGATCATTGCGCTACTGCTCACATTTGTGGGCAGTTTTGACAGGTGCTATAGCACAGCGACGAATTCGCGAGGAAAACCGGCCGGGTAGCAGACGCGGCTTGTGATGTGCTGCAGGATGAAACCGCTATTTGCATGCAAGCCATCGCTCCACAAATGATCAACTTTCCGTGGTTTTACCTGGATCAAGGTGAACGAAAGGTTGAACGGTCGAACACGTCACGAGAACAGAAATGTTTTGCAAACATCACGTAGCGCGAACGCTTTGTGCAACGTGCGCTCATGCTAGCCACTTGTAGTCGCGTGTATTTCCTTCATTAGCCTCGTTGAAAGGAAAACGAACGTTCGAAGGAAAAACGAAGCACACGTGATACCGCTGCGTCAGATAGTGGTAGCAGGGGCAACTGAGATAAGCCACGGCCCGCACCAAAACAGCGGACCACGATTGGCTTTTGCGAGGCCGAGATTTGCAGCACTGAAGCGCAGTGAAAAAACAGCTTTTGTCTGATGCTTTCTTGGTGCCTATAAAGTGTTCCCTTCGAAATCTCTTTCGCAACCTAGCGATAAAGAAATATGCCGCGCGATGCTCTTGATCAACAAATGAGAACGGTTCTGCAAAATTTGTGTCGCATATGTTCTTTCAATGTTCTTTCAGAAATTCAATGTTCTTAGTTGTAGTCGATGGAAAAAACACGTGCAAAAAAGGACAATCATGGAAGCGCTTTTCAAGTTTGACACTGAGCTGCTGAGCAGTTTTGCTCCCTGGTTGTGGTTACTCATGCCTATTTAGGATTATTTCAGCAATGATTCTGACTTCCACCGTGATATCGCGCTTCAAACACTCGCCGCACGGAAAGCAACCGTTCATTCAGGCCGGTAGTGGAGAAGGAGACGAGTAGGTCTTGCGTGGAAACTAAATGCATGGCAGGAGGAGTAAAGATTTTCATCGGGAAGACGAAAATGGCGGGCCTTTGTCGGCGTCGCGTGAAGCTCCTCCTCTAAGGGGGAAATTTGGATCGTAACAAAAACAAGAACACATTAGAAAGGAAGAGTGCAACAGAACATTTCTCAGAAACTTTTATGTTTATGTATCCTGTGTTCGCTACCCATAATTTATTTGTGTATACTCCTGTAAAACCCGCCATAATAAAAAAATCTCGTGATAAGAAGGCACAACTTCTGAGAATGTGATGCGTGAGCCTTGTATATACCCTTGGGTCCATTTATTATTGTTCTTTTTTAGTGCATATTACTAGGTGGGGATAGAAAAAAAAAACGCCGTGTAATCTTCCTTGAGTAACGTCTGTGGCACTTTTAGTGCTTTTTTAGTGTACTTTTTTTGCGTTGCTTGAGAAGCGGCACATTGGACCCTTACCTCTCTGCTGGTAACAAAGCACCCCACATGTCCCTTGTTACTGAAGCAGGTGCTTTTCTGCGGTTTCTCGCTTTTATTTTATTTATCAAGAAAAATTGTAGGGTGCCGCTCTACTTGAAAGTAGCTCCGTTGACTTGATTATTTTACCTTTTTTTGCCAACGCTTGTTATCGCTGTGACAGTAAATGAGCATGAAATATGATTAAAGCTGTATTTATTCAAATTTTGCATTACCTGAAACTTTTTCCGACGTCTGGGTTCACCAATATGTCGTCCTGTCTTTCACCTTGGAAGTAACTTGAACCTATGTAGTACGTAGTCGAATGCTGTCGATGCTTTCAGGTAATTAATCAGCCGGGAGGTGGCGGAAATTACGAGTATTGCTTTATATTTTTTTCAAACAATAATTGCATGGTTAGCTGACATGCAATTATAAGCTATGGAAGCAGTGGAGAAATAAATACTCTTTAGCACACAGTTTATTTTACAAGCTTCCGAAAAGTTACTGCAGCGGTCCTCTGTGCACGTTAGCCGTACTTACGCCGAATCTCTTATTACTTCTTGCCGATTCAAGAGCCGTCAAAGTGTGCCTTTTCTGACAGTTTCATTAGTTAGTCACAACACCCCTATTTCACAGACTACACAAGTGTACCTCGAGATCATGTTCGGCTTTGTGCAGAGCTCATATCGTTGAAAGAGGAATGATTTAAGAGAACATTAGTGCGTGAAATGAAATCTCGTTTCAAGCAGCTCACTCTCGAGAGAGCCCAGATAAAAAGAGCTTATAAATGAAGAAAAAAAACATTAAAACGCAAGCTCAGAAATTATGAACCTTCTTTCATTATCCCCCATCAAAGGGAGTGGTTGGATTCACCTTAGCTTGAGCGCTGGCTTCTTCGAAGCCGTTTAATTCCGCCCATTTCAATGGGGCTTCTTCAGTTGCTCAAAGGAAGCGGTTGATTATTCGCTCTTCAGAAGGAGGGTAATCATGTTTCGGTGGGTGGGATGGAACATCGTGTTTTGAATAACCCTAAACTTCTGGAAGAAGCCGCACTTCCGTTCGACATTTACGAAAGAAGACCCACCGCTGCGGTAGCGTCTCGCGTTGAACGTGCTTCCCGGGTTTGCATACCGTAGACGAGAAATTCTGATTTCACGCATTCCGTTTTGGCTCGGTAATGCCCTCAAATGAAGTTATTTTGTGCGTTGTCAAGAAATGTGTCCGTGCTGGAAGATGGGGAGACGCCCGGATACGCGATATACAGGGTGTCCACGCTAACTTTAGCCAAGGCTTAAAAAATAAAATATTTGAGGTAGGCCAGGGAAACCACTTACATACATCTACAAGCCGGCTTGCGCATCATAGGCAATTTTTTGTTTTGCAATTAATTCATTAGCAATTAAGATAATTTTTATAAATTCGTCAATATGGACTTTAGGCAGAAAATGCGAATAGTAAAATTGGAGAGCACCATCAGAAACCCCCATTCCGTTTGTTTGCGGTAAAGAAAACCTCACATGTATCTTTTTTCCCAAGCTCCAAAGAAAGCCCGCGAAATACAAAAAAAAATCACGTGACTAGCGCATTCGCGCGCCACGATTGTGCTGCTCTCAACCGTGGCTTGAGTGAACGAAATCAGCTGCTGGCAAGGCGCGACGACCTCAGTGCGCCGGCAGACCGATATGTCAACGGTGGTTGCGGCGCCCGCGCGAGCCAGTCTACAAGCGTGACGGTGCAAGTTGAGAGCTATGGAATGGCCAAAGGTGATAAACACAAATGCGACCAATTTTATTCGCCACTGAGAGGCAAAAGAAGATAGGCAAGTGTTTTACTTATCTTCTTTGTTACACCTGGTCAACTATTCTATCAAACTCGCTTGGATCCCTTCTGAGTGGAAGCTGGCCAAGGTGATCCCTTTACTTAAAAACCAGGGCGGAGGCTATGAATTGGAAAATATTAGGCCTATTTATCTAACATCAAACGTGGTAAAATTAATAGAAAGGGTGTTACTTATGCGGGTTTCTGCCTTTGTGGACCGCAGAACTATTCTAAGCCCGTGTCAACTCGGCTCCCGGCCGCGATGTTCGATATGGCATGCACATGTAGATCTTGAGAGTCGTATTCTTCTAGCTCGTCGTCAACGCCTGTATGCTGCTTTGGTTACGCTCGACGTCTCTAAAGCTTATGACAGTGTAGAGCATTCCATCCTAATACACAGGCTACCGTCCCTCCAGTTTCCGGAATATTTAGTTGCTTGGATATCTGCGTTTCTCTATAACAGGGAATTCTTCTGCGTCCATAATGGGGTAAAATCCGAGAGGTACAAACAGACGAGAGGTGTTCCGCAGGGAGCTGTCCTTTCGCCTGTGCTGTTCAATATTCTCATGAGCTCCATTCCTCTCCACCACCATGTTCGCACGTACGTCTATGCGGACGACATAGCATTTTTTGCGGCTGCGCCTGATATACATTCCCTCTATGATCAGTTGCAATCATATTTGAGTTCTCTTGAGCTCTGGTTGAGCAGTTTACACCTCTCATTAAATGTTAACAATTGTGCCGTCCTTGTTGTTCCTCTACAGGATCCTGTCGTGCTCTCTCTTTAATGCAAATTTCAACCAATTCCTCAAGTTCAATTCCTAAAATACCTGGGCGTCATTTATGACGACAAACTCACCTGGCGGCCTCACATTGACCATGTTGCTGTAAAAGGGACTCGTGCCGCAGGCATGTTACGGAGGTTATGTAGTCACAGGTACGGCATGCGCAGGGATACGCTCCTAATGATTTACGTATTGTATGTTAGGCCAATTTTAGAATTTGGCTCTGTGTTGTTTTCAGTCTCGGCTTCATACAAACTTCGTCCTCTCATCCTTTTGGAGAGAGAGGTGCTTCGGATGTGCCTTGGCGTCCCCAAATTCGTGGCTACCAATGTGCTGTACCTTGAGGCCCGCATTCCTCCTCTGTTAACCCGATTTCACTTTCTAACTGTGCAGACTTTCCTCAAAATTTTGAATCCCATTTTCACCGTTCGCAAAGCATTTTCTGTTGCCAGCTGACCTCCTTTTTTGGTGTCCACTGGCCTCGTTTTCATACCCCACAGGTTGTGTTCGTGCAAAGGCGTCTTGAGCCTTTAGACGTGCAGATTTACAACATCCTTCCAGCATTAAGCAGTGGGTCCTCTGTCCACATTGTTTTCGACAACATTTTTCCTCAAAACGCGAAACTTTTACCACCCCGTATTTTAAATGGTCTATTAGAGGATCATTTAAGGTCCCTACCTACAAAAATTGCAATAGCAACCGATGCCTCTCAGTGCAACGAAAAGGCAGGGGTGGGAATTTACTGTCCGAGTTTAGACTGGTCCTTTTCGCTGCGCCTTCCGGATTACACCCCTATTTTTCAAGCTGAGTTTCTGGCAGTAGTTCTTGCTCTGCGCAAGCTTGATCCTTCTATTTCTGCAGTGGCAGTCATTACCGATTCTTTATCTTTGTGTTTGTCCCTCGCGTCGCATGTTGACTGTCCCACTTTAAGCACTTTTTTATCGCTTCTTCCTTCGCATTTGAGCCTTGTTCACTTGATATGGGTACCCGGCCACAGCAGCGTGACTGTCAATGAGATCGCGGATAACCTTGCAAAGGCTTCCCTAGGCGGACCTGTGTTGCCCATCATCCCGGCTACAGCGTATATCACAGCATCTAGGTTCCGGCGTCGAGCGTTATTAAGCGTGCAAGACAACACTTTTAACATCGGTGGAATATCAGCATCTGAAATATTCATGGAGCAGGAAAATTTGTCCATATCGGCAGCGAAGTATCTCTGACGAGGTTGCGCTGCCGCATCCCCCCTCTAAATTTCTATCTGCACAGATCTGGTTTGGCGCTATCTCCCCTCTGTGCATTTTGCCGTGAGCCTGAATCTATCGATCATTTTTGGCTCCATTGTCGTCGTTTCACCTCTTTGAGAAGAAGACTGCTGGAGTTGCCCTTACAGCAACTTGGCCTCAGTTTGAGCAGCCCACACTTGCTATCATTTGGTGCCACCACACTTGGGTTCAGCCACAGGTCTGTTTGTGATGCTGTTCAAAATTTCTTGCTGGAATCTCATCGACTACCTTGCTAACGCTTTCAGTATTTTCTTTTTATGCTTCATTTTTTTTTCTTCGAATTATTCTCTTTTCTCTCTTTCTCTCTCTCTCCAATCCAATCTCCTTTATATATATATATATATATATATATATATATATATATATATATATATATATATATATATATATATATATATATTATGATTATTATTATTATTATTATTATTTGTTTTCAGTTTTGTTCATTTTTTTTTTTTTCCATCCTCTCCGTGCCCTTTTTGTGGTAGACTCCCCCGGTGTTCCTCTCCCGTGTGCTTTCCTTTTGCCTTTACTACGTACAGGTGAATACCAACCTTTTCCACCCGATTCTTGGCCGATCCCCCAGAGTGGGTATGTGCCATTCTGTCGTAGGCTACAACAACAACAACATCTTTTGCCTCTCGGTGGCGAATAAAACTGGTCGAATTTGTGTTTGTCACCTTTGGCCATCCATGTCATAGCTCAATGCCGGCGCGTTCGCTGCAACTTGCACCGTCACGCTTGCAGACTGGCTCGCGCGGGGGCCGCAACCACCGTTGATATATCGGCCTGCCGGCGCACTGAGGTCGTCGCGCCTTGCCAGCAGCTGATTTCGTTCACTCAAGCCACGTTTGAGAGCAGCACAATCGTGGCGCGCGAATGCGCTAGTCACGGGATTTTTTTGTATTTCGCGGGCATTCTTTGGAGCTCGGAAAAACGATACACGTGAGGTTTTCCTTACCGCAGACAGATGGAATGGGGGTTTCTCAAGGTGCTCTCCAACTTTGCTATTCGCGTTTTCTGCCTAAAGTGAATATTTACGAATTTAGAAAAATATCTTAATTGCTAATTAATTAATTGCAAAACAAAAAATTGCCTAGATGCGCAAGTCGGCTGGTAAATGTATGTAAGTGGTTTCCCTTCGACTATTTTATTTTTTAACCCTTGGCTAAAGCTAGCGTGGACACCCTGTATATCTTTAGACGGTTTGTTGGGGTCTAAATGATATCTTTCCACTTATTACGGCTGGCTGCCGTATTGAAATTATAGATCATTGCTAACAGTGGTGAAAAAACGCGTTCCAGAGCAAAAGTTAAGATGAAAAAGCCCAGAAATATATGATATAGAATTTCGGATTGTGCATTAATCATGTCGGCTTCCACAGTACCTCATGACTGTGTTTCTCTCGGCCACATGCACTTCATGTATATGTACTTCATGTTCATGTACATTTGGTACAATACGTGACGGGTACTGCTGACCTTTTTGGATAGAACACAACTAAAATAAGAAACAATTCTGCTTACATTTATTGATTATTTCGGCTTTCACTCGGAACTCCAACCCCTATGTACAACGCAGGCACAAAGCTGAAACAGTGGACAGGGTGGGAACTCAGTGACAATAAAGTATGAAGGCCACAATAATAAATGCATCAACCGAAAATTCTACATCGTATTCTTGTTGCCTTCATGGTTTTACTTTCATCTTCTCTCGAATGTGGCTTTTGACAGCAATGAACTGTAATTACAATGAGGCACCTAACTTTACTACCTAATAAGATACCAACTACAATTCAGCAAACCACCTTAAAATCGCGCCAACCACAACTTCCCTGTTTCCTGACTGCGTCCTGAGCTCACATTACAATATTTTCTTAGAAACTTGCTCTTAAACTCGAGAACTTCATTTTAAATATCGCTGACAACGTAAATATTCCGAAAAAATCATGTAAGTTTCTATACATTCAGAGCAGAAAAGTAGACTGCTCGCATTGAAATGCTATAGGCCGCTAGGCTTAGCAACGCAAGCTAGGGGCTGTCCCAAATTTTTGAAAACAGTATTCTTTGAAGCGGAAGTGGACTTCTGCTCGGTTTTATATTTGTGAAGTGATCTCGATACTTTAGTTTTATTTTTTATTTGTAACAAACATATCCACGCCATTCCTGCAAATGGAAGTGACCTGACGCACAGACGAAAAGTTCTGGTACGAGTGAAAAGCAAACCAAAAGAAATTGCCTTGAGTGGAAATGATCTACTAAAGGGGTTTATTAAAAAAATTGTGAACACATATGTTCCTTTATAGTAACATAAATGCCCTTATAGATACCGTATATGAACACAGACACGCGACGCCAAAAGGAGCAAAAAGAAGATATGCCATGTTTGTGTTATGTGTTAGGTTTGTTTTTGTGTTATGTAAAAGAAGATATGTTTGTGTGCCGTACACAGGAACCTGTGTGTAATAAAACTGACTGGTGGACCCCACACACATATATATATATATATATATGGGTTGCGAAACCGTGAAGTACTAGACTGCTTATAAGAATATATAGCGAAGTATACGCTTCGTTAAAGGAAACATATTTATTCAACTCGACGTTTCGATCGGAAGACCGATCTTCTTCCGATCGAAACGTCGAGTTGAATAAATATGTTTCCTTTAACGAAGCGTATACTTCGCTATATATATATATATATATATATATAACAGACTCTCAAGTCTCGAATACGAAGGGCTTTATTAAAAAAATGTGTGAACACATATCTTCATTTATATTATTAGAAATGTTCTTATATATACAGTATAGAAACACGGATACGCGACGCCAAAAGCAGCAAAAAGAAGACTATGTTATATTGCGTGCTTTACACAGGAACATGTGTGTAATAAAACAGACTGGTGGACCCTATATAAAAAAATACTGTCAAGTAAGAAGAGCTAAAGGCAGAAGCTGAAGACTTTGTAGCAGGGGCAGCCAGTCTTGAGCCCTGTGTGCGAACCGCCAAAAGTTTCCCGTGTTTGCTGACCAAACTGTATAGAGGAGGCGCCCGTCCTCAGTGAACTCTTTTCATCAGCTTGCCCTGTTGACTTTCCAGCCATACGTTTTTAATATTGAGCTTCACAAAAAACGAGGTAATTAACACCATCCTTTTAGCCGCTATGCGTTGACACAGGAAGTAAAAAAAATGAGATTTTTCACAGTTTTGTGTTTCAACGGTAATTTGTTCAGTTGATTGGGAGAAGCGGGAAATTACTTTCATTAAGAGACCCTGGGTCCTGAATAAAATTTGCCTTTGTGGAGAGATTACTGCGGCCTATAATGAAAGTGAGGCCCCATTCAATGAATCTGCAGGTTATTAAGCAAGAAATGATACAAAGAATCAAGTAGAAGTATCACCGCCACCTGCCATTTTCGTAAGAAAACAAGGATGACATCAAGGCCGCCATTAATCTTCGAGGCTAGTCTACTCAGGAATTCACTTACAAACGATGATCACGGAGTCCAGTCTGGTCTCGACATCGCAAGCTTGCAACCGAGAAGCTGGAAAAGGATGTAATATTTTCTAAAACCACTTACCTGTGCAGTCAAAGCTTCTTCTGCAGCGGAACAAAATAAACACAACGGCAAAGAGCCAAACAAATAATTTTTATAGAGATAAAAAAGTGCGTGGACTGTCCTCAGTGTTTCTTCAAGAGAGATTGAGTGGGTCTCTAAACCTGCATCACTAGTGTATTGCAGGTGAAATGCGTCAATAAAAATGTAAGCGAATATGGTTATAACCAACAAACAAGTTTTGAGCGAAGTTCTGAAAAGTAGGAAAAATTCATAGGCAAAGGAAAGCCGCGAGGAGATAGAAGCTACAGGTAGACAATGAATGAGCAGAGCGCTTGACGTGTCTGATAAGTGCGTTGATCCTGGAGCGCAGGTTTTATGCCCACAGCACTTGAAAGTTTTTATTAATGCGCGAACATTACTGGTCCCATTACGAGAAAATCCGACGGCGAGTGTTAGTGTGTGTACTCGCTGATGCAACATAAAATCTCAGCGAAGGAGAGAAAAATAGTGTGACGTCATCAAGTGCCCATTTGACGAGCACTGCAAGCCGAGCACCGCCATTTCAGACAGCAATATGCATCTCGTCCGTCTGTATGGCCCCGACTGGTCGAGCTCAGTGAGGCGCCAGTTTTCCGGACAACGTTCAAACCAAAACTGTGATGGCACCGTTTGTTGTACTGTGTTCCGGGTGGTGTATTACAATTTCGTGTTGCATATAGCTTAGATGTACTAGCCAAAATTCGGAGGCTAGCTTGAGAGAGCGATTCAAACCAACGACATGTGCAGCTTCAATTGTACGCGTTCCCAAACTCTTTATCTATTTCTGTAAGGCATGGTTGAAGCGTCCATCGAGATGCGAGACAGTTACCGCGCCATTTCCTTTCCTCAAAAACCAATCTTCATATCAAAATTGTTATGTATTAGTGACACAATTGTGATGAACAATAGCCACTGTAATCAGAAAGTGAATGAGAAACGCAGTAGTGCTGAGCGATGGCGCATTCCGCCAGTGACGGAATACCAATTTAAGGAAGCCTTAGGAGCAATGGAAATAGGGAAAGCAGATGGTGAGAATCAGGTAACTGCAGATCTGTTGAAGATAGCGAGATTATGCTAGAAAAACTAGCCACCCTGTGTACGCAGTGACTTATGACCTAAATTGTACCAGAAGCCTGGAAGAACGCCAACTTTTTCTTAAATTCGTAGAGAGTAGACGGCAAAGAGTTGAAAAAGGCATATCAGATTACTGTCCCTTGCCTGCAAAGTATTTGCTAAGCTAATCACAAATAGAATCAGGACAACCTTAGACTTCAATAGGCCACGTGACCAGGGAGGCTTTCGTAAAGTATACTCGATAATAAACCATATTCACAGTATCTATCAGGTGACAGAGAAGCGCCAGAGTGCAACCAACCCCTACATACTACAGTCTTTATATATCGCGAGAAAGCATTTGACTCAGTCGAAACTTCAGCAGTCATGCAGGCATTGCTGAATCAGGGTGTAGAATAGGCTTATGTAAAAATACTGGAAGATATCTATAGCGGGCGCACAGCTACCGTAGTCCTTCATAAAGTCAACATAAAAATTCCAATAAGGAAGGATGTCAGGCAGGGAGACACAGTCTCGCCAATACTATTCACCGCCTGCTTACAGCAGGTGTTCCGAGGCCTGGATTGCGTATAGTGGAGGATAAGAGTTAATGGAGAATACTTAAGTAATTTACGATTCACTGATGACATTCCTGCGGACATCGAAACACGGAAAGGAAAACAGCTGGAAAACAGTCAGTTGTTAAGAAGGAAACAAATAATAGCGAGGATTTCTGCGACAGCCGCCGCGGTGGCTCAGTGGCTATGGCGCTCAGCTGCTGACCCGAAAGACGCGGGTTGGATCCCGGCCGCGGCGGTTGAATTTCTGTGGCGGCTAAATTCTAGAGGCCCGTGTACTGTGCGATGTCAGTGCACGTCAAAGAACCCGAGGTGGTCGAAATTTCCGGAGCCCTTCACTAGGGCATCTCTCATAGCCTGAGTCACTTTGGGATGTTAAACGCCATAAACCGAACCAAATCGATTCCTGTGAGGATAAGTAGAAAGACACGTCAAAGCTCCAGCATAGTCATTTCATTTTTTTGACTGAACTAGAGCACAGGTGTTCGCGCAAAAAGCTTCGCTATGCCTCTGCTGTAGGGACGACAACTTCCCTACCTCCAGAAAATCAATGCGTTATAAGTGGAGGGAAAGGTCAAGTAGGAGAACAAACATTTGATTCCATTCTTGCTTTCGCGACACAGGCCTTGGCAGAGACGTTCACGTTTCTCACAACGTTAGCGTACAGTTTGCGCGAGGCAAACATAGACGTCGAGACCAAGAGATAAAGGACCTTAAGGCAGGAAGGGAAGCAAGTTAGAAACGTTTGTAACAGTCGTTGGTGAACCTGTCTTTGGTGAACAGAAAAGGGGAGACCACCGCTGGTGCTAAAGAAGGAAGAAAAAAAAAACGAGCTGTGCAATTCTGTCTATTTGCACACGAGGGCTGTGCTTGCAGCAACGAGTCAATCTGAGTTAACATCGCTGAGATGTTGGCATCGATTGTTTGAGGCCTCGCAGCGCTGTACGCAAATTAACTATAATGGAAGTGTGCAAGGAGCGGGCTATGCTCTCCTATCTACTCGATCCTGTTATTAATAAGAAAGCTTTGAACACCCATACAATCGGCAGAGTGTCCTACACTCGACAAGTGCGAAGGTTAAAGAGATGCAGTGTGTTCTGTAGTAGACAGAAAAAAATAAACGTGTCATGAAGGAAATAAGCGCGCCGTTGTTAGTACATACAACCTCTTGTAATGGTGACGTAGAATCGAAGCTAGCTTAAGCAGCAGTAAGTAGAGTAAAGAGGTGAAAACAAGCTTGGTGATGTGCATGCATTCAAGTCGGCGTGATATTGAGCCTTACATTCTAGAGGCACTGAGAACCACTTTTCTCGACAGTGCTATTCGGGACCTCTACGTTCACGTTTCGTACGCAAGCAACACAACCGAACCCCAATCATCGTTTTATCATGTATAGTAGCATTAGCAGTATTGAGCATTATTTTAATTCACACCGTCAACCGCTAATACTCTCAAAGACTGGAGCTTTTTTGTATTTTTCTGAATTCGGCAAAAAGCTTCTTTTTTATTTCCTTTTCGTGAGCGCTGAATTTACCGCGAGGAGCTTATGGCCGATATTTCGGGCGTTAAATAGTACTTTTAATAAGCTCTTTTGCAGGTCAATTTAGCTCGTAGAATATTGGTTGACCTGGAGCCTTTTCTTTTTTTATACAACGGGTCAATGCCGAAGCCTGGTTTCGTTGCCATTCAGGCATGCTTTCGAATAAAAATTGACCAGAAGCGGCTTTCTTTCATCGCTCCTAAACTTGGCTAGAAAAATAGCCGCATCATGTAAGGTGAATAATTAACTCTCGGCCTAGCACGAAACCCTACGTTCCCTTAATGTCCTGGCTGGGTTCGGCATCTTCTCTGCGATGTACAGAGGGCAGGTACTTCGTGAAGTCTTATTCCTTTTTTAGGCGGTGGATTCCAGCATCGAAGAGACGGAGAGGGAAGGAGGGAGAGGGCACAATGTCCAGCACGATGTATCATATGCGGCGCAGGTTTCCCCAGCTACACTAGTATAGGTAGTGCGAAGCGCAGGAACTGAGCGTTAAGCACTGGCGTTCTAAGAACGCCTGTGTTTCATAGAATTGCTCAGAAGATGAACACAAATACTGTTCCTGCCACCTGCCAATGACGTATCTTCAAAGAAAGGGCCTTGCAGGTAGCATGAGACGGAGTTTAGCTAGCATGCTAGTCACAGTAGCTAACAGTAGCAGTATGTAGTAACAGTACAGTTTCGATGGAAGAACTATCATGCACCAATGCCTGGCCAACAGCGGATTTTCTTCGAAACGGCTGGAATGGCTGGCGACCACTACACTAAAATCTCAGTATTCGAACTCGCTTAACTAGACCTTGCGGCTTAATTCAACTCAAGGTTTAGCCACGTAGACATGAAATGCATTAAAGTGGCTCCCATTAACGTAACTACGCATAACTGAAACAAACCTACTCTCTCCATCGCTTCCGCATTGTCAAGAATCGACTAGTAATTTCTTTTTTTGATAGAGGTCATTGCAAGCTCACCACACTCATCTATACGAAGCCGAAAGAAAAGTCGCAACCCAACATCGTTGCTAAGCAAACCAGCACTGATTTCTTGCGGCAGCCATAATACCTTTCACCAAAGCTGTATCGACAGGTTTAACCGCAGAGGGCAACGCGAGAAAGCACTTGATGCGGGAAGAGAAGTCCGAGCGAGCGGCCAAATCACGGCGGATTTGCAATGCAAGGTTTCCTGTTCCCATCCTGCCTACTACCTCTCTCTCTCGAGATCTCAGCCTCGCTCGTCCCATGTTTCTCTACTTAGCTCCATCGAACGGCATCTGTTAGAGCGGAGAGCACGCGACCGTCCTTCGTAATTAACGTCCGCTTTGCTCAAGTTAATTAAGACCACCCATATTGCTCGCGGAAGGCATGGGCCCGGTGGCCATCTTACGAATGAAAGGGCAGCGGATAAGAAGAAGTGTGTTTGCGGCTGCGGGAAAGCGAATTTCAGGGGTCAGATTTTCTCAAACAGTGAGGAACGTGGCCTGACTTGATTTGGCTTTAAGAAGGCTCCGGTTTAGACGAAGTACATACCTTTCAGGCCAGCTAGATTGAGAATTTGATTGATTGCAAGATTTGTAACTAAAAACGAACGTACAGTTATTGGCACGAAGCACAATGACCGAGGGACTGGCAGCCGCCTCAGACTGGTAGCCATTGTTTCGACGGCGGAACTTGCCTTCGCCTGGGCGAAGGCGAAAACAAGAAGACATAGACAAGCTCCCTCTCCTCTTTAAGTCTGCCTCGTATTGTGAAAAATTCGTTATTCGTGGTTTCTCTCTAGCGTGGGAACAGCTGATGATTTATTTTTGTGCTTTTAGAACAGAAAGGTTCGGTTCCTCTTTTTCTGATGGTTGATGTTTTGCGTGTACTCAACTATTTTACTATGTACTATAAAACCCAGTATAACTAACTAACTAACTAACTAACTAACTAACTAACTAACTAACTAACTAACTAACTAACTAACTAACTAACTAACTAACTAACTAACTAAACTAACTAAACTAACTAAACTAACTAAACTAACTAAACTAACTAAACTAACTAAACTAACTAAACTAAACTAACTAACTAACTAACTAACTAACTAACTAACTAACTAACTAACCTATTTTACTGTGCGTACTTTCTTGATTCACAAGCCCGCCTTCCTAATCTAACTTGGCGTCCGTAGCCACTAGGCCCCTTACTCTCGCAGAGCCTGCTCAGTTGACATTGCATTATGCGCGCGGATTAAACGAAATGCATTTTCTCCCGCCAACAAACTAGAATCGGCGCCGCCGCCGCCTCCAATGGCTTTAGTTGCGATGCTCGCTCTAAGTTTTCATCAAACACGTAATGCGCCTCTTCCTACTAGCGGGGGCTTCGATATAAATGGGAAGATTAGGAGGAGCTTTGTAATACTAATTCCTGCTCTGCTAATACTAACAAAATTACGAGTGGAGTTCTAGCCGTCTAGACGCAACTGTAAACACAGGTCAGGTGTCGTTGTGAACCCTTTTCCTCAGCATTCGGGGCTTGTAACTAATCGGCGCAGAGGAGTCTATCCAAGGAACACAGGTAATCGCTCCAATATTGCAAATGACTGGTTTTTCTCTGGTTCTTTGCAGGACCAGCATTTACCAATAAGTTTCCAATATTGGTCAAATTACCTGTGCTACTTGGGTGAACATATCGGGTAGATAGATTCTTCGTTATAAATACCGGTGATTGATTCCGAACGCGGTTCCTTGAACGCGCCTCATTACATCTTAGCGGGTTTTTTTTTCGCCCGATGTTAGAAGTATGCGCCTCAGTCGGTAGAGTAGCGCCATCTTTCGAAAAGGCGAGTGGTCACTCAAAAATGGCGCCCTTTTCGAAACGGGCATGCTAACCATGGCAAGCGCTGGAGTAAAACCTCGCGTTGAATTTTCAAAAAACGCTTCGCAAAACACAGGGAAAAGCGATGGCTGCAATGAGCCGAACATTTTTATCTTCTGAGAAACTGGAAGGGCAGCAGTCTTAAGAAGAACAAAGATTATATGCGCCAAATGAACAAGAAAATACTGCTGTGCTTATTTACTAGCCTTTAACCCGACGAAAACCAAAAAGGAAAAGAAAATCGCGAAGTCGAAATTGAAAAAAAAAAGTCCTCATATAATGTTTCGCTTCAGTGGGTCAAACCCTTATAGGATCCAGCACTCTAAGGCGAATGAAACAAATTTCGAAGATCAGATTCTTATCAGCTTTAGAAAAAAAATTACCAAGAACACTCTTCCAGAAAAGAATCTCAGCGGACTGCACACAAATTTATGCAATTTCCTTGCAAAAGAATACGGGACGCCTTTTAGAATTATCGCCTTCTGAGTATCGGAGTCTTTGATTAGCAGTTTTCTCCTGACTTCGTGCTTTCTTCTTCATTTTGTTATAATGATCCTAACGCGACAGATCGTTTTCTATAGCTCCTTTATATTCCAAGTTGCAATTGAGCCCTTGTCGATCTTAATTTGATGCTGAAAACGTACCACCAGACAACCTTCTTCACTTCCCAGCGGCAGCGTAGAGATGGTTCAGTCGTTGCTAAAGGAGACGGGTCAGACGAGTTGGTTTAACATTCAAGCAAATCCCCTCTCAGGCTCAGCGCTGACGCTGGCGCGTCTTTAAGCTTTACGTGGCATTTATCTTGAAGTAGGAGAACCTCTTTCCTTCTGGACTCAATTTTTTTATAATTTTATGATAACAGATTTGTTTCGGAGTCGCGTTGTAAGCTTAACCTATCCGTGTTCGAGGTCCTTCTTGCACTCCCGAACGGGCACGTAAATGATGCGGCGCATAAAACGAGGAGCATAGCGATGAAAAAGGCGCATCCCATTTTCACTCCCGGTTGAGCTTGCCATGCCTCCCACAGATTATTTTTGTCGTTTGATGCTGCAGCCTGCCCGCACTCTCTGTTATCGTGCTCATCGGTGCGTTTATGGGTTCTCCAGATAATTCCGAGCAACACCTCTTTTGGCGTAGCGAATGCAACTGTTGTAATGGTTGGGCGAACGTGTCGGGTATACGTTATCTTTGTTGCTGCATGTGCTAGGAGCATGATGGCCTTAGCTGCCTGTGTGCCATTAAACCCAATCCAACCCAACACAACCCACCTTGTTGCTGCTGGAGCGCGGACTATCACGCACAGTGATTCTATTTTTTTCTTTTTAGCTTATAAATATATGAATCAAAAGCAACTGTTTTTAAATATCAGTAAAAAATGGAGGATACATTGCGTGTAAAGCAGCTTTGTTTTGGTGTGCTGTGTGAGCATGCACGATTTTTTTGCCAGAGTTTGAAGCCCGAAATACGGATAATAATTTATCATGTCGTTTTCATCCATGACATCAAGATGCCTGGTACTACTCTGGCAAAGCATTACTTTTTCCTTACTTTTATGCAATCGACAATTGTCTATGGCTTTGAGCCTTTTACTAGAAGGCCGCGGTGATCTGAACCAACATGATATTAGAAGAAAAAAAAATGAAGCAGCAATCGAATGACGACTGGGTAAACTTGCCATAGAAAAAAGGAAACAGACTATCGTGTGAACTTGATAAGATCTTATTAATCTAGAAATAATTCTAGCAAGCTAATTAAAACATTCCATCTCTGATTTTGCCGGAGGTGAAAAAAGAAAACTCGCAAAATTTTCTTGCAATGATGAGACGTCCTAGTGATCTTTCTCCGGTGCTTGAAATGCGGTTAACATAGCGCGCAACCAGCTATGACTTCATGGCCCGAACGTAGAGCAGTGGCTCTCATACAGCCGATATGGAGAAATCCATATATGCAAAATATTTGAAAAGCTTAAAGCCCGAAAGCTCTCCTTCTGACTTATGTTACGCAGCCAGTTAAGTATCACCCGTGTTCCAAAATACCTTTAAGGCGAGGTGCATTCCCACCTTCAGCGCTCTGAAGCCTAGGAGTTCCACGGGGTCTACAAGTGTCTCACTACACAGCCTAGAAGCAAACGCCTCGGGCATTTTCCACTGGACACAGGCTGCACAATACCCAATGAAACACAGAAGTCGTGATAAAAGGTGAAAAACGACTACTAAACACAGATAAATTAGCCGGTAGGTTAAGTGAAGCGGTAAAATCAAGCGCTGCGGTTCGGGAACTTTTGCTCCACCCGGTACTCGTTGACATAACATGGTTAACCATAAAACTCGCTAGTAGGAACAATGCATAATAACAAGTAAAAAAAAAACACGGATGCAGTTTATCTCAGCTGAGCGTGGTTTTGCGCAATCATCCCGACGACGTAGACGGCTTCGGCCGAGCCGCTCCATCCATAGCGAGAACTGCAATGCGAGTGTCCTGAGAGCGGCACCGGCTCCTTTTAGCAGCAAACGGTAAATCACGTGGTTAGTCATGTGGCCACAGCTGCAAAGGCGGCGGTCGACGCAGCTGCGGCGAGTGAGGTAGAATGTCACGTGGCTGCCACACCTACACCACGTCTCCACTTGAAATAAGGGAGTAATTACACATTGACATCCACCCGAGCGCAGCCATAGGGCTACAAAGGAAAGCTATACAGCTTGCTCAGAAACTTCGTAGTTAAAGAAAAATTCGTCCTGGTCCGGGGTTCGAACCCGGGACCACCGCTTCACCGGAGCAGTCGCTCTACCAACTGAGTTAACCGGGACGGCAAGCTTATGGTAGGGCGAAAGCGAATTGATCAATAACTCGAAGTGGGAACGCTGTTGGTCCACTTGAAGGTGAAATTGCGTCGCAGATGACCTTGGCTTGATTAGGCCGGTAAAGCTTTCGCTATAAAACGGTGGCACTTCCGGAAAATCTCAAAATCAATAAATTTATACACAAGTGAAAGGACGGACTTCACCTGTGAGACAGTGCGTGGTTGTCGACAAACGAACAAGAAATTCAGCGGCACCTTGACTGTCTAGAGTGGGAAGAGGCGAACGAGTTTTCCGCACCAATTTGACTGCCTCTGTTGCACTGGTAACGTCATCATTGGATGACGTCACGCACAATTATTGACTAATTACGAAGTAATTAAAGTTATTAATCAACCTGATTACTGATTAATGACTAAATACTAATATTTTGATAATTAATGACGCTTAAGCTTCGCCTTTCGGAGTGGAACGCGACAGCGTGCTGTAGCGCTGCCAGGGGGTCCACGCAACACCACCACCCGTTCGGCGCGATGCCTTGCCGGTTGGAAATACCTTTGAACGCAACGCTTTTTGAGGAAAGGAAATGGCCCAGTAATTCTCTGTCATCTCGGTGGACACCCGAACGGGACCTTATAGGAAGGGAGGAAGTGGGAGTGAAAGAAGGAAGAGAAAGAGGGGCCGTAATAAAGAAACTGAAAATTGTATTTGAGGAAAGGAAACTACGCAGTAACTGTCGCACATCTCCGTGGACGCCCGTCATCCCTTTGCTGACGTCAGCTGCGCTTGTCGATGAATCACCCCAGTCGCTGGATGTAACGCCGGATGGACGGACGGGAGAATGAGCTATTAAAGGCTTTCGCCTTAATAGCCGAACGACGATTGAAAGCGTAAGTAGGCCAGTTACCCGCCGCGGTGGCTCAGTGGTTAGGGCGCTCGCATACTGATCCAGGGTAGCGGGATTGGAATCAAACTGTGGCGGCCACGTTTCGACGAGGCGAAACGCGAAATGGCGCTCGTGTATGTTAGTGTTATCCCCTGTTGGTCGAAATTGTTCCGGCGCCCTCCACGACGGCATTCATTCCCCTTTCTTTCTTTCTTTCTTTCTTTCTTTCTTTCTTTCTTTCTTTCTTTCTTTCTTTCTTTCTTTCTTTCTTTCTTTCTTTCTTTCTTTCTTTCTTTCTTTCTTTCTTTCTTTCTTTCTTTCTTTCTTTCTTTCTTTCTTTCTTTCCTTCTTTCTTTCCTTCTTTCTTTCTTTCTTTCTTTCTTTCTTTCTGTCTTTCTTTCTCTCGTTCTTTCTTCCTTTTTCTTTCTTTCTTTCTTTTTTCCCTTTATTTCCTTCTTTCTTTCAATTGGTCGAAATTATTCCGGTGCCCTCCACGATGGCATTCATTTCCCTTTCTTCCTTTCTTTCCTTCTTTCTTTCTTCCTTAGTTTCCTTCTTTCTTTCTTTCCTTCTTTATTCCTTTCTTTCTTTCCTTCTTCCCTTCTTTCGTCCTTCCTTTCCTTCTTTCTTTCCGTCTTTATTTCTTTCTTTCCTCCTTCCTTTCTTTCTTCCCTTCTCTTTCTTTTCTTAAGCCGCCGCGGTGGCTCAGTGGTTATCGTGCTCGGCTGCTGACCCGAAAGATGCGAGTTCGATCGCGGCCGGGGCGGTTGAATTTCTTTGGAGGAGGAATTCCAGAGGCCCGTTTACTGTGCGATGTCAGTGCAGGTTAAAGAACCTCAGGTGGTCGAAATTTCCGGAGCCCTTCACTACGGCGTCTCTCATAGCCTGAGTCACTTTGGGACGTTGAACGCCATGAACCAAAACGAAACCAAAATAAACCATTTGTGCAAAATCATTGAAAAGCTTAGAGCCCGAAAGCTCTGCTTCTGGTTTATGTCACGCAGCCAGTGAAGTATCGCCTGTGTTCCAAAATACCTTCAAGGCGAGATGGATTCCCGCCCTCAGCGCTCGGAAGCCTAGCAGTTCCACGGGAGCTACAGATGTCACACTACACAGCTTACAAGGAAACGCCTCGGGCATTTTCCATTGGACACGGGCTCTACAATACCCAATAAAATGCAGACGTCCTGATAAAAGGAGAAAAACGGCTACTAAACACAGATAAATTAGCCGGTAGGTTAAGTGAAGCGGCAAAAGCAAGCGCTGTGGTTCGGGAACTTTTGTTCAACCCGGTAATCACTGACATAACATGGCTAACCAGAAAACTCGCTAGTAGGAACAGTACATAATGAAAAATAAAAAAAAACACGCTTGCAGTTTAGCTCAGCTGAGGGTGGTTTTGCGCAATCGTCCCGACGACGTAGACGGCTGCGGCCGAGCAGCTCCATCCATAGCGAGAACTGCATGCAATGCGAATGTCCTGAGAGCGGCACCGGCTCCTTTCACCAGCAAACGGTAAATCACGTGGTTAGTCATGTGGCCACAGCTGCAAAGGCGGCGGTCGACGCAGCGGCGGCGCGCGGTTGCGGCTGCGGCTAGTGACGTAGAATGTCACGCGGCTGCCACACCTACACCGCGTCTCCACTTGAAGGTCAAATTGCGGCGCAGATGACCTTGGCTTGATTAGGCCGGTAAAGCTTTCGACATAAAACGGTGGCAATGCTGGAACATCTCAAAAGTAGTAAATTTATACACTAGTGAAAAGACCACACATAAGAGAAGTTTATTCGTAAGAGAACTGGGAGAACAATGCGTGATTGCCGACCAACGAACAAAAAATTCAGGCGGCACTTTTTTTTTGAAATTGAAAATATTTATTTGAGCAGAGCAGTTACAACATCTGCTGCAGGGGCAGAGGCTAAAGGCTGTGGCGCCTGACGAGGCCTCTGTCCCTCTGCAGTCGACGGAAGCGCAATACAAATTTCAGCATAACAAGAAAGTAAGTCACATAATTAAAACAAATATGGGTAAAATATGCCATTATAATCACAACATTAACACAGTATGATAAGTCCAAAAATGTGCAAGGATATTATGCAGAGATTTTGTTCAGTATACAATACATTGAAGGACACTTATAACAAAAATAAAGTGAAAAACCATGGTACAAGAGAAGGATACATCCTGTGTATCGATGTCATAGGCACTCGTCACTCCCCGTACAAAACACCTGATATTATTAGGACATTTTTAATGTGCTTTTTGAATGTGCTAATATTAGATGCGAAATTAAAGTTACCTTCAAGTTTATTAAGAATTGAAGCGATTTGATAAGGAACTGTTTGTTTACCGTAATTGGTTCTAGTTTTTGGCATGCGTCTTTTATTGTGTCGGAAAGGATATGTAGAGTTTTCTTCCCTGTCGCAAATGTGCAGCTTCCGGAGTTGTATGAACTGAAGTAGTTTATAGTAGTATAGCTGGTCGGCCCTCAGCATTTTATATTTTAAGAACAAAGGAGAAGTTTGTAGGAGCTGGTAACGTCCATAATAATTTTCATAACAACGTAATATCTTTTTCTGCAGTATTATGAACTTATTGTAATTACCTTTTGTTGTGGTTCCCCACACCATCATCCCATAGATTAGTTTTGAATAGAACAGGGAGTTGTACAACAGTTGTTTTAGCCATAGAGGAATTATGTGCCCTACTTTGTATAAACATCATACGGTTCGTGCTAGTTCAATTGTTAGATGATTCACATGTGGCGTCCATGACAATTCTTCGTGGAACCATACGCCAAGGAATTTTTGTTCTTTAACCGAGGAAAGACATTGGTCATCAAACTTAGGTGTTATTGTATTGTGCAGTGGTTTGTTAACTGGGCGAAATACGATAAATGTTGTCTTTTTTGAATTCAGTTCTAGCATATTTTCCTTCAGCCAGCTGGACAGGTGCACTAGGTAGTTATTTACTTTGGTTTCGAGCGCTGTTATCTCATGCGATGTGAAAAAAATATTAGTGTCATCTGCATACATAATGATCTCTGGTGATTCAGGTATCTTCACAATATCATTAATATACGCGAGGAAGAGCAACGGTCCTAATATCGATCCCTGTGGGACACCCTGAGTTAGTTTTAACTGTGATGAACTTGAGCCATTAATGAGTACTATTTGATAGCGATCATAAAGATAAGACGATAGAAGTTGCAGGGCAACACCACGTACACCGTACATAGATAATTTGTGTAGTAAGATGTATTGGATAGAATCGAACGCCTTTTTAATATCGAGAAAAAGTCCTACTGTGTATTTTCGATCCTCTATGTTAGAAATTATTTTATCCTTAATGTATAACAAAGCCTGCTCCGTTGATTTCCCTTTTCGAAAACCATATTGACTTTCTGTAATAATGTTATGTTTATCAAAAAAATGACACTAATCGGTTATGAATGACACCTTCAAAAATTTTTGAAAGCGTTGGCAGGACGGATATAGGGCGGTAATTTGCTAGGTTTTCAGGGCCCGCGCCTTTATATATTGGGGCGACTCTTGCTACCTTTGACTTCTGTGGAAAGACTCCTGTGGACAACGTAAGATTTATAATAAAGGCCAAACTAACGGATATCACAGCGGATATACACTTCAACTCAATCGGGCCGATGACATCGATTCCAGCAGCAGCATTATTTTTAAGCTTGTTTATTAACATTTCTACTTCGTGAGGAGTTGTTGGGCGCATATAAATTGACTCGCATAACGGTGCTATGGTCGATACTGACTGATCAGTGCAATTCTTTGTTGTACAGGCATTCGAGCCTACTTTAATAAAATGCATGTTCATAGCACTGGCGAGAGCTTCACCGCGCACAATCTTGCCATCAATGGTGATTTCAGTAATGTTTAAACACTTTTTAGTTCTTCCAGTGAGCGTATTTACTGCATCCCACACCTTTCTAGGATTTTCTCTTATGCTATCGAATTTGCTATGGAAGTATTCTGCCTTAGCTTTCTTCAGATCGGATGTTAGTGCGTTCCGGTACTTTTTAAATTTCAAAAATAAACCTGGGTCTCTTTTGTGTAAAAATTCGTGGTACATTTTGTCCTTTGTTTTTATGCGGCTGTAAAGAAGTGAATTCATCCATGGTTTTCGGAATTTTTTGTTTCCACGAGAAATGACGTTTTCTTCTGGAAATGCCACATCATACGAGGAACGTAACAAGGTGAAGAATATATCGAAGGCTTTGTTAGCGTCTTTTTGTTTATAGATTTCACTCCAATCAACTCTTTCTATCAGACGAGCAAAGTACTGCAGAGTTTCATCTGTAATTTTTCGACGCGTATGAAGCAGCGCATCCGGGTCTTTCCTGATTTTCTTTTGGGATACCGCAATAAAAAATAATGGCAAGTGGTCGCTCAAGTCAGATGAGGGCACTCCAGAATAAAATTGATGGGGTTCTAAATTTGTTACGCATACGTCTAACAGTGTTGCACTCTGTGTGGTTATTCTTGTTGGCATGCGTATGCTGTTTTCGGAATCGTATGTAGAAAGCAGAGTCTTTAGTTCGCTGGCGTGCAAGTCATTGGAAGAAAGGTCTATGTTTATATCTCCCAGAATAACGCATGCATATTGTTCTGTACCAACGAAGGAAAAAAAACGTGTCAAGAAATTGCAAGAAGTTTCTTTTGTGCCCCATTGGAGGACGATACACAACTAAGATCACAAACTTCCCGACTCGTGCTCCCAGGCATTCAATATCTGGTGATATAAATGAGAAATCTTGTAATATTTCATACGTGAGTGTTTCCTTAAAATATACAGAAATTCCTCCGCCTCTCTTGTGTTCGCGATATACATGCCGAGGAACGTAGCCGGAGAAAAGTGGTGCATCATCAGGAGTTTGACTGTTTAAAGTGGAAAAAGGTGAACTAGCTTTCCGCAGCACTTTGACTGCCCCTGCGGCACCGGTGACGTCATCATTGGATGACGTCATGCATAATTATTGACTGATTACGAGGCAATTAATGTTATTCATCAGTCTAATTACTGATTAATGACTAAATACGAATTACTTGCTAATTAATGACCCTTAAGCTACGCCTTTGGGAGTGGAACGCGTCAGCGTGCTGTAGCGCTGCCAGGGAGTCCACGGAACGCCACCACGCGTTCGGCGCGATGCCTTGCCGGTTGGAAATACCTTTGAACGCAACGCTTTTTGAGGAAAGGAAATGGCGCAGTAATTCTCTGTCATCTTGGTGGACACCCTTCATTCGTTTGTAGAGGAAGGGAGATAGTGGGAGTAAAAGACGAAAAAGGGTCCGTAATGAAGAAAAAATTGTATTTGAAGAAAGGAAATTACGTAGTAACTGTCTCACATATCTCGGTGGACAACCGTCATCCGATTGATGACGTCAGCTGCGCTCGTCGACGAGTCACCCCAGGCGCTGGATGTAAGGGCGCACGTACGGGAGAATGAGGCATTAAAGGCTGTCGCCTTAGTAGCGGATGCTGTCACGACGAATGAAAGGGGAAGTAGGCCAGTTACCCGCCGCGGAGGCTCAGTGGTTAGGGCGCTCGCATACTGATCCAGAGTAGCGGGATTGGAATCAAACTGTGGCGGCCACGTTTCGATGAGGCGAAACGCGAAATGGTGCTCATGCATGTTAGGGTATGTTAAAGATCTCCAGTTGGTCGAAATTATTCCGGCGCCCTCCACAACGGCATTCATTTCCCTTTCTTTCCTTCTTCCTTTCTTTCTTTCCCTCTTTCTCTCTTTCTTTCCTTCTTTCTTTCTTTCTTTCTTTCCTTCTTTCCTTCTTTCTTTCTTTCTGTGTTCCTTTCTTTCTTTCTTTCTTTCTGTCTTTCTTTCTTTCTGTCTTTCCTTCTTTCTGTTTTTCCTTCTTTCTTTCGCTCTTTCTTTCTTTCTTTCTTTCTTTCTTCCTTTCTTTCTTTCTTTCTTTCTTTCTTTCCTTCTTTCTTTCTCTCTCTCGTCCTTTCTTTCTTCTTTCTTCCTTTCTTCTTCCTTCTTTCTTTCTTTCCTTTTTTCCTTCCTTCTTTCTTTCCTTGTTTCTTTCTTCCTTTCTTTCTTCTTTTTTTCCTTCATTCTTTCTTTCTCGTTCTTCCTTTCGTTCTCTCTTCCATTTTCTTTCTTTCTTTCTTTTTTCCCTTCATTCCTTCTTTCTTTCAATTGGTCGAAATTTTTCCGGTGCCCTCAACGACGGCTTTCATTTCCCTTTCTTTCTTTCTTTCTTTCTTTCTTTCTTTCTTTCTTTCTTTCTTTCTTTCTTTCTTTCTTTCTTTCTTTCTTTCTTTCTTTCTTTCTTTCTTTCTTTCTTTCTTTCCTTCTTTCTTTCTTTCTTTCTTCCTTTCCTTCTTTCTTTCCTTCTTTCTTTCTTTCTTTCTTTCGTTCTTTCCCTCTTCCTTTCCTTCTTTCTTATCCTTCTTTCTTTCTTTCTTTCTTTCGTTCTTTCCCTCTTTCTTTCTTGCTTTCTTTCATTCCCTCTTTCTTTCCTTCTTTCTTTCTTTCGTTCTTTCTTGCTTTCTTTCATTCCCTCTTTCTTTCCTTCCTTCCTTCTTTCTTCCCTTCTTTCTTTCTTTCTCTCTTTCGTTCTTTCCATCTTTCTGTCTTTACTTCTTTATTCTAGAGGCCCGTGTGCTGTGCGATGTCAGTGCACGATAAAGAACCCCTGGTGGTCGAAATTTCCGGAGCCCTTCACTACGGCGTCTCTCATAGCCTCAGTCGCTTTGGGACGTTAAACCCCTATAAACCAAACCATCTTTCCTTCTTTCTTCCCTTCTTTCTTTCTTCCTTCCTTTCATCTTTCTTTCTTTCTCGCTTTCTTTCTCTTTCTTCCTTTCGTTCTCTCTTCCTTTTTCTTTCTTTTTTCCCTTCTCTTTTTCAATTGGTCGAAATTTTTCCGGCGCCCTCCACGACGGCTTTCATTTCCCTTTCTTTCTTTCTTCCTTTCTATCTTTCTTTCTTTCTTTCTTTCTTTCTTTCTTTCTTTCTCTCTTCTCTTTCTTTCTTTCTTTCTTTCTTTCTTTCTTTCTTTCTTTCTTTCTTTCTTTCTTTCTTTCTCTCTTTCTTTCTTTCCTTCTTTCAATTTCTTCCTCTCTTCCCTTCTTTCTTTCAATTTCTTCCTCTCTTTCCTTCTTTCTTTCTTTCTTTTCTTAAGCCGCCGCGGTGGCTCAGTGGTTATGGTGCTCGGCTGCTGACCCGAAAGACGCGAGTTCGACCCCGGCCGCGGCGATTGAATTTCTTCGGAGGAGAAATTCCAGAGGCCCGTGTACTGTGCGATGTCAGTGCACGTTAAAGAACCCCAGGTGGTCGAAATTTCCGGAGCCCTTCACTACGGCGTCTCTCATAGCCTGAGTCGCTTTGGGACGTTGAACGCCATGAACCAAAACCAAACCAAAATAAACCATATGTGCAAAATTGAAAAGCTTAGAGCCCGCAAGCTCTGCTTCTGGTTTATGTCCCGCAGCCAGTGAAGTATCGCCTGTGTTCCAAAATACCTTCAAGGCGAGATGGATTCACGCCCTCAGCGCTCTGAAGCCTAGGAGTTCCACGGGAGCTACAGATGTCACACTACACAGCTTAGAAGGAAACGCCTCGTGCATTTTCCACTGGACACGGGCTCTACAATACCCAATCAAATGCAGAAGTCGAGATAAAAGGAGAAAAACGGCTACTAAACACAGATAAACTAACCGGTAGGTTAAGTGAAGCGGCAAAATCAAGGGCTGTGGTTCGGGAACTTTTGTTCAACCCGGTAATCATTGACATAACATGATTAACCAGAGAACTCCCTAGTAGGAACAATACATAATGAAAAGTAAAAAAAAAGCATGGTTGCAGTTTAGCTCAGCTGAGCGTGGTTTTGCGCAGTCGTCCCGACGACGTAACGACTTCGGCCGAGCCGCTCCATCCACAGCGAGAACTGCAATGCGAATGTCCTGAGAGCGGCACCGGCTCCTTTTACGAGCAAACGGTGTCGCGTGGTCAGTCATGTGGCCACAGCTGCAAAGGCGGCGGTCGACGCAGCGGCGGCGCGCGATTGCAGCTGCGGCGAGCGACGTAGAATGTCACGTGGCTGCCACACCTACACCGCGTCTCCACTTGAAGGTCAAATTGCGGCGCAGATCACCTTGGCTTGATTAGGCCGGTAAAGCTTTCGGCATAAAACGTTGGCAATGTTGGAAGATCTCAAAAGTAGTAAATTTATACACTAGTGAAAGGACCATCATAAGTAAAAGGGAAGTTTATTCAACAGTGCAAACAAACAAAACATTGCATACACACTCATGACTGAGGGCAAAACAAATGTATACAAAGTGGGTGGCCACCCAAAAACACCATGACCTTATTTTGACACACCGTACATATCACAAATTACAGCCTATAGTGCATAGAACGAACACTGAACAAAGAAGAAAGAAGAATCAGCCTCCCGAGGCCAACGACGCACGGGGTGGGGGGGGGGGGGGGGGGGCAAGGATCTTTCTCAGGGTGGATGGATGGATGGAAACAACTTTATTACACACAAAAACAAAAATCTTCCAGGGTGGTCCCCTACTGGTCCAGGAGTCCACGGGCTTGTGCTTCACGTAAAGCCCGATCCACTAGCCACTTCTGGGCGGCGGGCTGAGCGGTCCGTAAAGCATCCTCCCAGGAAGAATGAGTGGGATTGGGAATGGTGGGTACTGCCTTAGGGGAAGGACATTCCCAAAGGTAGTGGAAAAGTTTGGATTTGGGCACGCCACAGGTGTTACAATCAGGAGGAAAGGTAGGGTGAAAGCATGAGAGACGGTGGGGTGAAATAAAGCAGCCTCTCTGTAATTGCCGCCATGTGGCGCTGGATAAGGGCAACAAGGTACTGTGGGGTGGTGGCAGTGTCATGCGGCTCACTTTGTAAAATATGGTGATTTGGTGATATGTAGAGAGGACCGATGGGGCTTCTTGCGCAGGGTTGGGTGCCTGATCCTCCGGGGTCCGGGAGGAGAGTTCTCGGGCCAGCGCATGAACGCGCTCATTACCGGGGATCGAGGCATGCCCAGGGACCCACGACAGAGTAACCGTTCGGTCGAGAGAGGTGGCCGTGGTAAGAATGCGGTGTGTTGCCGGAGTCGCCACGCCCTTTAGGTAGTGGCGGTACGCGGCCTGTGAATCTGTGCAAATTTCGGTTATGTTTTTGTCAATGATGGAGTGGGCCAGAGCAAGTGCGATGGCGGCTCCTTCCGCCTCTGCAGGCGAATTAGTTCGAATAGTGGCGGCGTGAGTATGTGGTATGGAAGGTGGTATGTAATGCGGCTAATGATTAGTGCATTTGTCATATTGAGGGTCTCGCGTTCAGACAGCCGATGATTGCGTGCTGCCACCCGCCTGATAAGTGCAGCGACCTGTTTGGTCTGTCTCTGCAAGAGCTGAAAGGTGGCGGTTGCATCGAGTGTGTTGTTAATTAGAAGGCCGAGAATCTTCACCTGAGGCACAATGGGCACTGGATTCCCGTACATGTGTAGTTCAATCGGGGGGTCACTGGGGAGGGGTTTCAGCTGCAGGAGTTCCGATTTATTTGGAGAGCAACGGAGGCCTGTGTTTGCTAAATGAGTGGTGGTGATGTCTATGGCAGATTGCAGGATATCCTGGGCTGTTCCAAGGGATCCTCCCGTTGTCCAGAGGGTTATATCATTTGCGTATATGGCTGTGTGGTGCCCTGGGACAGCAGCAAGGGCCTTTGCCAGGGGCGCTAGGGCAATGTTAAAGAGTAAAGGTGATAGAACCGCCCCTTGTGGGGTCCCCTGTTAGGCAGGGGGAAAGGCTGGGAGGCAATATCCCCAAGGTGGAGGTCTGCCGTGCGCCCCTGAAGGAAGGCCCGAATATATTGCCATATGCGGGTGCCACACCCCGTGGTGGCTAATGTCGTGAGGATATGGTCATGGCTTATTGTGTCGAAAGCCTTATGGATATCCAGGGCCAGTATGGCTCGCGTAGAGGCTGTACGACGCTTAGTGCGAAAGAGGGACTCTTTAAGCGCGAGAAGTACGTCTTGCGCCGAGATGTTTGGGCGGAAGCCGAATTGAACGTTTGAGAGAAAGCCTGTTGTTTCTAGGAACGGTTGCAGGCGATTGAGAATGACAAGCTCGAAGAGCTTGCCGACACAGCTCGTTAAGGAAATGGGGCGCAAATTTTGAAGAGTGAGGGGTTTGCCCGGTTTGGGTATAAATCGCATGCTGGCATGGGTCCAGGCTGATGGGAGCGTCCCAGCTTGCCAGTGGTTATTAAAGAGCTCTGTGAGTTCCTGGAGGGAGACATCGTCCAGATTGAGTAGTGCCTTGTACGTTATGCCATCCGGCCCCGGCGCCGTAGAGCGGCGAATACTAAAGTGTGCTCGGCGGACTTCGTTTAAGGTGATGTCGCCATCAAGTTCTGGGTTAGGTGGAGGTATATTGGGTGGATCTGCCGACTGAAGAGATGTGGGTATATAAGTGTCCCGTAGTTGGCCAATCACGTCGGTGCCCTTTTGTAGCTCTAGTTGTATTAGACGTTGTGTGTTTACTTGTGTCTGAGATTCAGTGGTTGTTGGATCCAAGAGAGCGCGTAGGAGGGACCACGTGCGTTTAGTGCTTAATGTACCCTTGAGGTCGTTACAAAAGGTTGGCCAGTTGGCGCGGGCTAGCGTGTTCGCGTATTCTTCTGCCTCGCGAGTGAGAGCGGCTATGCGGAGTCTCAATTTACGATTGTGTCGCTGGTGACGCCAGCGCTTGAGAAGTCCCTGTCGGGCCTCCCATAGATGATCCAGATGCGGATCAACCTGCGGTGCCTTAGGGGTATTTTTAATGCTTTTGCTGTTCGCCTGGATGGCCTTCACCAGACGGTCTGTCCAATCAGTGACAATACGGGGTTCTGTAGAATCAGTTGCCAAATATGAGCGCAATTTATCCCAGTCAGTGAGAAGCTGCGAACGAGGGTTGAAAATCTTGGAATCATAAGATATAATAGTGGAGACTGGAAAGTGGTCACTTCCAAGGCTATCCTGGAGCACCGTGTGAGATTTAACGATTATATTCGGTGTGGCCCATGTGAGATCGGGTGTGGTGTCGCGGGTGACGCTTGTGCCAATGCGAGTGGGTACGGTGGGGTTTGTGATCAGGCTAAGGTTGTAATCAGCTATTGCGGTAGAAATCAGGTTACCTTTCGGGGTATCCGAGTTGTATCCCCAGTGCGTGTGACGTGCATTAAAATCACCCACCACAAGAAGGTTTGAGGAACGGAAGGAGCCCAGGATACCCGGAATAACTCTGCCTTTATCTTTAGGATTGCTGTATATGTTAATAATAGTGAGGCCATATGTGTGTCCTGGTGAGCTGAGCTCTATCGCGGTATATTGAGTGCCCTTGCTGTCGAGCGTGTTTGTCGGTGTGCGGTCTAGTACCGGCATGGATGCGAGTGTCAGGATTGCCGTACGTGGTGTAAGGGCTGCCGTGTGATAGCCGCGGATATGAATGCTATTTGTTTCCGTCTCTTGCAGAGCGATGACATGGGGGGGATCAGGGGAGTTTGCTATATTTGCGGCTAGTTGTGCTTGTTTTCGGCGTATGCTGCGACAGTTCCACTGCCATATAATTGTTTCTGCTGGTGTATTGGACTGGTGTCGCCGCCGACGTTTTCGCATGTTATTGTTCTGCGCCATATTGCTGGTCTGTAGAGAGTGGATGAGGACAGGCAGCGGGTTCAACTGCGCGCTGCTTGCGAGGCAATTCCTGATGCGGTACAAGTTCGAAAAGCTTGTTGATGCCGGCTTCATGTTTTTCCAAGCGTGTGTTAATCGTAGCTTCTATCCTGTCAGCCATGGACTGTATCAACTGTGCCTGGGCTAGTATGAGCTGTTGCTGCATCGCTCCGAGTTGTTCAGCAACTATAGTATTGATTATGGTAGTGATTTCTGAGCGAAATTCAGCGGAACGTATGTACTGTTTAACCGCCTCTTGAGGTGTAATAGGGGAGTCAGGGTTTCGAAAAGAGGTAGGAGTGGAGGCTGCTTGGACGGACAACTCACCGCTTTTAGCAGAGCCGGCTTCTTTCTCGGGTGTAGCGTTCCGGAGTGACTGCGTCTCCTGGGTCTCCTGGATGTGGGATGCGCAATCACTGGCTTTCGAGGTAGAGGCCCGTGGCGTCTGTCTCGGTACCACTGGGCACCCGAAGGGGTTGAAGTTGTGCGAAATCACGTTGTAAAGTTTTATATCCGGCGTTCACGGTGTCCACACTGCGCTTTTCCGTGTGGTCTTTGCTATCTTGGTTGTCCGACGGTTCTGAGGTCTCGGTCTCCATGGCCTGCTCCAAAGGTGTCTGGGCAGCCGTGGTGGCCACTGGGTTTTCCTTCCTCAGTGGTGGGAGGGGTGGCCATTGTTCTGTGCTTTGGTTCCAAGCTTTCTTTGGATGAATGGCGAGTGCCTTGCTTGGACCGTTTTTCTGATTCCCTTTCTTGGGAAGTGTTGTGCTGTTGCTATATCCTTGAAGTTCTCCCGGCCGGTCGGCTTGGGTTTGGTTCAATTTGGGCCGATGCTCATTCCTGGGTCGATCCTCAGACTTGTGCTCCTGCTCAGTCTTGTTCTTCTGCGCATTATTTTTCTTCTGCTCAGGCTTTTGGTTCTTCTGCATTTGGCTCTGTGCAGCAATGTCTTTATAATGATGACGTCGGATTACGGCTTCATCAGCTTTGCTTGTCTTTTTCCCTCTTGTGGTGTAGTTCTTCTGTCTTGCCGGGCAGTTCGTGTCAATGGTGGAGTGATCCGATGTGTCGCAGACGATGCAGTACTTTTTGCAATCGACATGTCCTGGTGGAGGACTGCGTACTCCGCAATTGTAGCATCTTTTCTCCTGCGGAGTGGGACAAATGTCAGCACGGTGCCCTATTTTCAGGCAGCATCCGCAAACCTGCATCACTGGTCGGAATGGTTTGCACCTGTATTCGATGCCCCTGAGGTAGACAAACCGTGGCACTGCTTTGCCTTCAAAGGTATATAGACATGCCCCCTTCGTGCCGAAAGGCCTCGCTTGAATGATGTTGATTTGTTGGGGATATGTTTCCGTGCAGTTTAGTAATTCCTCTTCTGAAGGTATCGGTAAAGCGCCGGTAATGATGCCTTTACATGAGTTATCTGGTGAGGCTGCATAAGCGCTCATTGAATATTCCTTCCCTCCTAGATTGATTGCTTGGATGTTCAGTGAGGTCAGGATCTGGGGTGCTCAGAATAGCGATGTTTTGCTCTGGCTTGATCCTGACTCTGGCCTCGTGGGTCAATTGGCGGCTGAGCTTGAATTGCAAAGCAGCAAGAAGTGACCTACCGGAGTTGTTATGCAGCGTCACCCCTCCACGCAGACATATTGCCACCTTGTAGTCATCATGCGGCAGCCTCGGTAATTTGATGGGGCGTGCGGGTCGTGATCTTTCGGCAGGTGTGTGTGCTTCTGCCTGCATTACAAGTTTGAATCGTTTTTTGCGTGCGTCGATCATCCTGAACCATGGCGTCGCCTTCGGGTAGGCTTCAGTCCTGTCTCGTTGCGTCCCGTGCGGTAGGCCCCCCTCCGTTGTGTCGGTGGTAGAAATTCCGGGCATGGCGTCCTGGGTATCCATGTCGGGATGTTCGTGGACTCCCTCTGTTGCCTTGGACAGCGAGCACGACCCGCTGTGGCTGGATGGGAAGGCAGCGGCGTCGGCCATATGAAGCGTTGACGTGGAACGAGGCGGCGTTGACGTGGAACGCGCTCCGGCCGCCAAGAGGGGTTAGGCTTAGTGCGGCGACTCCGCTTCGGAGATCTTCGTAAGGTGCTTGTGCAAAATACAGCGTACTCACGGACAAAGGAGTCCTCGTAAAGGTCCCTTGGGTGTTCACGAAAGCCTGAGGTAGGAATTTAGGGCGCTATGATGGGTAAATGGGAAAATAAAGGCGAAAGTTCACAGCGCCCATGTGAAGAGCGTTCGCTCCGCTCGGCTTCCCCCGGGGCAATAGAGTCCACCAAATCTGCACGGATGTCGCGAATGCTCTGGTCGTCCACCAAGAATGAGACGTCCATTCTCCAAGTAGAGAAGGTCGCAATTCGGCCCGAAGCGCACCTCAAGGATACCGTGACAGGTAAGTGGTCGCTGACGCTGAGTGCTCGGGCGCCTGGTGGAAATGGCACTACCTCGCAGGATACTAGTTGCGGCACGAGGGCTGGAGGTAGGTAGTACACCCGGTCTATTCGACTGGCGCTACGGCCCCTAGCACGTGTGGCCACGAAAAGGTTCCCGTGTAGTTCGACCCACGCGTCCGTAATGTGCAGCTGGCGAACCAGTTTGCCTAGCTCTTCGGCGTAATAATTGGACGCGCCTTGACCGGGGCCCTGAATGTCACGCCACGAGTCTAGGACGCAATTAAAATCCCCCAGCAGGACATATGACACGGATTCAAGCAGGTGGGATGTAAGGGAGCGGAAAAACTCGCCTGTCAGAGATCGCGTGACGGGCGCGTACAAGTTTACAAAGCGAGTCCTCCGCCCGTCGAGGAAAATGTCCACCACCAGTACTCGACCATCGTAACCAAAGGTACAATGCGCACCCGCGCGGAAAGCCGGCGTGAGGAAAACGCCCACACCGCAAAAGCGTGAGTCCGTCAAGGAAAAGAAAGCTTCGACATTAAAGCGTGAACGGAAAGAAATAACGTCTGCAGGGGTGCGAAAATTACACTCCTGCAAAAACAAAACATCAATTTGGTACGAACGCGCAAGGTGAAGCACCTCCCGTTGCTTATCGGGAGAGCGAAAACCCTGCGCGTTAAAGGAGGCAAAACGAAAAACAGCCATCATGAAAATAAAGGAAACAATGTAACAAAAATAAACAACGAAACAAGTACACAAAACAAAACGTTGACGGATTCTCGGTACAGTTCTGCGAGAGCGTTGATACACCGGCGCTGGGGGGGCGTCGAAGCGCTTGGGAGGCGTCCCGGGTCCCTGCTGGTGTCCTGGCTGGCGGCCCCCCGGCGGCGGGACGACGATGCCAAGTGGTGCTAGCAGTTGCGCGGTGGAAAGGTCCGGCCGATGCGCGCGGCTGCGGCAGCAACACACAGTCACACACGCACCAACACACTCCACCGCACAAACACCGTCCATCGTTCGCCAAACGCGCCGACGGAGCCAGCGCGCCGATAAGATCACGGCGCCGGGGGAGCGCCGAAAGCACGGCGCTCGCGACGCCGGCAAGCAGGGGAGCAGCAAAAGGGCCGCAAAGGCCCGAAGTTCTGGGCGAGGGCGCCATGGCGGAGACTATTCGTCTCCTGTGACGTCCATGAGGACGTCATCCTCGTCCGCCGTGCTTGGTTTCTTCTTCGGCGCCAGGGTGGCAGAAGGCGCGCAGCCCTAAGACGATGACGAGAGCTGGCGCTTGGGGTCCTCGAGGTCCAGGACCTTTCGTACGCTGGCCCGCACCAAGTTCGCGGCACACGCGTGGCCCGCGGGGGCAGGGCGACTGGGATGTACGGTGCTTGCGGTCGGGGCTCGCTCGCGCTGTCGCTGCCCTTAACTGGTGTGTGCAGGGCGTCACTGGGGGAGGACGAAGCGGGTGACTCGGTGCCCGTCTCCGTGTCTTGAAGTTGCGCCGCCGTCGGCACGTCAAAGGGGGAAAACAGGAAGGACAAAGCGTGATTGCGGACAAAAGAACAAAATATTCAGGCGGCACTTTGACTGTCTAAAGTGGGAAAAGATGAACGAGCTTTCCGCAGCACTTTGACTGCCTCTCTGGCACCAGTGACGTCGTCATTGGATGACCTCATGTATAATTATTGACTGATTACGAAGCAATTAAAGTTATTAATCTAAGACTGATTAATTACTAAATACGAATTATTTGCTAATTAATGACGCTTAAGCTTCGCCTTTAGGAGTGGAACGCGTGAGCGTGCTGTAGCGCTGCCAGGGGGTCCACGGAAAGCCGCCAGCCGTTCGGCGCGATGCCTTGCCGGTTGGAAACACCTTTGAACGCAACGCTTTTTGAGGAAAGGAAATGGCGCAGTAATTCTCTGTCACCTTGGTGGACACCCTTCATTCGTTTGTAGAGGAAGGGAGATAGTGGGAGTAAAAGACGAAAGAGGGGCCGTAATGAAGAAACTGAAGATTGTATTTCAGGAAAGAAAATTACGCAGTAACTGTCTCACATATCTCGGTGGACACCCGTCCTCCGACTGATGACGTCAGCTGCGCTCGTCGACGAGTCATCCCAGGCGCTGGATGTAAGGGCGCACGTACGGGAGAATGAGCCAAAAGGCTTTCGCCTTAATAGCGGATGCTGTCACGACGAATGAAAGCGGAAGTAGGCCAGTTACCCGCCGCGGTGGCTCAGTGGTTAGGGCGCTCGCATACTGATCCAGGGTAGCGGGATTGGAATCAAACTGTGGCGGCCACGTTTCGATGAGGCGGAACGCGAAATGGTGCTCGTGTATGTTAGGGTATGTTAAAGATCCCCAGTTGGTCGAAATTATTCCGGCGCCCTCCACGAAAGCATTCATTTCCCTTTCTTTCTTTCTTTCTTTCTTTCTTTCTTTCTTTCTTTCTTTCTTTCTTTCTTTCTTTCTTTCTTTCTTTCTTTCTTTCTTTCTTTCTTTCTTTCTTTCTTTCTTTCTTTCTTTCTTTCTTTCTTTCTTTCTTTCTTTCTTTCTTTCTTTCTTTCTTTCTTTCTTTCTTTCTTTCTTTCTATCTTTCTTTCTATCTTTCTTTCTATCTTTCTTTCTATCTTTCTTTCTTTCTTTCTTTCTTTCTTTCTTTCTTTCTTTCTTTCTTTCTTTCTTTCTTTCTTTCTTTCTTTCTTTCCTCCTTTCTTTCTCTCTTCCTTTCTTTCTTTCTTTCTTTCTTTCTTTCTTTCTTTCTTTCTTTCTTTCTTTCTTTCTTTCTTTCTTTCTTTCTTTCTTCCTTCCTTCCTTCCTTCCTTTCTTCCTTTCTTCCTTTCTTTCTTTCTTATTTCTCATCCGTCATTCAACCTTTCCTCACGGTTGAGATGTCCACCGAGAAGTGAAGCATTTACGGCATCCTTTCCTTTCGTCGAAAACCACAATTTTTTGAGGAATTCTTTGTTGGGGGTGGTGCTGGTGGAAACATTTATGGGACCGCAGTGGCGGCGACCGCACGCACCAGCACGCCCGACTAAGGCTTGTTGGGCCTGTAAGTCGTGGCAGCCGAGCAGGGTCGCCTCCCAGTCGTCCCGGGACTGTTTGGGGATGGGGTGAATAGCGGGGTTGGAGGGGCAGGCCCACACCATGTAATAGGTGTCCGAAGACACTACACTACAGTGCAGGCAGCCGCCGCTAAAGGAGGGGTCAAGATGTTGGATGGATGGATGGAAACAACTTTATTACACACACACACAAAAAAAAAATCTTCCAGGGTGGTCCCCTACTGGTCCAGGAGTCCACGGGCTAGTGCTTCACGTAAAGCCCGATCCACAAGCCATTTCTGGCCGGCGGGCTGTGCGGTCCGTAAAGCAGCCTCCCAGGAAGAATGAGTGGGATTGGGGATGGGGGATACTGCCTTTCGGGAAGGACATTCCCAAAGGTAATGGAAAAGTGTGGATTTGGGCACGCCACAGGTGTTACAATCAGGAGGAAAGGTGAGATGAAAGCATGAGAGACGGTGGGGTGAAATAAAGCAGCCTGTCTGTAATTGCCGCCATGTGGCGCTGGATAAGGGCGACAAGGTACTGTGGGGTGGTGGAAGTGTCATGCGGCTGAATTTGTAAAATGTGGTAATTTGGTGATATGTAGAGAGGACCGAAGGGGCTTCTTGCCAGGGTTGGGTGCCTGATCCTCCGGGGTCCGGGAGGAGAGTTCTCGGGCCAGCGCATGAACGCGCTCATTACCGGGGATCGAGGCATGCCCAGGGACCCACGACAGAGTAACCGTTCGGTCGAGAGAGGTGGCCGTGGTAAGAATACGGTGTGTTGCCGGAGTCGCCACGCCCTTCAGGTAGTGGCGGTACGCGGCCTGTGAATCTGTGCAAATTTCGGTTATGTTTTTGTCAATGATGGAGTGGGCCAGAGCAAGTGCGATGGCGGCTCCTTCCGCCTCTGCAGGCGAATTAGTTCGGATAGTGGCGGCGGCCCCCACTGTGCCGTCTTCATAGGCTGCGACTGCCGTGAAATATCCTGGTTTAGAATTTTGTGCCGCGTCGACATAAAGTATATCGGAGCGGTTGCTGTATGTTTTGGTGTAATAGCTCGCTCGTGCCTGCCGCCTACCGTGATGGAGACTAGCACTCATATTGCGCGGTAGGGGCTTCTGATATATGTGATCCTGCGTGCGAAGAGAAATCATGTAAGGTGTAGGACTTGTTGGGGTGGGAATTGGTGGATTGAGACGTAGCTGTCGCAGTAGGCATTGTCCTGTTTCCGTGCGACTCAGGCGGACTAATTGGTTGGTGCGTTGAGCCTCTATTAATTCGATCACTGTATTGTGGGTACCAGTGGCCAGGAGACGTTTCGTGCTAACCGTCCGTGGAAGACGTAAGGCAGAGGTGACAGCCGTGCGTATTAGGATGTCTGCCTGTCGTCTTTTCCGCTGAGTGAGTATGTGGTATGGAAGGTGGTATGTAATGCGGCTAATGATTAGTGCATTTGTCATATTGAGGGTCTCGCGTTCAGACAGCCGATGATTGCGTGCTGCCACCCGCCTGATAAGTGCAGCGACCTGTTTGGTCTGTCTCTGCAAGAGCTGAAAGGTGGCGGTTGCATCGAGTGTGTTGTTAATTAGAAGGCCGAGAATCTTCACCTGAGGCACAATGGGCACTGGATTCCCGTACATGTGTAGTTCAATCGGGGGGTCACTGGGGAGGGGTTTCAGCTGCAGGAGTTCCGATTTATTTGGAGAGCAACGGAGGCCTGTGTTTGCTAAATGAGTGGTGGTGATGTCTATGGCAGATTGCAGGATATCCTGGGCTGTTCCAAGGGATCCTCCCGTTGTCCAGAGGGTTATATCATTTGCGTATATGGCTGTGTGGAGCCCTGGGACAGCAGCAAGGGCCTTTGCCAGGGGCGCTAGGGCAATGTTAAAGAGTACAGGTGATAGAACCTCCCCTTGTGGGGTTCCCCGGTTAGGCAGGGGGAAAGGCTGGGAGGCAATATCCCCAAGGTGGAGGTCTGCCGTGCGCCCCTGAAAGAAGGCCCGAATATATTGCCATATGCGGGTGCCACACCCCGTGGTGGCTAATGTCGTGAGGATATGGTCATAGTGCTGCCGGGCGCAGCAATTTATTGGTGAAAAGGTGGAGAATGAGCCGCTCATCCGCCTTCTTGAGGCCTTTAGATGGGCTAGGGTAAAGGCGATGACTGTCTTGATAGTAGGTTGTAATATCTTTGAAGGTATAGATCGGATTAGGATCGGGTTCCTGATCGGGTAGGGAGGAGAAAACAGCCCGGTGAGAGAGCGCACTGGCGGCCGCGTCTGCTGCCTCGTTTCTTGCTAACTCCTGATGAGCAGGGGCACATATAAGGTAACGGTGTGCTGGGTCCGTATCCCATATGCAATTTTGGTATATTCGATAGGCTACGAAGGGAGTGCAGCCTTGCTAGACATTCCGACAGGCCCCTCGCGAGTCGGTGATTATGTATTTTGAATCGGAATGTGAGGCCGCGAGAGCAATCGCGACCTCTTCTGCTTGGCACTTTTCTCGTGGGTAATTTCCTGTGTCCTAGAATTTAAACATCAGCTTCTTTGTTTCGTAACTTAAGGCAACGTTTATTCCCCCTTTTTTTTTTCTGGTGGTGGTGGTGAAAACATTTATTTCGAATGAACTGGAGGTATGTTTGGATCAGCCCGTAAGGGACCGATCCTTACAAACACTAGGTGGAGGTCCCTAGTATGGGACCCCAGTGGCGGTTGCCGCCGCCCGGGCGCGCCCGACTAAGGCTTGTTGGGCCTGTAAGTCGTGGCAGCCGAGCAGGGTCGCCTCCCAGTCCTCCCGGGTTGGGTTGGGGATGGGGGGAATAGCGGGGTTGGAGGGGCAGGCCCACACCATGTGATAAGTGTCAGAAGACACTGCACTACAGTGTGGGCAGCTGCCGCTAAAGGAGGGGTCAAAATGTTTTAGCGCTGCCGGGCACAGCAAAGTATTGGTGAGAAGGCGGAGAAGGAGCCGCTCATCCGCCTTCTTCAGGCCTTTACATGGGCTAGGGTAAAGGCGATGACAATTTTGATAATATGTTGTAATATCTTTGAATGTATAGACCGGATTAAAATCGGGTTCCTGATCGGATGGGGAGGAGAAAACAGCCCGGTGAGAGAGCGCGCGGGCGGCTGCGTCTGCTGCCTCGTTTCCTGCCAACCCCTGATGAGCAGGGGCCCATATGAGGTAACGGTGTGCGGGGTCCGTATCCCGTATGCAATTTTGATATATTCGATAGGCTAGGAAGGGAGTGCAGCCTTGTTCGACGTTCCGACAGGCCCCTCGCGAGTCGGTGATTATGTATTTTGAATTGGAATGTGAGGCCGCGAGAGCAATCGCGACCTCTTCTGCTTGTGTTGCACCGCGAGCTCTAAAAGTTAGGCCGTTAACTGTGTTGCTGTTGTGAACTACCGCGGCCGTGTACCATCCCCCGTGGTGAGGGCCGGAAGCGTCCACGTAGTATACACCTGTTTTGTTGGCATAATATCGGGCTAGCGCTTCCGCTCGTGCCAGGCGCCGACCATTATGGTCTTCATGTGACATGTTTGCTGGAAGAGGCCGCACGTGGAGGGCACGTCTCCACAGTTCCGGGATGCGAAACCTGTCTTCCATTGGAGGGGTGTGTTGGATATGGAGTCGAGCAAGAAGGCGGCGACCCGACTCCGTTAGCGACAAGCGCGTGTACTGGTTTGTAAGGTGCGCCTCCCGGAGCTCCCGGAAAGTATTCACCACCCCAAGAGCCATAAGCCGGCTGTTTGAAGTAGTGATAGGGAGGTCAAGGGCACGTTTAACAATTTTGCGAAGGATGACCTCAAGGGCGTCCTCCTCTTGTTTCCGTAGGTGGAGATAAGGAGTCGAATAGAGAATTCGACTAGTTACGAAGGCGTTTGCCAGCCGCAAGGCATCCTTACTTCGTAACCCTCCGCGTTTGTTGGAAACCCGGCGGACCATGCGGCCCACCTGGTCCCCCACCTTACGGAGTTTGGCCAATGTAGTGTCTGGCCGCCTGTGTTTGTGGATGTAGAGTCCGAGTACCCGTATCTCATCACTTTCGCGTATGGGACCACTCTCAAGAGAGAGAGATATTTTAGTTGTGCACTTCTGTGAGGGGCGGAGGTGCACAAATTCCGATTTTTGAGGGGAACATTGAAGACCGCAGCGGCGGGCGTAGCGGTCTACTATCGTCGCCGCTGTTTGCAGGCTGGTTTCAATGTCTCCTGTGCTGCCCTGCGTGGCCCACAGAGTGATGTCATCAGCGTACAGGGCGTGCTGCACGCCGGCGACACCACTCAGCTGGGCCGGCAGGTGCATCATGGCCAGATTGAAGAGCAGCGGGGAAAGTACCGCGCCTTGAGGGGTTCCCCGCGTGCCGAGTAGGTAAGGACCATGGTCTCTATCTTGAATTCGAATGTAGGATTGACGATCCATTAAAAATTGGCTTATGTATTGGAATGTGTTGAGGCCGCAGTCGGTGTGACTTAGGTTAGTGAGTATGATCTCATGTGTTACATTGTCAAATGCCCCTTTAAGATCCAAGGCGAGTACTACCCGGTCATTATGGGGGCATTCGAGGGGGTCAAGGACTTCCCGATTGAGTTGCAGGAGGACATCCTGTGCGGATCTGTGTGGGCGAAATCCGAACATGGTGCTCGCAAAGACTTGTTTGTGTTCAAGATATGTAGATAACCGATCCCGCACCATCGTCTCCATTAGTTTGCCCACGCATGAGGTGAGAGAGATGGGGCGGAGGTTATCTGTGTCAATTGGTTTGCCAGCTTTAGGAATAAATGTGACCAAAGCCGTTTTCCATTCGATTGGCAGGGGGGTGTCCCCGCGCCAAATCGCATTTACGTATTCCAGGAGGGACTGGTATGCCAAGTCGGGCAGGTTCGTCAAAAGCTTGACGGTGACCTTATCCCGTCCTGGCGCAGTGCCCCGTTTCATTTTGGCGAGAGCCGCCCGCAGATCATGGAGCTGGAAAGGTTGATCCAGCTCCGTGTTCTCTCTGCCTGCATAAGAGTACGCAGATCCACGGGGGTCTTGAGCTGTACACAGATACTGGTCCCGAAGTTTCTGTGCCAGTTTAGTCGTGTTGCCAGGAAAAGCGTGCAGTGCTCGCTGCAAATGTTTTTGTGTTTCGGATCGTGTTTGGGTTGGGTCGATTAGGGCTCGAAAGAGACGCCACGTGTTTCGGCTGGACATTTGTCGCGCGGCCGTGTTGCATCTATCTACCCAGTTGGAGTCGGCGAGTTGGGCCGCGTACTCTGCCGCTTTCTGGGTAAGCTCGGCAATTCGAGCTTTAAGCTTTCTATTGTGTTTCTGCCGTCGCCAACGGCGGACGAGGCTGCGACGGGCTTCCCAGAGGTGTAGAAGGTGGTTATCCACGTCCGTGACCGCCTCTGAGAGCTGGATGTGTGTTTCATGCGAGGAAAGGTGTGCCAGCAGCTGTTGGGACCATGCTGTGTAGCCTTGCGCGGAAATGGGTGTATTATCAAGTGAGTTAAAATTTTGCCTGAATTTCGTCCAATCTGGGATATGGGCTTGTGTTCTTGGACGCTTGAGGGGGCGTGTGCGTAGTGTAGTGTTAATGATGCAGTGGTCGCTACCGAGGGTCTCCTCGGTGTTGAGCCAGTCTGCGTGTCGTATGTTGCGAGTGAAGGTTAAGTCCGGACACGTATCCCGTGTCACGGAATTTCCTAGCCGGGTTGGGCGGACAGGGTCCGTGTGGAGGGTGAGGCCCAACGTGGACGCAAGCTCCGCCAGCTTACGCCCGCGCGACTCCTCCTTGCGATACCCCCACTGCTGACTGGGAGCGTTAAAGTCGCCCACAATCAGCAGGGGATCGCGGCCCGCTACTCTTAGCGCGCGGCTAAAGAGGTCCGCAAAAGTCACTCGCTTTAGTTTGGGAGAGCAGTACACGTTGAGTATATGCAACGGTGGGTCCCTGCGGCGGACTGGTAGGAGGGTCACCATTACATAAGAGTACTCTAGTTGGAGGTCGAGATCCACTAGGTTGGCTGTGTAGTTTTTGTGAACGAGAAGACAAGACGCGGGGTCCTGTTGCGGTTACACCAGCGGTTCTATACTCAGAGTAGAGCAGGCGTTTTCTCGCCTGCTCAGCAAGGCGAAAGACACACAGAATACCGGCCAACGACCCAACCCTTCTCGCCATCCCACGATCCCTTCACCGAGAGCTTCTCATCAGGCCGCTCCCGAGGAATATGCACCCGTCCCACCATGAGCAGCGCCGCAGAGCCCGTGCGAAGGCACTCCATCGAGCGTACGGCCCCCAGCCGGACGCCGTATGGGTGGACGCTGCCTGCACGGGTGATGAAGCGACAGCAGCTGCGGTGGACTCCTCTTCATCCACCCTCCTCACACTACCTCTCCCTCCAGATACGTCCCCAGAGGCTGCAGAGGAAGCCGCCATTGCACTTGCTATAACCCGCACGGAAGCCCGGTATATTTTAACTGACTCTAAAACTGCGATTCTAAATTTTGCTCGAGGCCGAGTTCATGTCCCTGCTTTTGGCATACTGGACTCGCCCGATGCACCCCCGCCCCGCCAAGTGGAGCTGATATGGGTGCCTGCGCACTCTGGGAATCCCGGAAACGAGGCCGCCAACCTTTTAGCCCGAGGTTCTTTAAACCGGGCTCAGGTGGCCTCGGATCGGGGATTCACGAAGGATCGCACGCACTCAATCAGTGAGCTGACCCAGGCATACAGAGCCTCTCGCCAGCTCTACCCCCCGCCCCACCCCTCCCTAGATAACAGACACGCAACACTCTGGCGCAGATTACAAACACATACTCTCCCCTCGCCCCTTACCCTAACCCACTATCATCCCTCCTTCCCCACTCCTGCTTGCGCCCTATGCCCAGAACCCTTCGCTTCTTCCCTCCACATCCTTTCCCTCTGCCCGGCGGACCCTCCCCCGCGGGACCTAGAGAACCTCAAGACCTGGGAGGACTGGGAGACCCTGCTGCATTCGGAGGACCCGGCCGTGCAGACCATCGCCACCGGCCGTGCTGCCAGTGTTATGGACCTCAGGAACATAAACACTTGAGTGCAGTGGGGTCGTGCGGGGACCCTGGGGCGTGCCCCGAATTCCTTTGTAAATAAAGTTTTCTCTCTCTCTCTCTCTCTTTGTGCCTCGGGGCCATCCTCAGCGTACAACGCAGGTTTACGTTGTTTTTTCGTATACGTACAGGAAGTTTGTAGATGCCATGCTCTTCCTTTTTTTTTTACCAGCTCCGTTAGCTCAGCAGACTTTTTATACCCCACTGCATGCGTTGTTTTCAGCTCCACAAACCTACGTTACTCATTTCGCTCAAGATTTCTTTCCATTTTTTTGCACATTTCTTCTTTTCCCCGACCCCCTGAGGCACGTGGCTATTTTTATAAATGGGCTGCGAACGTAAACGATAGTCGACTTGAACTGCGCTTGCTTCGTCCGAAGGAGTTTTCACTGCTTCATAAAACAGTGCAGTAGCGATAGCTTCGTTTCACTAATAGCGGGGAAAGAAGCTGGGAGGTTGGGACCCTGGAAATTCGACGTGCTCTAGGTAACCGATGCGGGCACTGTTATGCGCGTACAGCTGTGAAAGAAAGAAAACACTGAGAAAGGATGATGATGCGTGGAAATAAATAACGAGCACTCAATATTTGAGAAAAGCGCGATGGAACAATGGGTGATGCACTCAAATTTCAGATAGATTTATGACCCCGCGTAAACAAGGATCTAGGAGGCCCCCCAGGCAGTTTTCAGGTTGAGGCCTCTTAGTGCAACATGTATTGTTTAAGCAACGTCGTGGTAGGCTTAATGAATGAATAAAATTTGAAGGAATCTTGAATAAAAATTTGAAAAGCAAGAACAAGAAGCTGCTGTGAGGATGGTACGAGGAAGACTCCCCCGCTTTCGACGTTAATAATAACTATTGTAGTTCTCGTACAAATGCTGATTTCAGTTGCAGTTTCCTCGCTGTTCATAGTCGCCTCGCTTTCCTTTTTGTGACTACCACACCATTCCTCTCGAGTACTTTACCCGGCAGTGTTTTACCTGGCTGGTGAACGGAGAGAGAGAGAAAAAACTTTATTGTAAAAGGAATTCGGGGCACGCCCCAGGGTCTCCGCTCGACCCCACTGCACTCAAGTGTTTATGTTCCTGAGGTCCACAGCTCAGTGGGTTTGTAAATGCGTTGAATTATGAATTATGAAAGCATGAGCTACATGTCAACCGTCTAAGACTTGCAGCAAACAGATGAAATTTGCATTAAACTCTATTTAACGCATGGAACGCAAAATGAAAATTTTAACGCTAAGGCACAAGAAAGGAGCGAAGTGAGCAACGAACATGCGCTACTTATTGATACCTTAGTCTAAACTGAGAAGAATACATGAGCATGGCAGGGCATGTAATGCGAAGGCAAGATAACCGATGGTCGCTTTGAACAGCGGAATGCCCACTGAGAGAAGGGAAGCGTAGCTGAGGTCGACGGAAAATGATATCAGCGGATGTGATCAGCCAGCCAATTTGTTGGGATAATTAGCCACAGCTGTGAGAGGACAAGTTTGTTTGAAGGAGAGCAGGAGAGGCGTTCATCCGGCAGTGGACGTGCTTAGGCTTTGGTAGTAATGACTGGCCGAGAGAGAAAAGATACCAAACTTATGGAATTCTTCTAGTGAAAAAGAGAAGCCATTAACTTTTTGAAAGCCACACTACGAAGCAATTCAGATATGGTGTCGAAAATAACCGTGAAAAAAAATTGACGTATTTATAATGATTAAGCTCATTAATTTTCTTGTTCTATTTTTATAATTGCCGTTTTTAATCCAGAATGCTATTTTCGTCTGAAATAGCTTTTACGTTTTGTGAGGTGTGGATTTCTTCTTGCTAAATGAAGACTACCTTGTAGCTGTCCGCAATGTCTTCAGAATTACTAGCGAGCAAATTAGAGACAGAGAGAGAACAACTTTATTTGCCACTTTACGGTTGGGAGTTAGGGCAGGTGGGCTGAGTGTGGCCCCCAGGTTGGGCGACGTCGTGAGCCCACGAGACGAGTGCGAGTTGTGTCTTCTTGTCTGGTCTTGCAAGAAGTTGGACCCAACCCAAACCTGAAAACGTTTGTCAAGTGTCCCTTCTCCCCACTGTCAGATTGCAAGCAAATCGTGATCATCCACTCTTAGTCACAAGAAAATATGTTTATGGGGGTTTAACGCCTCAAAGCGACTCAAGCTATGAGAGACGCCGTAGTGAAGGGCTCCGGAAATTTCGACCACCTGGGGTTTCTTTTAACGTATACTGAAGAGAAGTTTATTTGGACCCAGGAGCTTAAAAGGGACAACCGTCCCTCTACAAAAAAGAAAAACACATTACGGTGACAGATGTCGCCGATGCGCACACATACGTACACTGATATCTCAGTAGACGGCGACTGGCAGGATCGTTACGAAAGTGTAACGCGAATATTTGAGCGCAGGCTGTAGTGCGAGAAGGCGCAGGACAGAATGCTGCTTAGAAATCATGTGTGTATCTGTTTCAGTCTTCGATTTGATCGCGGAGTTAGTTACCTTGGAACGTCGTCAAGGCTTGTTGCTTTAGGCACGTATCTTTTATTAAGGCGGAAGCCTTATGCGGCTCATCGCTGAAAGTCCAGCGCTGATCGTCCATCGACGAGAAACAGTGTGAAAACCCACGTGACCTCATGAAATCACCGGCACTGCCTTCATATCCTGAAGCTTCCCGGTAATGGGTGATCAACGCATGGCTTCATCGTATCGGATCTACTCGGAACCCGCAGCCATAGACAGTGCTGCTCACATCATTATAGGAGGGAGTGCATAATCCCTGCGAGAGAGCATGAACGCCTTCTACTGACTGTACGACCCACAATTTATAGCAGAAGGCATTGTTTTGTCTTCGTATATAATTATCTACATGTCTCTTACGCTTAACGAAATTTCAATAGCAGAGTGCCCGGGCATAAGGCGCGGCCTTCGATTCAGTGTGCGTAGTCCGGTCAGCCCCAAGCCCGTATTAGAAGCCACTGCGGATCATCTTCTGGCAGCTGCTGCGTCTGCTGCATCTGCTGCGGCTGCTGCGCAGACAAATGAAAGATCGTGGCCACTACAGCTGCCAGCGGAAGACATAGGACCCACAGGAAAACGATGGTTGGCAGCCCGCTCGTTGCCATCGTGAATGTCCATCGGCCCTGCAAAGACAGCAGGACGTCGTGTCTAATGGAGCAAATGCAATCCGAAACGGCCCATTACTCAACGTGATGGGTGGCCTCCATGTGCAAGTCAATCATTGTCTGTTCTTCTGGCTTGAGGCATTTTGTAACAATTTTAATTATTTTACCTTCCTCCTCGTTCCACGAGGAGAGGTTCCACGGTCGCACATACAGGAACATTACAAGACTCCATCGCCTGGCGCCATCTGTCGGCATTCGAGGGAAGCGCAGGGAGGAGCGAACACAATTTGGTCGCGTCGCCGGGCGCAGTGTTACCTCCTAAATATATCCTTACACCGTGATCAAGACGTGCACGTTCAAACCACTGCTTTCGTCGATAAAATGAGTCGTCCTTATTAACAGGCCATGATTATATATACACCTATATGTATGAAGACAGCAGTCATCAAATCCGAGGCAAGCATTGGGGAATTATCTTTCTATGGTTCATAAGCGTGGAACTTATTTGTGTAAATATCTTAAAAATGAAAGGCAATTGATTATAAAGTACACTAAAACAGAAGAAAAAATGGCTGAAGCTTAACTTGGTTAAGCCTGGAGAATGCGAAGCATCATCGTGTCGCGTAATTTGGAGGCGCACAACCACAGCGACGGCGCGAGGTGGGCCCCCGTTTCTCCACTGTCGTGACGTCATCAAATCACGTGGTGTGACGTCATGTATCACGTGATTTGGAGGCGCACAACCACAGCGACGGCGCGAGGTGGGCTCCCGTTTCTCCACTGTCGTGACGTCATCGTGTCACGTGGTGTGACGTCATGTATCACGTGATTTGGAGGCGCACAACCACAGCGACGGCGCAAGGTGGGCCCCCGTTTCTCTACTGTCGTGACGTCATCGTGTCACGTGATTTGGAGGCGCACAACCACAGCGACGGCGCGAGGTGGGCCCCCGTTTCTCTACTGTCGTGACGTCATCGTGTCACGTGGTGTGACGTCATGTATCACGTGATTTGGAGGCGCATAACCACGGTGAAGGGCTGAAGAGGTAGCTAAAGTAGTATGCTTCGCATAAAATACAACTGCATGCCATTTGTGGGATCTGAACCTGCGAGCTCGGAATTTCACTTATGGAGCTCTACCAAAGGAGCTACGGCAGCGGCTGTTAAATCTACTTTGGGGGTATTTATGTAGCGTGCAATCTTACCTTAAGAATGTTCAGCACCGCCAGCCTTGTTTATATCGGCGGATGTAGTACGTCTTGCATGCAACGAGTGTTATACAGAACTTTATTGAATAGTGCGGGTGAAACACCTGCGAGAACTGTCTTAAACTACCTATAACATCAATACTGCCAGAGTCACGCTCTCATTAAGCTACTGAGCGGACAAAAATAAGGAATGAGGGGCGCGTTATGAACTACAGAACATGAAAACGGACATGTCACGACAGCAAGAAAAGCACTGGGGAATGTTTTTATTGCGTGCTGTTAATCAATTTGAAATTTATAGTGTAAATATTGAACGGCTGATCGATAATTGATTACCGAGTAGAGGAAAAACAAAACATGCCGCCGGTAGAGCCCGAACGCGTACTTTCTGAGTGTGTGTGTGTATATATATATTGTTACGGGACGGCGGGCCCGCGCAGAGAAAGGCACAGAGACTCAGACACAGGAGACTCAGACATAACCGCCGTCCCGTAACATTTGGTGGCAGCGGTGGGATCATGCCGCTCACCCGCTCCCAGAATCAAGTCCCTGACGTGCCAGTCGACAGGACTCCGCCACCAGCCGACGGCGCCGACGACGCCGCGGCCGGCATCGCTACACCTGGGCGCTCGGAGGGGCTCGGTTCTCCGCAGCGGCTGGACGCCGGTATTGAGCGCCTCCTCGATATTTTTACTCAGCGGATGGACGCATGGGAGGCCCGTCTGACTGCCCAGGCTGGGGAGATGGAGGCGATCCGGCGCGACTTCCGTCGCCTTCTGCCAGGCGAGCCGAACACGGGTCCGGTGCCTCTGGACGTTCCCGCCACCGCTGTACCCAGCTCTGCCGTCGCTGTACTTGCGGTCGTAGCCGCCAACAGCGTACTCGGTGCGGGCGCATCATTGGACGTCGTGGAGTTGCCCACGTTCGACGGCACCATTTCGTGGGATGCTTACCGCATCCAGCTGGACAGTATTGCGGCGGCGAGAGGCTGGGACGAGAAGATGAAGGCACGGATGCTCGTCGCCAAACTGAGAGGCCGCGCGACTGAGCTGCTGCAGAACGTACCGCCTGACCAGCTGGGCTCTTATACTGTCCTGGCGGGCCTCCTCGCCAACCACTACAGTGCCTCAGGTCACCCCCGTGTGCAGTACCACCGCCTGCGAGTCCGCCGTCATGAGCCCGGGGAGACATACCAGGACCTCGCCGCCGCCATTGAACGCCTGGCTCTGCAGTCGTTGCCGGGGGCGCCTCAGAACGCCGTGGCCCTGGTCGGCACCGAGGCATTCGTCGACGCCATCCGACTCCCTGAGGTGCAGCGCTTGGTCCGCTCTGGGCGTCCTGAGTCCGTCCGCGCCGCCATGGCGCTCGCCGTCGAGGCGGAATCGACTTTGCTGGCCACGCGGGGGTCGCCACCGTCTTCCGAGCACAGCGTCCCGGTGCAGGCTCCTCGGTTCTCAGTCCCCACAGCGGCCTCTACCCGACGCAGGCGTAATGACACCCGCACGACCTGCTTCCGCTGCGGCCTGAGGGGACATTACGCGAGGGACTGTGCTGGCCCTCCGACGTCGGAAAACGATTCGGTGGAACGGTGCCCCCGGATAAAGTCCGTCCCCGCACTCCTTAGTTCGCCGCGTCCCCTTCTTTCGTCGGCTTCGATGACAACGGAAGCTCCCTACGTGCTCGTTGACGTCGCCCTGCTTGATCGGCACGTAGCGGCCTTGGTCAACACTGGAGCGGCTGTTAATGTGCTCGACAAATCGCTTATTGTCAACGCGCCCCACCTGCTTCTTCCAGCCGCCAAAACCCGGCTCGTAGCTTTTAACGGCGCCCCGGTGGAGCAAGTCGGACGTGTTACCGTCAACGTGACAGCACTCGGAAAGACCATCTCCACCGAGTTTGTTGTCGCGGACAGCCCTTTTTGGCCAGTGGTCCTCGGGTGCGGGTGGTGCCAGCAAGCCGGAGTCGTTCTCAATTTTACCACCACAGAACCACGTGCGAGCCAAACTCTGTGTGGGCCGGGTTGGCTTAGCTGGATTTCCAGCGTCGGTGTCACCCTGTGGCAGTCCCTGGTGTCGGCGACCAAGCGTGCTTCAGGATCTGTGCGCTACCTCGGAACGAAGTGGCCACGTCGAGTCAAGCCAGTCGACGTCACTACCGTGACTGTGGCGACCGCCGTGACTCTGCCACCGGGTGCGGCAACTTGGGTGCATGCCAAGTCTGACAATCCGATCACAGCGGATGTGATTTTCGAACCTACCCGGTGTTCGGCTCCGGCCCGAGAGATGATCTCCCCTCGAAGCCTTCTGTCGGTGCTCAATGGAGAGGCCCACGTGTTAATGCTTAATATCAGCCGCGCACCGCTCGTGCTGACTCCCGGCACGCAATTGGGTGCAGCGTCAGTCTTGGACTCAGCATCACCGGTTGCGTCTTTGCAGCATGAAAAACCATCCCACCGCTGCCACCAAATGTTACGGGACGGCGGGCCCGCGCAGAGAAAGGCACAGAGACTCAGACACCGGAGACTCAGACATAACCGGCGCGGCGATTCACCTTTGTTCTCTGCCTCACGCGCTAGCGCCGCGCGCTCTCCCCTCGCGCTCGCGCCGCGCCACTTCTTTATTTGTATACCGCAGCGCGCTCTTGGTTGCGAAGGTCGTATGCCGTTACAATATATATATACGATGGCAGAGCCATCGGCGGAGTAATACGTAGTAATCCGCAGAAGCATAGAGTCCGCGCGTATTTTTATTTCTGCGGGCTTATTGTGCGGTTATATTATCTGCGAATGAAACTATTTATTCACGGAAACCCAAAAAACAACATAAAGCGAAAGGAAAGCCTCCACGGAGCTGGCTGAAAGGCACTCCACGCGTTGGTCGACTCCGCCCACCGTACGAGGGAGAATTCAAAAATAAAGGCGGGAGCTGGACGTTAATTCGATTTAATTACGGAAATCGGCCACACAGGGCAATAAGTCGAAGTTTCTAAGAATGCTCGGAACGTGTATACCGAGCTCCCGCGGCAAAAAGGCGAGTTCAGATTCCTCTTCAGTGCACCTTTAAGAGTTCTTCCGTGTTTTGAACACGAAAGAATTGCCTCAAAGTTAACTCTGTTGCGCGGTTAATTAAGGACTCCTTTCTTTCCAAGAACAAACCTACTCATTAGCATACAGTCGTAAGGAAACGCACACACTAGGTTCATCTGTATTCGCCAAGAAGTAATGCGGTTTTGTGTCCTATTGGCTGCGTACTGGCCTCGCAGTCTGAAGGTCTTTTGTTCAGTTCCTTGCACCTTAGGAAGTGATTTTATTTAACTTTCTTTGCTGTAGACGTCGCTATCTTGTGGTCTACTGCTGAAGTCATGCGAAAGAATGGTGACGTCATTGTGGAATTTCGGGCCATGTAAAGCGGCGCACGCCATCTTACGCGCTAATGGTACGTATAATGTTTTCACATTAATAAGAAAGTAGCCATGGTAGGCGATTTGTCGGCATAGCCATATTCTATGATGAGAAAGCATATGAGAATGACTTCACATATCACTGACCATGGCCGCAACAAAATCGACGTTTCAGGAGCGCGACGGCGCCCTTGTTCGCACTGAAGCAAGGGACCGGACAAAACCGGTTTATGTAGCAAGTCAACTGTCACGTGTGTTTGGCGTTATCTGGATCATAAGTGACCCCATGCTTAGATGGGCTGAGTCATTCTTTTTTGTTTATAATATCCAATCGTCGCCCCGGTTAATTTCGTGCCGATTTCTAGGCGCATGCTCGCCGAATGCGTTCACTGTATTCTTTCATTCCGCACGTACAGTTGGTGCTCCCTCGGGCGCCGGCAAGAAATTTTTATTTTCGCATTTTTTGAATTGTACAATTGGCGGAGCCTGTTTCCTAAACTACGGAAGGAAACTTGCAACGAGGGCGCAAATCATTCCTGTTAACCGCTGATTCCGCATATTTTACTACTTTAGACATGCGCAGTATGGACGCGGGGCTTGCAGAAAATGCGGCCAAAGGCCTCGCTGATTTCTTTTATATGCGTGGCAGCAACTTGTTTCGGTTTAATTTTGCCACTAATTTTCCTATCCTGGCAAGAAGGCTGCTTCGCAGGTGCCGCTCTCCTGTGTGTTTTTCGCATGAGGGAAATAGGGCGGCTGCTTATTTGCAATTCTTATTAGGTTTATGGTTTATGGGGTTTAAACGTCACAAAGCGACTCAGGCTATGAGAGACGCCGTAGTGGAGGGCTCCGGAAATTTCGACCACCTGGGGTTCTTTAACGTGCACTGACATCGCACAGTACACGGGCCTCAAGAATTTCTCCTCCAAAGAAATTCTAGCCGCCGCGGCCGGGATCGAACCCGCGTCCTTTGGGTCAGCAGCCGAGCACTATAACCACTGAGCCACCGCGGCGGCAATTCTTATTCTGTAATCCTCATATAGTCGTTTACAGTGACGCTTTTGCAGCGGACTTCAATTGCAGTGCTGATGAAAGGCGCTGCCACTTACCGCTTGTGAGTTGCCAGCGACACTGAATTCTATCTAGGTATCCTCCAGTTTGGTTTAGGTTTGTTTTATGGGGTTTAACGTCCCAAAGCGGCTAAGGCTATGAGAGACGCCGTAGTGGAGGGCTCCGGAAATTTCGACCACCTGGGGTTCTTTAACGTGCACTGACATCGCACAGTACACGGGCCTCTAGAATTTCTCCTCCAAAGAAATTGAACCGCCGCGGCCGGGATCGAACCCGCGTCTTTCGGATCAGCAGCCGAGCACCATAACCACTGAGCCACCGCGGCGGCAAATCCTCCAGTATGAGTAGGTCTTTGTAAGAACTAATTTTTACAACTGATGGAGCGGAGGCTGACATGTTGTCCTTCTCAACGTTAAAGTTGATTTATGGTACAAGGACATTAACGTGATTGAGAAACGCAGATGTGCGTATGGTCTAGGACACAGAAGCAGTGGCGCAAGAATGTTTTCTGTCGTGGCTTGAAACTGATCAAAGCCCTTCTCTACGAACTTTAATGTAGTGTTCATTGTGGCCGTCATGCAAACCCCTAATGCTGTGCATTTAGTTGGCTGGTAAAAAATACAAATTAGTTGTTGGCGAGAAAAGATGGCGTATGGGCACTACTTCGTTGCATTCAAAAGCAACCCTCTTTTAATGAGTCACAGGTATGACCGCCGCATTGATCACTTGCTCCGCAGCAGCTGGGGACTGAGGGCCGTGGGTTAATTGGTGTATTTATTAGCGAAATTGTGGTCAAATACTGAACCAGGGTGGCCAAATCTTGTTCAGGGAAGGGGGTGCGTTTGCGGTTCTGATCACGGAGATCAGGCGCACCCCCTCTCTGGTTATTCAATTCCATATACACGTGGATTTTTTTTTATTTCAGGTAGAAAATTACACGGCACCGGAATTAGGGCCCCGGTCCACTTGTACGCGAGGCTAATTCTCCGCATTTACGTCATCGCTGCACCCCAGGATGATAGGATCGAGAAATTATAGAATCATCGCATGGGCACTTCGTCTGGTGAGCGCCTAGGGTACACGACAGATGTAAAGCCAGATTCTGAGGCACAAAATGATGAGCCACGAACCAAATTTGAACCGGCCACCACGTGAGCTTTATTGCATGTCTATCAAAGAAAAAGTCTGCAGATTTACACTTGCAAAGAAATTCACCAGCTACTTCGATTGCAATCTTCGTGACGGACGCAAAGGTCATAACGATTTCTGAAGTGTCCACGATTGCAGTAGCATCTGTTCTTGTAGTCAGTTTTGCCTTGTTCACCTATTATTCCTTCAAGCCAATTAGTGCACTTGCTTTCGCCGTAGAACGTTTCTTTAATTTTCTGGCATTTTTCGTTGATGCCGCAACCCTTGTCTAGAATGGTGGAAAAAAGGAAGTTGTAATTAGCAGGCGTTGAACAGTATTTCAGTAAGACTTTTTTTTTTGCTTCAGTTGGTACACCCCGACCTTTTAGTACGTCGCGCAAACACAGCTGAAAAACAAGGAAGACGAGGTACGCACAGCCTGTATGAGTATCAGGAGCCTTTCTTTTCAGGTGTCTTTGTCCGCACAATACATTAGGAGGTTAAGTTGAATACGTACAGGCACGCCCATAAGTAAACGGAGCACGCTATTGCGCTCGAAATGCAAACTCGCCTTCTCCATTGGAAAATGAAGAAGCGTTGTTTGTCTACAAGAAGGCCCACCAACTTCCGCTACGAGCATGAGCGTACCACTGCTGGAGATTTCATTTAAGTGACGTGTGAAAAATATCCGAAGACAGTTGCGTGCTCCGTTTAGTTTTGTCCGCGCCTGTACATGCAAATATTTCCATTGTAGAAGCAAGTGCAGATTATAGCCTACTCCAAGCCTACTAAAGCAAAAATATTACGCGGTGTCTCGCAACATCTGTATAGTTGACAGCTGTATCGGCGAATACCTTCTATTTTTGAAAGCGAAAAAAAAAAAATCAGGAAGCTTCGAAGAGATCCAAAATGGTTTTGACTCTCGGGGATCTTAAAGAGCAGTGATGTGCGCTACTTCTGAGTAAAACTGGTGCAGTACAGATGAGCTAGCTGCAGAGTTATTATTCGTCAAGCAAGCTGACTCTTGCTTTAGGGGGGTGGGAACCCGTGACGGCTGACAGCAGGACCGTGCGAATCGAAGAGGAATAGAGACAGCTAAACAATCAGCATGGCTGCTGAGCTCTCTATCAACGTCCTGGTGACCGCCAAAAACATACGTGCCCAGGTAAACCCCTTATTTTCATTTCCTTGTCGGTGCATAGCTTAACGACGGCCTCGGTTCTGGCAGCCTTGATTGCGTAGGAAGAGCTCCAGCAGAGCTCCCGCCCTCACCATTAAGTGACGCTGTTCGTGACACTGGAATTAATAGATGACGTACAGGCGCCGTTAAATGTTTCTACATTCCGTTAAATGTAGAAACCGTTAAATGTTTCTACATTCGACCTGTTTAAAGGACAATGTTGTAGTGTTGCGCTGTCTGATATCAGTGGTTAACGGCACCGATTGGATGTGGACGATAAATTCATCTACCAGTTTTGACGAGTGGCTTAAAACTCGCTTTGTGTGAACCCTATACGCCTCTTCAACTGTGGCGTGGGTCGCAGCTGCCCCGGCTGAACCTGTCTAGGAGTTGAGCGCTGAACGCACAATTCTTCGTATGATCGACGAAACGCTCAACACCACTCACCGCCGCTTGCTAGATGACATTCTGCATCAGTACTCGGCTGTCTTCGACTTCTACCAGCCCAGTGGTCTATCGCACTATCGACACCGGTTCGTCTTCGATCCCGCCTTTCCGCAAAAGCTCGAATATTGTATGTCGCTCGTCTGAAGCCATGCCACTCTCGGGACACAACATAACTCGCCCGGCGGACTTCGGCTGCGCAGGGTGCAAATGCCGTGAGCAAAATAGGTGGAAGTTGCATCAGCTGGACGCTGTCGGGAGCTGTTGTGATACGCCTGCCATAAAACAACCTTGACTCAAATTTCGCGCCTTTAACAATATATACGGGCGGCGGCGGCGGTGGCGAAAGGACGCTTGGCTTATCTGCTCTTTTTTGCTTATCCAGACTTCCCCTGCAACTGCTGCCCTGGCTGCAACACTGCGCCCTGCTTGACGTCATCCAACCCGTGATCCACCCACCAAGTGTTGTCGCGTTTCCTGTGCCGGAATTACAGCTGGACACACGGGCGGCGGCGGCGGTGGCGAAAGGACGCTTGGCTTATCTGCTCTTTTTTGCTTATCCAGGTTGGTAAAATTCACTTACTCGTTGCTTAACGCTGCGTTACTGCTACCGCCGTTGCCACCGTGTTCCGTGCTTTGCTCAGTGGTATGTGCTCTATATATCTTTGCTGTACTGTGTGATACCTCGGGCTTCTGGTCCACGAGTCATGGCAGACACTTGCCAGTCCTGCAATGAGTCCCTGCCAGATGACGGCCAATTCCTGATGTGCAGCGAATGTGAGTCCTCCTATCATATTGGTAGTTGTTCTGGCTGGTCGGAGTCAACATTTAAGGCCAAAGGAGAGAGCGGCCGCAGAGCATGGCGATGCGTGGCATGCCGTCTATCTAAAGCTAAAAGTGGGGACAAAGGGAACATGGACTCTGAGCTAACTGTTTGCCTGGCAGATATAACTCGAAGGCTTGATGCTCTAGCAGGATTGCCTGCTCAGGTTGGGGAAATTAAGGACTCCATCGAGTTATTGTCCCAGAAGTACGACGATATCCTGAATCGACAAGTTAAACAAGAGAAAGACATTAGTAACTTGAACAGACGTGTAGACAAATTAGAGGCTGTATGCACTTCAAGTGACGTTCACCAACTGAAAGCGACTGTCAATGATTTGGAATTTCGTAGCAGGAAATTGAACGTAGAAGTTCATGGCATCCAAGCTACGCCAAATGAGGACTTGATGTGCAAGTTGAATGCTGTGGCTAAGACTGTTAACCTGCCAGAGCTGACGGCAAATGACATTGGCGCTATTCACAGGCTTCCTTCCAAACCAAACAAAACGCCTGGAATTCTTGTTAGGTTTGCCCAGCAGTCAACTCGAGATAAATGGCTGGAAAAGCGTAAAGCCCTCAGAAATGGTTCATCTGGAGTCTCGATCACTGAAAACATGACACACCAAAACAGAGAGCTGCTCCGTCGCGCTAAGGAATGGGCAGAGGACAATGACTACCGATTTTCATGGCACTGCAATGGCAAGATCCTAGTGAGGAAAAGAGAAGGTGATAGCGCCGTTGTCATTCGTTGCGTGGCTGACCTTGATAAGCTGTGACATAGTTCAACCTGAAAAAGCCTTCCGTTTATCTTTGTTTTTGCTCCGATCATGCTTGATCCTTCGACTGCGCAGGTAGACGTTGCAAACCTTAAATACTTTTGCGATACTAGTTTTCAGAATTGTCTTAGTTGTGTTCATTTTAACTTGAGGTCTGGTAGAAATAAGCAGGATGCACTTGACTATTTTTTCGGCGAAGCGCAAATACGCTTTAATGTCATGATGTTTTCAGAAACATGGTTTGCCTCGGAAGAGGATGTGTTTACACCCCCGACGTATAAATCTTATTACATGAACCGCACAGGCAAAAGGGGTGGTGGCGTAGCAATGCTAATCTCTAACTCGATGGATTCTGAACTAATGTCAGAATTCAGCTGTATCACTCCTTTTTACGAAACTCTTGCCATTAGATGTGGTACTTCTGTTTTTTGTGTTTGTTATCGCCCGCCTTCAAATGACGTTCGTCTGTTCTTGCCTTTTTTAGACTCTTTCTTAGAATTTGTCAGTTAAAGAAAATATACATTAATTATAGGTGGTGATCTGAACATTGACATGTTACAGAATAGCAGGGTTAAATTATAACTAGATTCATTATTAAGCTCTCACTCCTGTCAAAACTTTATAACGTCTCCTACACGAATAACTACACAATAAACTATACTTTTAGATCTGTTTGTCACCAATATTGATCCTTCCCTTGTTAGAGCTGGCACTTTGATTTACGATATCAGCGACCACTTGCCTATATTTATGTTTGTCAGTCAAGTCGTTAACACGCCTACACGAATGCGCTCTGAATTTTCATTCAGACGCATTACTCCTGATACGCTCTCCGCTTTTAGAGACTGCTTGAGCAGAGAAAACTGGAACGATGTGTTCGCAGTGAGCGATCCTAACTTAGCGTATGAGTTATTTATGAGCAAGTTCTCTAAGGTATACCTTGCGTGTTTTCCTATCAAGACGTTTAGAATTTGTAAGAAAAGTAGGAAGCCTTGGGTGGATAAAGAGTGCCTCAAGCTTATTAAAAAACGGGACCAGTTGTTTAAGGCATTTATAGAGAGTAAGTCCCTTGAAGCCCTCAAAGTGTTTAAGAAGTACAGGAATTCAGTCACAAAACATCTTCGTAATGCAAAAAAGCAATATTACTCTAACCTGTTCGAAGCAACACAAGGACGCACAAACAACGTTTGGAAGGCACTAAACACTGTATTTGGTAATGATTCAGAAGCGGTAACCACAATCGTAAAAGATGGCATAGAACTTCAAGGCACTAAGTTAGCTGACGCATTTAATGACTTCTTTTTATCAATCGGTGGTGCTACCAGTAGAAACCCTGATTTAAGATATATGAAGGAGCGAAGTAATCCAACTATATTTTTAGACCCAGTCACTAATAGTGAGCTTGTAGCGACATTTTTAACCCTAAGCAATAGTAGAGCTGCTGACGCGGACGATATTCAAGTGAAACCTGTAAAATTTGCCATTAATGTATTAGCACCTTGTCTTACCCACATTTTTAATATGTGTTTGTCCACAGGATGCTTTCCTCCAAAAATGCAGCGAGCAAAAGTGACAGTTGTGTTTAAGAAGGGAAATAGAAATGACATGTCAAACTACCGCCCCATATCCGTTTTACCTGTATTCTCCAAAGGTTTAGAGAAAATAATTCTGAAACGCTTGACCTCTTTCACTGAACGTTACAACTTAATAACGTCTGCTCAGTTTGGCTTCCGCAGGAACAAATCTACGGAACTCGCACTGCTGGCCCAAAAGGAGTTCATTCTCGAAAACTTTGAGTGTAAAAATATGGCACTTGGGCTGTTTCTGGACTTTTCCAAAGCCTTTGACCTCATTAATCATGAAATTCTCCTTCAAAAACTCGATCACTACGGCATAAGAGGCATTTCGCATCAATTAATATCGTCTTACTTACAATACCGTACTCAGTTTGTCGTCATTGAAGGAAAACACTCCACATCAAAGTCAATCAAAACAGGTGTCCCACAGGGAAGCATCCTGGGACCATTTCTTTTCATTCTTTATATTAACGAGATAGTTCGCGTTGATGCAACGGCACATTACATAATCTATGCTGACGACACAAGTTTATTCTCTTCAGGCAAATCGTGTGTTGATCTAGGTATCCGAGCGAATAGAACGTTGTCCGAGATTAATGCCTGGGCTGAAATTAACTGCCTAAAGCTAAACATTGACAAAACGAAGGCTATTTTATTTCACCCCCGACACACACATGTCCAGCGACCTTCCATTTTTTTAAATAACACTGTAATTGAAGTGGTAAAGAGCTTTAAATCACTGGGCGTGTATTTCTCAGAAAACATGACATGGGATGATCACGTAAACTATATCGTTGGTAAGCTATCCAGGACAGCTGGCGTTATGCGCCGTTACTGCTACAATTTTCCGATACCTGTTAACATGCTCATATATAAGTCTTTATTTTCCTCTTTATTAAATTACGCGTTATCTGTATGGGCAACAACAACAGCTCGAAACATTAGCAAACTTACTGTCTTGCAAAAAAGGGCTTTACGCCTCGCCTGTAAAGTTCCATATCGCTTCCACACAGCAGGCCTATTCAAGAAGTACCACATAATACAAGTTTCATCGATGAACGATCACAGACTGTGCCGCTTATATAAACTCAGTTTAATAAAAAATAATGATGCCATCACTAGCCTAGCAAGGCTAGAGAAAAACATTTCTGCTTATAATGGCGCCATCCTGAGACGTGGTATGTTCCAAAATGGAGAACCAATTATGGAAATCAAATGATAAAATTTAAATTGCCTACACTTCTGAATCACATGATAAAGGATGCTAACATTGACATATCAGATATAACACCAAAAGAACTGCGTTTATTGTTTGTATAATGTTGTGATATGATTTTCTAGTTCTTCTTGCCTGTTTTATACTAACTTTTTCAACGATGTTGCCATATCCGACTGTGTTCTCTTGCCGCACGCTTCTGCCCTACCCCGTGTGTTGGGGGATCAGGGCTTTTCAAGCTGTTCACACAGCTTTTCTCCTGTCCTCCTCGCAGCATCTTTTTGTTGTGGAATAAATTTCAATTCAATTCAATATATATATATATATATATATATATATATATATATATATATATATATATATATGCGCTGCCGCACTGCAGTACAGTGGAAAGAAGAAGAACACGGTGTGCGCGAGACTGTGGTTGAGCCCGTCTGACGCTGACCGTCCAGTGACGTCCCCGATCCTGATTTGTAAATAAACCCGTTCCCGTCCTCGCAACTTCGTGACACTTGGTGGAGATGGGGTTTTGGAGTCCTGGACCCTATCTCCGTTCTCAGCAGCCGACGCTTGGCCGGGCTACCACCCGCATTTCACATTGCTTTGCACAGGCACCGCGCATAGCGGAAGAAATTGCAAAAAAAACCGCCGCGTCCAAGAAGCCACATATCCTAGCAAAATATTATATATTTTTATGCGCATTTCTGTTCTCGAGTTTATAGGAATATTTTGGGAATGTATTTTTCTTAGAACAATTCAGGCGCGTTGTTTTCAACTGAAATAGGAGATTCCAGTGTGGGCAACTGTGGTAAATTTGCGTAGCTCAAATAGCAAAGGTTTAGGTACAGAAACTCACCAGGCTTGTCAGGGTCACATTCTTTCGGTAGTACTGCGTAGTAGAAAGGAGAGAGCAGTTAGAGAAGAGAAGTGAAGAGTAAGACAGAAGTATTGTCAACCGTACGGTAGTAAAATTACCTAAGGCTGCTACCTGCGATGAATCTCACGACTCTCTAAGTACCACTTCCTCAAAGAAAAATAATATCTGATGCGGCAATTTAAAAGCGTAATGAACAGACCTCCTTTTCTCGTTGAGCAGATTGCAATGTTCTTTGTTTGCGTTCCTCACGGAACAAATTTAGCTGCATGAGCAGTGATTTACAAACGCTGCAACTAAAACTTGCACCACATGCTATTTCAAACACTGTTTTTTTTTGTGCAGGAAAAAGTTTAACTCTACATATTTTGTAATGTTGGGGTCTATAGATCTCAGTGAAAACGTGAATAAGTATGTTTAAAATGACGAATGAAATACAAGTAACTTCCAAAAAGAAATACACTTTCGCTGCTGCACAAGTTTGACCGAAGTTGAAATGCCCCGTTAAAGATAGGAATTATCCTTAACGGACGGTGGCTTAAGCAGAAGCTCCCAAAAATGTTCCTCTCAGTGTTTTCATCGATCCCGCGAATGTTTGTATATGTGTATATAAGCAACTTTCTCCCTTGTGTATGCCGTAAGGTGAATGTCTAGTAGTTAATAAGGAAAAGACGGTCGGGCGTATGTTTTATAACGGCTTTGTTCAGCGACCTGCATTCTGACGGTACCTAATTGAGGACAACTCAATGGAGCCTCGTATGTGCTCATTCAAAAGTAAAGCAGCCGCAAGGTTCTTTAACATAAATAGCTGTAAATCATCAAGTCCAATTGAGCTGCTGCGGAAGGCCGATTAAATGCACGAGAGAAATATTCACTTATTTAGGAGAACATTTATATACAATCGAAGCCTAGAAGCAGCTGACCATTCGTTCACATCAGAGAATCATTCAGCCGCTGTGGTGGCTGGGGGGGTATTGTACTAGTCAATTGACCCGAAATATGCAGGTTCGATCACGGTGGAGGCAGTCGCGTTTCGATGTAAGCGAAATGCCAGAGGCCCATGCACTATGCTTTCTCAGTGCGCATTAAAGAATCCCAGGTGGTCGAAATTATACGGAGCCCTGCACTACAGTGCCCCTCATGGTCTGAGCCGCTGTGGGATGTTAAACCCCATGAAAAAACTTCGATAGCACGTGCTTCATTAATTGGTTGTGCACATTTATAGCAGATTTATAGTTTCATTTTCATTCGCCATGCTCCTGTACCAGTATGAGTGCGTTGTCATCACAAGGCCCGCAAACGATACACTTGCGTTTTTATTATCATCCTTAGAAAGGCTGTTACCCAGCCTGATGCTTGCATGCAACGCTCTCTCCCCATTTGAACTACCGAGCAAATAAATGCGGTTTATAGTTTATGGTGTTTAAACCCCACAAAGGCAGACTCAGGCGATAAGGGACGCCGCAGTGGAGAGCTCTGGGTAATTTAGACCACCAGGGTATTTTAAGGTGCACGGACATCGATCAATTCACGGGCCTCTAACATTTCGCCTCCATCGAAATGAAAACGCCGTTGGCGGGATCAAACCCATGTCTTTCGGGTCAGCAGCCTATACTCCGTTTCATAGATAGCAAGCAACGCTGCGGAGGTTGCTGAAGTAGTGCGTCCGCGAAACCATATTACTCCGCCACGTATCACTCGTTCTTCTCGAAACTCCGGTCATTTTTTGGACGAATACAAAGAGCGGTATAAAATATGTGGTAGCATTGAAAATCACGGTCGAAGCTGTGAGGCCCTCAGTGTTCGGGCTCTCTGGCCATAATTTTCACGGAGAGTGAACTACTTTTTGGCCACGAATTTAGTAGAAGCGATTCACCCTACCAACCGCGTATCATACCGCGACGTGTACTTTTTGCTTCTCGAAATCTCGACGAGTGGCAGGACGAAAATGCGGCAGGAGGTAAAACGAAGTCCAGGAGGTGCCAGTCACAGCACTTAAGATTTGTCGCTACGAAATATGTTCGTGTTCGTTTTGGTTATATGGCGAACTACTTTTTGCGTGCGGACTTGGCCTGCGTGAACAGGCGCGCTAGCTTTGGCAGCGTTGCCTGCTATTTATGAAACGGAGTATAGTACCACGACCACTGAACCGGCGCAGCGACCCGCAAATTAATACTTATATACTCACTATTTCTTCCTGCGAGGGCCATGTCAACCACGAGAAGTGAAAGTAAGATCAGAAACAAGGTCCGCATGATTGCTTGCGAAGCAGCAGGTGGCGAAGTCGGAGAGGATCAGTATGCAAGTCTGTGGAGGTACGGCCTCTTAATATCAGGAGGAGGTCAGCAGGCGCACAGATAGAACTACGGCAGAAAAGGGCCTGACATCTGACGTCCCGAAATCCAATCCGTTATAAGAACCAATTGTTCTGTTTTCCGGACGAGACGCCAAAGATGGAAATAGTTGTACGACGCTTTTCACCCATGATAGAAAAGAATCGCCTTCGGACAGTGGAGCATAATGACGCGATGTATTGTTCTTGGTGGCAGGAAGAGAAAGACGCAAGTAAAGCGTCTTGACTGTTGTGAAGCAAATTTTAAGAATTTTAAGAATTTTAAGAAAGCATTCTCAGATATTCAATCTCACTCACGAGCAAACTTGGATGCCTAAGCACGAGCCCATCGGACACAGAGGGTAATGAGGCAGCAAGTTCTAGCACTGCGTCCGACCGTGAACTGTTTTCTGGGTTCCTGCATCGGTGCCATCTTGCTTTTACACGAACTGATAAACAAGTCAGCAATGATAATATATTTTTGTTTTCGACACTGCCTAGGAAATTGAATTTAGTGAAAATTGCACACCGTTGTTGATTTTCAGACGCGCATACAAAGTTTTCCGCTTAGCGGAATCGCAGTGCTTGTGTGACTGTGCCAACGCTAACTATAATTTCTTTCCATTATAACATTTAGCACAATTGACCTAACCGAGGATGGCTGTCTGTCCCATGTACCAGGGCTTGTAAATATAAGTTTATTACACTGGTGTTGTCAGTACGCTCATCTACTCTCCTAAGCTAGCAATTTTGTCTCGACTTTTTCACGTCAAGTTAGCATTCGAAAAAATAAGGTGCGGTTTAACTACTGCTGAATCTGGATAGATGGCAAAAGCTGTGGCCTACTGGGCAACTATATGCGGTTTGGCGTCTGTAACGTTGAGTGGTTCCGGACTCTGGACAGGTGGTGGTGGTGAACTTGTATTAAACTATGTACAAAGACGTCTTGGGGTCAGACCTTAAGAGCTTGAGTTAAACAAATTCAAGGCCATGGAGGGAAAAAAAAATCAGGAGAGGCCCTTTCCACACAACACCCTTGGAGAAAAATGTGGAGGAAATCACATGGTTTTTCTCGATCGAGAGGCCATCTTGTCAGGGCGTCATAGCAACGGCGTCGTAGTTGCTGCTTGCAAACCGGGCGGTAGCAGACGGCCGCGGCGTAGCATTTGCGGTGCGGCGTAGGCGTACTTTCCTCAACCGCTCGAGTTCGTTTTTGATCGTGCTCATAGGCTGACGTTGGCGCCGTTCACTCATATCTCAGGTGGAATTCGCTGCAAAACTCTCGTCGTTGCGTGCATTGATTTCAAAGTGCTCGGCGACCACGACCGCACTGGCATTTCGTCAATTGCGTCACTGCTCGGAGCCGTCGGGAGACCACCGCTGCTCACTGAGGAGCATTCGCGTTGTTCATTCACCAGTGATTCAATACGGCGTGCGCTGGAGAGGTCGTCCGCGCATTGTGCGGACGTTTCGCGTCCCGTGCGTGTAGCGTGCGTGCGGAATTCCCGCTCCCGTTTCCATCAGCAGTGAAACCTCGTTGCTACTTATGCGTGTTCTTGCAACGCTCCAGCGATTGTCATTGGTGTTAGTGTGACTGTCATTTTCGTTTTTCGTGATTACGCTTGAGTGAGCGGTGGGGGCCATGACATAGGTGGAGGGGGATATTGAAAAAAAAGCAGCTGCGCTCGTTTACTCTTAGTATACAATATTTTGTTACACTCCCGTTTCAAGCGTGTAACGTTTGAAGCGAGCGAGCTCTAGCTTCTGGGACGTGCCGGGCTCAAGTGAGTTCGTTCATATTGTGGCCAAGTCTGTGTTTCTGGTCGTGCGCTATGTTTAGACCGGTTTCCTGTAGCAGGTTTGCAATTGCTTTTCTATCTGATGTGATGGTCAAGAAGTGCGAAAAAGGCGAAGCTCTAACTGAATTAGGAGGCCTTTTATCACGTGTTTATTGTGCCCATGTCCTGTGAGTGTTGTTTGGGGCAAAAAGTACTTAGTAAAATGAGGACACATATGTGCGCTGAATTTCATTGATGCCTGTGGTTATGTTGAAGAAAAATAGTTCGATGCATTCATTACGTGCAGTAGATCGACTTTCATTTCATGTATTGTCGATCACAAGTGAAGTGTGCTACTATGCAGTGACATTACAAGCTAGTATTTCACCAAGTAGCGAAAAGCGGTGCGTATAACTGCAGCTCCACACATTAAACATGAAACACAACACTGAAATGATGCACAACACCGTGAAACTGGTACTGCAGCCACTGGGTACTCCTAAACTTCTAGAAGTCTGAAAAGCTAAGGTAATATGTATTATGCACAACACTTCATCTATGTATATGTGAAACATGTTATGTTGCCATGCTACAAAGGGTGGATTTATGGAGGGGGACAGTCACATTTTAAACATGCATTTCTTGGACTTTTTTCATTGAGAAAAAGGTGTTCAGAATGGTTATACCGTGTAAAATTTCAGATAAATCCTCCCCTGCCGTCTACTATACGCACTTTGGCCCTCTACGTTTCTGTCACCTGTGTGAGTGGCTCTTGTAGTTGTGAATCAAAAGTCATTGCTGGCACGGCCAGCATTACAACAAGTTATGATAATACATTATACTTTCAGGGTCAAGAACTCAAACTTTTTACTATATTTGCCCATCCTCACTGCTGTATGAGAAAGCATTCTTTGCATGGCCAGCCGCACGAAACATGTATTTCTTAACCTTTTTCATTGAGATAAAGGTGTTCAGAATAGTTATCCTATGTAAAATTTCAGTCTTTTCGAGGGGGGTGACAACAGCACCCCCATAAATCCTCCTCTGCCGTCTACTAGTATGCACTTTGGCCCTCGCCGTTTCTGTCACCTGTGTGAGTGGCTCTTGGATTTGTGAATCAAAAGTCATTGCTGCCACGGCCACTATTACAACACGTTTTGATACAACATTTTGCGTTCAGGCTCAAGAACTCAGACATTTTAGTATATTTGCCCATCCTCACGGCTTTATACGAGAAAGCATTCCTTGCATCACCAGCCACACGAAAACACGCTATAAAGATAAGTATAGCATTTAAGACCAACAACAAAGTACTGCAGAATTTTTCCTACCCTCACTGCTGCAGCACAAGGCACTGTTGACACAGCCAGCTTCCCAAACATGTGCAATGGAAGCAGATTGCAACATTCAGCAACAAGAGCTGCAGTAAAAGGCAGGTTGAACACTAAGTTGGGGTGTGACCATGCATGGCAGCATTGTTCACGACTCAGCCGAAAGCAGGCAAGTGCACACTCATTCAGCATAAAACTGAGAGGTTTGTGCTATCCACCAGAGAGCACAATTAAAGTGTGGCCAGTATGTGGGACATTTTTATGTTAGCATAGCATGCAAACAACCCAATATCTATAACCTTGCTCAATGATGTCATGCATGAACGTCTAAACTCATTCTAGCAAAGGAGGATTTTTTTTACAACCTTATGAGCACATTCGACAGTTGTCCACTCAAAAATTATTATGCTTTCAAATAGAAAGTGTTGCAGAGTACCATTCAAATTGTCACGTAGTGGTGACTGCAGTCCGGTGAACAGGAAAACAGCGAGAATGACTTCGAAACGAAACTCTTTATTTGGGCTGACTTGCACCCGCAAAGAACGTAAGCACTCGGCGGCGGCGCAGCAACAAACGTGCTCGGCGGTTGTCGAACAGAATCTCCGCCGCTGTCGGCCGTGCTCTTTTTAGAGCTGATAGCGAACATTCGAGATAAAGCTTGGAAAGTTTCTAGAACATTCTGGAGCAAAGTAGAATCGGCTCCGCCTGGATGCGATCAATCGAGATAAATCTAGGCGCGTCTTGCGTCACAAACCAAGGGATAAAGCGGTGTGCCGGCAGCCTTGAAGCATGGACAAACACTACAAACAAACGCTACAAAGATTCGCTGCATTACTCCCCTCTAAAAAAAGCATCAACTGGATGCTTTAGAACCTAATGCGGCTATAAACAATGAAATACGGATTGTGCAACAATAAACACCGAATGTGGAAGCACGGCATCCTTCATCGTGCACGATAGGGCTTTAGGCGTACGACATGGACTACTTCTGGTCGTACGCGGCGTCGCTGGGATGCAGTCATTTGGTCAGGGAGGACTTCATAGTCCAATTTACCTAGCCGACGAAGAACCTTGTACCGGAGTTGGCTCCTTTGGCAGAGTTGTCAAGGCATGTTGCTTTAGGCACGTATCTTTTATTAAGGCGAAAGCCTTATGTGGGTCATCGCTCAAAATCCGGCGCTGACCGACCGTCGACGAGAAACAGACCGAAAACCCACATGCCATCATGAAGTCACCGGCACTACATATCCTGAAGCTTCCCGGTAATGGGTGATCAACGCATGGCTGCATAGTATCGGATGTACTCGAAACCCGCAGCCATAGACAGTGCTGCTCACATCATTATATAGGAGGGAGTGCATAATCCCTGCGAGAGAGCATGAACGCCATCTACTGACCGTACGACCCACAATTCATAGCAGAAGGCATTGTTTTGTATTCGTATATAATTATCTACATGTCTCTTACGCTTAACGAAATTTCAATAGCAGAGTGCCCGGGCATAAGGCGCGGGCTTCGATTCAGCGTGCGTAGTCCGGTCAGCCCCAAGCCCGTAATAGAAGCCACTCCGGATCATCATCTGGAAGCTGCTGCATGTGCTGCATCTGCTGCGGCTGCTGCGCAGACAAATGAAAGATCGTGGCCACTGCAGCTGCCAGCGGAAGGCCTAGGACCCACAGGAAAACGATGGATGGCAGCCCGCTCATTGTCATCGTGAGTGTCCATCGGCCCTGCAAAGACAGCAGGACGTCGTGTCTAATAGAGCTAATGCAACCGGAAACGACCCATTACTCAACGTGATGGGTGGCGTCCATGTGCAAGTCAATCATTGTCTGTTCTTCTGGCTTGAAGCATTTTGTAACAATTTTAATTATTTTACCTTCCTCCTCGTTCCACGAGGAGAGGTTCTACGGTCGGGAATTGATTGTAAAACTTTTCTAACTCCCCAGAGAATAAATGTACTGTAGTGGAAATGTGGTTTTTGTTGTTGCGATTGAGAGAATGATGAAAAGGAAAGCGCACGGGCCTACCGACTGGCTCGAGCCGAGCCACCACCGCTGCCACGTGCAGATAGAGGAGAATTAAATTATGAAGAGAAAGAGTGAAAGAAAAAATCGCTGTGGCTTAGCTTGGTTAAGCCCGGTAATTCCGAAAGCAATATCCGCAGCTACGCCATGGTTCAGCTGGTAGTGTAGCTGGTGGTGGAGCTTGTGGTTAGACTTGTGGTGATGCATCAGTTATACAATTCAATCCAATCCCCAATCCAATCCAATCCAAAGTTGGGCCCCTGGTTTTTGCGGCAGATGGTATGACATGATAGCAGAGGTCAAGCTAAAGGTCAATGGTAGCTACCGCGGCCTCGCCACGCGAGGATCTGAAGTGAAAGTAGTATTGCTTTCGCAATAAAAAGGCGCGTCGCAACAACCGCGTCCGCCGAAGCAAAGACGCTGGCTGAAACAACATACCCTAAGATCTCCCTTCTCCACAGTGGAAATGAAGCATAAATTCTCAGAAAGGTCTCCGCATATCTTAAACGTGCGCGTGTTGTAAGGTAATTACTTTCTCAACCAAATTCCTCAAAACTCTTTGCTTGCATCTTTTATTAAAGTGGCACCGTAACTTTCCACAATTTGCTCTAGTTTTTATCAACTGGAGCAAGCAGGTTATATTTGGTTTTTACTGCATTTACTTCTAGCTTTCTTTTCCTAACCATCCTGATAACAAGTTGGGGTATTTACAATAGACTCCATGGCCCAGTTGCATGAAGGAAAAATGGTTTGGTTTGGTTTGGTTTATGGGGCTTAACGTCCCAAAGCGACTAAGGCTATGAGAAACTCCGTAGTGGAGGGCTCCGGAAATTTGGACAACCTGGGGTTCTTTAACGCGCACTTACATCGCACAGTACACGGGCCTCTAGAATTTCTCCTCCAAAGAAATTCAACCGCCACGGCCGGGATCGAACCCGCGTCTTTCGGGTCACCAGTCGATCACCATAACCACTGAGCCATTGCGGCGGATGAAGGAAAAAATGTAGACTAGTACCAAGTGTAGTCTTATTGGCGGTCTAAACCCTCGTTTGGACTTGAGGAAAGGAAATCCGCCTACCTGGCTCACTGTGTCAGTGGACACCTCAAAAGACTCCTTGAGAAAAAAAAAGACTAAAGAGTTGAGATGCCAGCTATACTTTTTTTTTCCCCAGCGGGGTTCAAGTATCCGCTTACAAAGTGCGCCGGTTGTGAGCCTTTCCTCTTCTCAAAACCAAAAGAGGGTTTAGACCGCCAATAGGACTACACTTGGAACTAGACAGCCTTATTTACTGTACGCCGGCGGGCCCGCGTGAGTATTATGAAAACGAAGAAATTGTTAGTCTCAATTATGAATTTTTACAAATCTCTTATATTTATAGTGTAGATAGCGCGATAACTAATACGTTTACAAACCTGTGTCCCGAACGTAACGTGTTTTAAAGCCAAATCCTACTTGTACCAATTTTCCTCCTGCCATGCAGCCAACTCAGTGTTCAAATAATTAACGGCATTCTCTAGCCAAACACATTACCTCTTACACTGCATATCATGTATCGTCATTTAGATAATTGTCAAAATTATCAAATAATGGCAACGAAGCGAAAAGGAAGACTAAAGGTTTGGTTTGGGTTATTAAGGTTTAGCGTCGCAAAGCGGCTCAGGCTATGAGGGACGCCGTAGTGAAGGGCTCCGGAAATTTAGACCACCTGGGGTTCTGTAATGTGCACTGACATCGCGCAGTAGACGGGCCTCTAGAATTTCGCCTCCATCGAAATTCGACCTCCACGGCCGGGATCGAATCCGCGTCTTTCGGGTCAGGGATGACTAAAGGAAGCTCAGGGATGCAGAAACGGAGTGCATAAGACCTAAGATACGGGAGAGTTTACTTTTGCGCGAGGAGAGAACCATTGACAAAATTCTAGCAGGCACTGGACGAGTCAATCAAGCACACCATGAGTATGACGTTGGAAGTGGGAAACTCAGACACTAGGAGCACGTGCTAGCGCGGATGAGAGCGAGGGAGGCTACGAACAAGCGCTGGAATGCGACAAAGAACGTACCACAAAGAAACACACATTGCTCGTTCCAGAGCATAAAAAAGAGAAAAACGCTTGGGCAGCTGTGAGTATCGAGCATTAGCAATATCGAACAAATATTGCGTCATTATTTATCTTCGCTACATATATCCTGTGCAAATTTTTTGTCATATCCGGATGTCTAATTTTGATGTATACAGCGCAAGAAGTCAAAACGTTTGACACCACTTCGAATATCCTGCGTCAAATAGCTTCGCCGTAATGGACGTTTCAAGTTTCAAGATGTCAAGGTTTGGGGAACCGAATGTTGTAGGTGCGAATCCCTATTACATGCGGCTCTTTGACGCGACGAGTAATCTTATGCTCCGCAACGCGTTCAATCGCTTGGTACCACTACAAACATTCTACGCCAATTAGGTGGTACACACTCTGTACCAATGGTACTACCCACTGGTCCCACTTGAATGACTTTGTGTTTAATACTAACGCGACCTTGAGCAATCAGAATATTGGAGCTAATGCTCTAACGAGCTGCAACGGTTTCAAGGAGATGTGGTTACTGTGCATTCATAAGCGCAAGAATTTCTCTTGCATAGTGTCGTTAAAGATTTTCTGCCCGCCTTTTATTTCACTGTGCACGACCCTAGAACCGGCAACGTCGTTGTTGTTACTGTCGCGATTATTGCCAGAGAGCTAGTATATGACCAAGTGTCATGCGAGAGCGAGGTATCAGAGTTATCTCTGGCTTTCATTCTTATTGGTGTGGCTACTACTACGCGCATGTTTATGTAATCTCTTTAGCGGCATCTATTTCTGTCAACTGCCTCTCTCTCCACGCGGCAGCAACTGCGGTGTAGTTTCAGCAGAGGGATGGGCACCGGACGGACGGATCAAAATCTGTGGACATTGGCAGGTGAAAATATAGCCGTTAAACCAACGAGCCCGCCGAAGTGTCCTGTGTACGCCGCAGTGTCCTTTGTACGCCGCAGTGTCCTCTGTACGCCGCAGAGTTGGGAAGCAACTCATCCCAGTAGGCATTGGCGTGCTGGGCCCTGGTGTCACGTGGCCCAAACGCCGCAGCATAGCGAGTCTCATATCCGCCATTTTTAGACCACAGCTGAGTAAACCTGTACACCAGAGAACTGAAGTTGATGGTTCAGTATTGAAAATAATATCGATTTACGACAACAAAATGTTCTAAATAAGAGTGTATATCGTCTTAACACCATGTGTCTTACCGTTCTTAGAGGTGTCGTAGTGGGAAATATCTCGCAGAATCTCGCCACCAGCGGTGGAAGGCGCCGGCTTCTGTCGTCCTTCGAACCGGGCAGGCGTATTTTGTTCGAGTAGAAACACACGCCCCTTGATGTCTCGTTCTGCCAGTGGTCCTTGGACTGAAATTGAAAGACGCCGACATCGTTGTTTTCAGGAAAACGTGAAGATGAAAGACATTTAAATGGCAGTACAAGAAAAAAAAGCAGACGAAGCCTGAAGAAAGTGTGCGAATATCAGCGTCAACCGGCTTTTTATGCAACCCAGAGAGAGGAAAACCTACTCATCTCCACCAGAAGTCAGAGAGGCACTGCGCAATTTCCTTTCCTTAAAAAAAAAAAATCAAATAAACCACAGACCACTTTGGCTCTTTGTTCGTTCAATCCGACTTTCTTCCCTTACTGCGTGGTTGAAGTGTCCACCGAGACGTGAGACAGTTACTGCGGCTTCCATTTCATCAAAACCGGTTTTCTTTGGCTGCTGGACGCTATAGGCCCTCACGGACTATGCGTCTCCATTCGTGATGTCTTGCCCGGCACATGCTTGTGGATCCATCGCGACCTTGCCGAATCCGATAAGTCACTAAATGGTTTCTCTTTAACAGTGGAAACAAAGAGAGAAAGACCTGCGTAACCACTCTCACTATAACCGCTTTTTCCTCACAAGTGCGTTCTCTCGTAACCTCCTGTAAATAGCAGTCACCACACTACTCATACTACATCGCGAAGCCAGTTGATCTGGTAATAAAGCTGTTGATGTAAAACAAACTTGTTGGTTACAGGTAATACTTAAAAACATATCAAGCTAGAAGGCCTGCTTCCTACCTTCATATATATTTGAGAATATAGCGGACATGTTAGTTTCAGAATACAACACTTCTCATATCCACTTGCCATCATTCTTTAGTGTTGCGAAGGTTTCTGCAGAGGTGGAGACCATCGCCAAGGCTATGGCTGCCTCCTCGGCCTCTTCAGGCAATCTGACGGGAATGGAGCACGCAACCAGCGGCCGTCCATGGTAGTTTAGAATCGCGAGCGAAAAAGCATCGCGATCGGGGTATTCGGCGGCGTCGACGGAGAATGCTGTCCGATATGTTACATACTTTTTGTGCAGAGACTTAGCCCTGTCCTTGGGGCGAGCGACATGATACTCTGGGAGCATGGTTTTAGGGAGAGGGGTAACGATAAGGTTACTGTGGATACGGTACGGAAGCTGGGCCTTTTCGGCGACGGTCGTTTCGAAGCTTATTCCACGCTTGTCGAGTATGTGACGTCCTGCGGAGGTGTGGGTGAGACGCTCGTATTGAGAACATGGGCTTTGAGGGACATCGAATAGGGGGAATCGGATTAATTTAGGCCACCTGAGTTTCCTTAACGAGCGCTGACATAGCACAGCACACTGGAGGTTTTCTATTTCGCCTCCATAAAAATGCTGCCATCCCAGGCGAGATCACACCCGCTGCCATCCTGAGCCATTGCCGCGAGTTCGTCGCGAAAGCTACAAGTAATGCTGTGCAGTAAAGTCGTGTCATCTTTAGTAGTCGATAAAGAAACGCCACTATGAGGAAGCTATGCCACCCGGAGTCTTTCTCGCTCCTTCTTTCAACCTTTTTGAGAGCCGTAGTAAAGCGAATGATGAGAGCTCGCATTTGCGCATTGTGGTTTTGAAATTGTGGCATTTCCTATAAATGCTGCCACGCATGAGTTTCTAACGATGTTGTTCTATTTCCGTTTAAGGTTACAACGAATACTTTTGTATTGTGAGAAAGGTATTGGCACGGACGTAGTATCTCGCCGTGCAGTGGGATTACGGTTAGCGTCAAACTTCATTCGCGCTATGTTCTAAGCTCCGTATTTCCTGGCTCTTGCCTCCCACACTGTGCAGTCCTGGGCGTGACGCGCTTCACTTCGGCCTAAACTGCGTCTGCCACAACTCGACAATAGTTGCGCATCGACGCTGGCGGCTTTGCCGTATTTGCTCCGAGTACTACTCTGCAGGTGCGCAGGATGGCGTTCGAGCAGTCATTTGAGTTTGTTCAGCGGCGTTTATAGGCATCTAGTGCCTCCTTCTTACGGTCGCACGGCTAATCTGGCAACGACTCCGAAATGAGGTTCCCGCTATGCACAGCGTGTGAGCACGACATCGGGAACAATATGCCGACGAACATGACAAAAATTCATACGCGTTTTCAGGAAATATCCTGAACAGCGCACGCTGTAAAACAAATAAAATGCGACTCACGGACATGGCGCCGGTCCGCAGAGGTGGGGGTGAAGAGCAGAAAACCTCGCTTAACATGGCCGTTGAGTGCCCAAGCACTGTGGGTATAAACACCACGCAGACGAGCCGCCTGTGGGCTAGGATGATTGTCAGTGCGCCCAGAAATACGACGTAGAGGAGGCACGACAGCAGCGTCAGCACCAGGATCATCACACCGTTCGGCACGGAGATCGACCAGAGGTTAGTGGTCCCGACGTCTCTGAGCGGGAAGGTACCATCGCTGCCCTGTGAGTACAGAACATACAAGAACCGGCTTCAAAGAAGAAATTCCAAAGAATCTCCGAGGCTGAACCCACCAATACCACCTGGATTAATCTTACCACCAGATTAATTCTAATACAACCTTAGGACGCTCTGGCGCTAAGGTGCAATACGACCTAGATTAATGTAGGCGGTACTGCATCGGTGCACCTTACGTCGAGAGCGTTCATATACGTTAAGGACAAGTTCGCATTTCATCGATACTTTGTGCGATGTGCCATATCAGAAGTATTTTTTGTGGCTTAGAGTTAATAGTCGTGTTTTGGTTCTGGCTTCTCATGTTACTTCACCAACCTAATTGCCATTACCTACACTTGCGTAATGGACGGCTCTGACAAGCATTATCATTCTCAGATACAGCAGGTAAGAACATATGTAAAATTGTCTGCTCAGAAATTTGTGACCAATATTCTCCCAGGACTTTGCGCTTACGACGAGCTTGAGCAGCACAAGTGGATTTCCGCCTATAGGCTTTCTCTCTTGGCAACATGACATGTTTGTGCGTATCTTCTGCCTTTTTTCCGTGACATGGGGCGAACCGAACCACAACGTGGCACGCAATCAGAAAGCGGTAACGCCAGGGCCGCAATAATTTTAGGCCTCTCTGCTGGCACGCACTTTGTAAAAGCTCCTTCAAGTTTAAGCTGGAAGTTCTGCAACTCTTTCGCAACAATGCCAGCTACACAAGCGTTAACGAAAGCCATACTCCAGGTGGCTTCACAGTAATCTTTACTGACTCTTTGAGGGTCTGTCTTTCCTCTAAGTCAACTGATCAGTTCCTGACAAAATGAGCCTAGCTAGGGAGCCTTGAGAAGACCTCCTCTTGAATACAACCTCTGGGAGGGCTACGAGATGAAGTTGCTCCAACGCCTTTGAGAAAAGGGCGTTCCCCACTGCGAGCTCTTTCCATAAATGTGGAGGCAGGTGCTGTTCATCCCCGCGAGCAATCTTCTTTTAGATTTTTGGATTTTGAAAGCGGAGTATTCTTTTCACACTCTAGCGTTTTGTTAAGCATGTCCGGAAGTTTCCACTGCTCAGGGCACCCTGGAGGCCATGTCGACGCAACTACAACAAAGCGACTAAGGTGCGCAGCCCAGGGTTCTTTTTCGTCCCTTCTTAGAAAGTTCGGAGTGTTTGCTTGGCGCGCTAGGAAGGAGTGTCAAGAAAAGGTGAACACCCAGCGTTATGTGTTTGTTTCTTCAATCAATCTTTCTTCGTACTTTCACGCAGTTTCTGTAAATGACACGTACTGAACAAATAAAACCCTTGTCTTTCCGCGTCAGTTTGTCCTTGTCTGAATGCTGAGAGTTTCTAAAAAAAAAAAATAAAGCTTAGTGGTGCCTGCACTGGCGTATTCGGAAAACGCAGTGGAAAGGTTTCTAGAAAGAAAACAAACAACCACTCACGCCTTCGGAGGTAATCTCCGAGTACAAAGGCGGCACGCGGAGGAAAGCCTGGATCACGGCGGCCAGGAATCCCTGGACAACACCTATAACAACGCAGCCGAAGAGGTGGCTGTACGCTCTAAGATATATGAAGGCTCCCCATTGTAAGACCATGAGTAGGCACGAAACCAGTACTGGGACCGGATTATCAACGGGGATGGCCACCTGAATGGAGAGGACGTCCATGGTGTCCTCGCGCAGACAGGTGTCTTCCCTGCGCCGTGGCAAAGGGCGTACGACAGCATGAGTTAGGCAAGGCATCACAGAACGCGGCCAGACAGGAATCGAAGCGCCTAGGGCGGGAAAGATGGATACACGTTCATGCTGACATATAGAAAGTGCCGTGAAATGTTGTTACAATGCTTACCCAATGCGAAGCCGCTGAAACACTCCGCCACCACCGCCCCCACCGAGACGCCCGCAACTGACAACCGCCGGCGTTGGTCTTCTTCTTCTTCGCTCCGATGAACCCCATCGTCATTTATTCTTCTGTGTTGATTGGAGTCGTGCCTTTGCTTGTATGTCACACACCAGCGAGAACAATGCGTGTGCTGCGGAAAGCTCCAGTTCAGTGCAGCAGATCACGGAAGAACAAAGGAACAAATAAGAAATAAGAATGCATTAATAATGTTAGCACAGCATTGAACAACGTTTGAAAATGGAGCAAATTTTTAGCAGTGAATCTAATAGGGCATGACACAGAATCCACTCGTCCCAGGATGTCGGTATGGAGATGCCTTCAGAACTTCTGAAGGGGCTTGATATCTTTTTATATTGCTTCCACAAGGTCGCCAAACTGACTCACTTCTTTTACAAGACGACCGAAATGGTGGCCAAGTCGTTTGAGCATTCGCCTCGCATGCGGGGCGGGAGGTGTGGGGTTCGATCCCCAGTGCCACCGGGTACCCACGAGTGATACAATGGGTACGAGCTTTCCTCTGCATGTTGCGCGGCTTCTTTAGGGTGAAATGCTCGGGAACTAGGCCTGAGAAATTTTCTGAGAAATGCAGTGACCTTTTATTGGCATTATTCGCCGATGGTGTTGCGCAGTTGGTGTCAACGCACAGCGCCAGCGTTCGGGTAATACTCACATGATGCACATTGTTTCGTAAAGCATCGTGCGAAACACGGGCGCACTCTATATCCGCATTAGCACTATTCAGCGCAGTGAAGGGAGATTTTCCAAACTGAAACGTCTCGTAGAAAGAGGCTCACTAGCGTTGGAACGGTTGTAAAAAAATTTAAAGCATCACATATGTTTCCGACTATGCACTCAAGGAACACAGGTTAGAAGCCTAAGGACAGCTAAAATTATATCAAGTCTGCCATATTTTCGGTAATTTTCTTTATGTGCTGACGGACGGAACAATGAACGAATGGAAACAAAAATCGAGGACAATAGGAGGCAAATATGTAGGCCTTGAATGCACTCCAGATGGTAAGGCGAGTTTTATAAACACCGGCGATGAATATGCTCTGAAGCAAACAGCGCTGGAAAAATAATAAATGTATGATTCAGCATCGGAACCCATACACCGAAGTAGGATACCGTTGATTCAACTCGCCTAAGAGGCCTGTCTAAATATAGCATGCTTGGGGAAGTATTGTGTGGGACACAATAAAGGAACAGTTGTGAAAGCCGTCTTCAGAAAATGAATTCTCTTTGAGGAATTTCAGTCGTCATTTCTGAACAACAGTTCATTGTTGTCTGCGAAGAAGCAGACAGCATGCGTCCTCGTCTAGGTCACACATTTAGGCTGCAGCAAAATACCTGGTATTGGTTTTGCTGGCGGTAGTTTATTTGTGAAGAGAAATATCCTCCCTCCCCCGCCCCCTCCCCCCAAAAAAAATAAAAAATAAAAACTCTATGACAGTAGCAAGGAAAAAAGGCCAAGAGCTATATTTTTTAAGTGGGCTGAGGCGGGACACCAAACAAAGCAGTATTGAATGCTACTGAAATTGGTTGGTTTGGTTTGGTTTGGTTCGGTATATGGGGTTTAACGTCCCAAATAAACTCAGGCTATGAAGAAGGTCGGAGTGAAAGGCTCTGGAAATTTCGACCTCCTGGAGTTCTTTAACGTGCAGTGACATCGCGCAGTTGACGGGTAACTAGAATTTCCCCTCCATCGAAATTCGACCTGCACAGCTGGGTCGAACCCGCGTCTTTTCTTATAAAAAAAGGAACGCCTCCATTCATGCAGCTGAGGGTCGGTTCACTGGTTCTGAATTGTCGTACTTGGTCCTTTTAGAACGCAGAGAGGAAATTTTAAGTATCTTAAAAAGTAGCTGCCCTTGGAGCATCTCGCTGGCAGTGTGGTTTGCGAGGCCAACGCGGAGATAGCACGTAACGAACAACGGCTGACTGCCATCATGGTCACGCCCCTTGTGTTGACTCAAGATGAGATTGCTTTATGGGGTTTAACGTCCCAAAGCGACTAAGGCTATGAGAGACGCCGTAGTGAAGGGCTCCGGAAATTTCGACCACCTGGGGTTCTTTAACGTGCACTGACATCGCACAGTACACGGGCCTCTAGAATTTCTCCTCCAAAGAAATTCTAGCCGCCGCGGCCGGGATCGAACCCGCGTCTTTTGGGTCACCAGCCGAGCACCATAACCACTGAACCACCGCGGTGGCTCAAGATGAGAATGGCAGCGTTTGTGGAGCATCGCAGTGAGAGTCTTAACTTAGCCTAGACTTTCTAGCGTTCAGAGCCGAACACGGAATAGCCATTATGTGGACAACTGCAGCGCCATATGTTTCAACCGCAGAGAAAAAACGGCTCTCTGCTGCCGCAGGATGCGACCACCACTGGGAGCAAGGCGTGCTCAGTGACACTTCTGCAAACTCTTAATGGATCCAATCAACACTGCAGTTAGCAGTGACTTTTTTCTCCGCACGGTAGTAGAGAGAACAATCTTCCGCGATGCTGGCGTCAAGCACAGTCACTGTGCAGGAAGTGCACGCGACAAAACCTGTGCGCGGAGGGGGGGGGGGGGGGGGGGGCTACTGCGTCAGCTGCCTATCTCGGGAGTCCAAGAGAATAAGCTCCGCCGCAGTCACAGCGCTCTGCCATCCTTACAACAAACCTCGCTGCCTTGACACCTGTTACTTTGGGAGACCCCAGGTAGGGGTATAACAATTTGTAATAACAAAAACGAACAACACCCAGCTTACGTGCATGCATATGAACCTCTGAACATTGCTTTGTTCTGAAGGAATTGTAAAAAAAAATAATTGAGAGTGTCGCGAAGTTTCGTACTCGCCAATACCAGTGAGGAGAATGCCATCCTTTGCATCCCATTAACCAGTTTTTGATTGGTATAAGTGTGAGAACTAGCGACACCTAGCAGCAGCCTGGAGTGTAAACTGATTCCAGGGCAGCGAGGCTTTCTAAAACAGCGGCACTGCGTAGTGGTTCAGCCGAGGCTCTTTGAAAGCTAATTCCTTTTGGCCACATAGTATAGAGAACCGACACTGTAGGGCATAGGCACACTTGCCTGCGTACTTGCAATTGCTGCATACCGCTTGTTTTTCAGGCCCACGGAACACCACATTTTTTTCAGGCAGCAACCCACGGAGGTAACATACTGCTAACGGCAAGGCTTTCACTTGTGCATGACGCAAATCATGCAGCTGGAAATGGAATCAACGTAGCTACAACACCAGCATTTTTGAACGCAAAGGTACCGCACCTTCACCCTAACCTTTCGCTCTAATAGTGAACATGATGTCTGTACAGCCAGCCCGTTGGAGACCGCGGTCTTTTTTAGAGGAAAAAAAGATACTGAATAATGCAGTCAGTTCGTCGCGAGAACTTTACCGAAATGTTGTTAGCAAGCATTTCACAACTCAAGTCAACATGGTTAGTAATGTCAAAATCGACCACTGCAATAACCAAAATGGAACGAGAGATCATAGAAGCATTTAAAATCGTAATAATGGAACTAGACGCATTAGCGACAGTTCCGTCAGGCTTTGTAAAAGATAATATAAATTCTTTATTGGGATATACTTTGTCAGGTCCAAGAAAGGTGGACTGTTAATATTGTGTTGTTTCTCTTTTTTTTTTGGCCAGTGCGTGCTGCTTATGCTAATGGGCGCCTTGATCTGTTCAATAATCTTTATTTAATAAAATTCACTAGCGTTACAGCATTGCCTCTATCCAATGTTTTTCTTATGAACGAGTCCTGTTGCGCTGGTTCTACACCTTCAAGTCTGATGGCATCATTGCCGTTGCAGTGATCCAAGGAGCGCACTATTCACGCGAATTTGAGATAACACTCTTTGAAAGCCGCAACCGACTATGCTGCTAGCCTGTTCAATGGCGGATAGCAGTGGAAGACAGCGCCCAATCTGCATCTGCTGGTCGCTGAGCGGAATACCACGCGAAGCATTTGCGGGGTGAGCCCACCATTTTGTTTGGGACTTGCTTTGCTACGGCAGCCCACTTTATTAAACTTGATCACAAACGCCATGAAAAGCGAAGCTTCTCGAAGCCGATCCCGCGTTCAGTTGAACGGCAAGTGTAGGAAAGACAGCGTGGATGGCGGTGGGGTGCACACGAACAACATTAGTGCTGACGTCACGGGGCCGGCTAACGGTCGCCGCTCCCGCATAAGTCGCGCTTCGTGCGCTTTCGGGAGGGGGGGGGGGCAAATCCACCGCATATTTTAAAATGGTCATTACATGAAGCTTAGGAATGGAGTCGGCGAAGATATGATATTTTCGTGGATTATTAGGTTCCCACATCCGGGGGTCCGTTTACTGGATCGACGGAATACCCAGAAGCGGATTCAATTCTTGCTTGCCACGCTTCCCCTATGCAGTTAATGTGATAGCGTTTACGTGGTCATCTTGCGAAAAGCAGCCGGTTTGTCTGTAACGAAATCAGTGGTCGAGATGATCGTGACGCCATAATCGACGCCAAGTTTGAAAATTTAAGGAGTAGAATGTTTGAGTGTGTTGGTTAGATTATCATACGGGATTATACTAAACTTACCCACTCGTCCACCTTAATCAACTCACTAATTCCCACTAATCTGCCTTATTCATCCACTAAACCTACTTACTGCATTCAACAATTACCGCTAATTTAGCTTAATTCATTGTCAGCGCTGGGCCACCTTCTGGAAATTTGTTTTTTTTTTAATATTTGGTGTGTCGCTCAACTTTCAAATGCTATTGTATTCCCTTCTTTAAGAATATCGAAAAGAAAGTCCCATGTTTTTTCTCTTTATTCAGTATTTCCGGACGTAAACAAACAAGTCCGAGGAGTAAATACCAGACAGCCCTCTTGCATGAAACTACACTCTAAACACCAATAGACCTATTTAAGAGGAAAAAGGTGGTAAACTTTCCGTTAGCACACTGCCTTTTATAAAAGGGTGTTCGCTAGAGGGCAGCTTGCTATCTTGTTCCCCTTTCTGTTTAGAGTGTAGAGCAGGCCCTCGCCAGAGGTAGCAAAAAGGACGCATTGCCACTGGACAGTCCTCATTGTGAGCTTTATTGCATGATCTCAAACGAAGTGGGTTACAGCCAGCCTTTTACTTCACTGCAAACCGAGGACCTTTATTAGCAGTCTTCTTTTCGGACGCACTCGCCTTTAGTATTTCTCCAAAAGTCAGGGGCACAGTAACATCGTTTTCTCCAGTCCAGCGTGCAGCCGGCAGGCTTCCCATCTTCTCTCACTGCCTTAAGCTCGCATCTTGCTTCGCCGCAGTCTGGATGGCCCTCAACGCAGAATTCACTCACCCCGCAGTCATTGGAAATGTGGGCAAGTGCTAAAATAGGTTAGGAAAAAAAAATGCGGAGGCTCAGCTTTTCAGCAGTGTTGTTGGTAAAGACACACTCACTGCTCACACTCAATCATAATTCACCAGAGCACTTGTTAGTCGTAATTGTTAGTTGCTACCCGCTTCAATATTGTGAGGTAACATGCATGGTTGGGATCTTATAAAGCGTACAATTCTTCTCACATCATACAGACTAGCAGGTTTTAAAGAGAAAGCATTACATCACGCATGCGAAGGAAAACCCGTTACTAGGAGTTGGTATAGGAGGCGGTACCTTTCCGCGAAGTTCAGCGGTGCACATGAGCCCAAACCGACGTAATAAAAAGCTAATTAGGAAAATCTTTAAAAAATATTCGTTCCGAGTAGCGAAGCCCTTTGTTTCAGAGTTAAAAATAAGAAAGACAGCCAACACAATATTTCTTGAACTTTAAAAAGAATGAATATTTGGTATTTGATTCAGTATTCGCTCATTTTAGAGTCATTTCGCCATTTGTTCAAAGTCTTAATAATGTCCATAGTGATTAGGTGTTGCTGAGAAGATCTTAAATATCGCACCTCCGCAAAGAACAAGGACAAATCAGGCTCGCAATATGCCTCGCTTTTTGCTTGGACTTTTAAAAGCCCGCGCTGTCTTGGTGCAGTGCGTTCACTTATATTGGTGTCGAAAAGATTATAGAGTTGTGCAGGCTTTAGAATGATGTCACTTGGGGTCAAATGCTTCCAGGTTCGTCAGAAATATGTCTTCCCGCTTTGCTTCAACATAGCCAAAACAAGAGAAAGCTACCGCTACATCAGTAGTTTTGCTCTTATTTGGTACGTGCGGGAATAATTTGGCCAGCGAGTGAACCCTTTTATATCACCTTAGATTTTTACTGGCACTGAGGTTTAATGAAAGCAACACGTTCCATTAAACTTGCTTCTTTCGAGATGACGCCGCAAATGCCATAGCGAATTTTTAGAAATATTGGTAATGTCTTCCTACGGGAAGTAAGATTTATTGGAAAATAACCCTATGCACATGCACTAATGTATTCTTATAACTATACTTAGTGTTCGGAAGTGGAACATTCTGTGCTTGGTTCAGACACAGCTCAGACAGCACAGGTGATTAATTGGGCCAAAATTGGAATTGGATGGTTTTACACTAGCCCTTTGTCAGACCGGCCTTCGCCAATATATTACCAATACTGGGCCAATTTCCTGTGATGCTTGGTGTTTATTACGTAGTTCAAAATATCGTGTTCAATGAAAATTGAAAACCCAAGTACAACTTACCTCCCCAGTAACTGGGCTCGCAGTTCTTGGGTATCTCTAGGTATCAAGAAAAAAAAAGGGGTTCGGGCGGAAGGGGGGGGGGGGGGTAAGAGACAAAAAGGGGGGTGGTGTAGAGAGGGGACATGAAGAAAACGTGCGGAATTATTAGAATGGTCTTACTCATATGTTTTCCTACGGTTAACTCGAATGCCCTCTCTAACTGCGCATCAAAGCCAATGCAGTCACAAGGCTCGCTAAAATATTAAAAGAAACAATAATGCAGTACTATATAAAGCCAACTCAAGCAATGTGATGCTGGCTGTAAATTCAAAAGATGTGCTCTTTTAGAGTGATGGTTGCACGAAAAAAAAAAGAGAAGAAGAAGATCACAACGGGATCGTTTCGTAGGAACAATGAGCGCGCAACTCATGCTTTTTGTGCTGGTAAGGCCCTCGGCATGTGGATGTTATTTTCCTAGCCCTCTTCTGGTCCATACGGTAACGTAGCTTTGCGAGTTCACTTGCGTCACGGTGCATGGAGACACTACGTTAGTGTTCTTTTTCATGCTTTAGCATTACGCAGGTCTGTGCAAGCAAAGCGAGAGAGTGGGAGATTAGCACCCTGACCACCGATATAAGATCTTAATATGCTCCTTCGGATATAACGGTCTGTCGTTTGCTAACTTCGGATATAACAAACGTTAGTACCTCGAATATAATAAATTTTCGTGTTACCTAGGATATACAGAAGCTAAATATGCCACCTCAGGTATAACGAACCATTGCGTGAAGACCTGGAATATAACGAACTTTAGTATGTTAACCTCGGATATAACGAATATTATTCTGTTACCTCGGTTGTCATGCGCCTAATTGTGTCCGCTTGGATATAACGAACTTTCATGTATGGGCTTCGGATGTAACGAACTTATTGTATTGGCCTGGCATATGAAGGGTCTCTGTGTACCAGCTCGGATATAACGAAACTTTGCGTGTCAACCTCGGATATAATGAGCGTTTGGCAGCTTAATGATAGCACAACTGCTCCAAACAGCCTGTTGAAGTACGTTGCTGTTCATCTCTCTAATAATTTAACGTCGACTTGCCACGTAAGCCTCGTAATACTTGTAACCAAACTGCGGGACGCCTCTGCCGTAACCTCCCAATGGCACGTTCTGTAAAACCGCTAGCCTACAAAACCCTTGTGCGATGTGAAGTTGAATATGCCTGCGCTTCATCCACATCAAGGTAACCTTACTAAAGCACTTCAATCTGTTCAGAAACGTGCCACTCGGTTCTATTGCTCCAAGTACTCATCCACCTCCAGGATCTCCGCTATGAAATTCCGGTTACAACGTCCTGCTTCTCAACGACGAATTTCACTTCTCTGCTTCTGTCCCAAGATTTCTCGTTCATCACCTCGTGACTGTCAACTCATCCAACCAGTGCACCAAACACCTCGTACTGGTCGCACTAACGTCTCCTTCTTGCCTCGTTCCCGCGCAACTGCGTTTCACGAGTCACTTTTTGCGCGTGCAGCTCAAGACTGGGGTGGCCTTCCCAGCTATCTGAGGGTTATCGGTGATTCTGCTAGCTTGAAGACTGCCATCGAAGAAACCATTTCAGACAGCTATGTTTAATACAAGCCTGTGACCATTTATCGGTGCACACACACCAGACGCTCATGTAATGTCCCTCATCACAACCATTGAAACATCAATAAAGAAATAACACATTAAAAGGATTCATTGAGGATTGACTAAGATATTATATAGTGAAGCTGGACGGCAACCGGCCCGGTCCTCACGTGTGGCCTTCTCTTTCATTTAAACTTTCCGGCTATTAAATACGCATACTCACCGTATGCAAGCACAATGTCAAAGGAGAGAAGGGCAGCGAAGAAGAGTAGCACAGTCCGCATGATTGGTTTCTCGAATGCTAGAGGCGATGTTAGAGAGGCTCAATCTGCCAGGCTGCTGAGGCATGAACGCCTTATATTAGGGAAGAGGTCGGCATATACAGCTGGAATCATGTCACACACCTTAGACGTGATGACATGTAGACCAATCCATCATATGAGATAGGTACCTCTTTCTGCTTACCCTTCACCGACCGCGAGAAGCGTTGTACATCACTTTTCACGCATCACAGAAGAGAACTGACATCATACAGCACACAGTAGCCCCAGAAAAAAAAATTGTTAGTGACGGGATTAAAAACAACTAAGGAAAGCACTTCTGAGGCGTTAAAATATTTAAAGAGGCACATCAAGCATTGTTCGATTGTTTCTCACAAAACAGCAGAACTAAATCCGAAAGCACGATGGCGCAGGCCTTACTCCTGCAGTGGCCGCATATCTAGCCAATCAACCTTTCCAGCTCATTTTTACAAATGGCGCATACGCTCCTTGCTGAGTGCAAGCAGTATTTGTAGTCACCGACTCATGATACGTATTATAAACATTAACAACTTTCTCTCTGCCTTGTAAAGGACACATGCAAGTGCTTGGCTTTCACAGAAGCCCTCCAGCGCGTCTTTCATCTTCGTACGTCCTTTCCCGTTTTCCTCTCCTTCGACTGCTGTTCCTTCTGCTTATATTTGCTGTATACAGATATCTGGCATCATATCAAACATCCTTTAAACCAAATACGTCGTGACGGGGACGTCGTGTCTGCTGCAGGCCTCATGAATATAGGGAGGTGTTTTTCGAATTCAGGGGTCGACCTCAGGTGTTGTCTTTATAGGTGCATCTGCATTCGACGTGCGCTTACCGATCATACTCTCCTGTAGGCAGCTTTCTGTTATTGGAACCGTAAGCAGCTGAAGGTAGCCGGGTGAGGTGGGCCTCCCTTCCAATTTGTTTGTTAAAACTTCCCTGCCTCTCGCAGGTGGACTTCACGAACTCCATATATATATAATACAGCAAGTCGTCTGCAAACAATTTCTTAGCGTAATAAACGAAAGCAACCTTTTAGAGAGGCGAGCAAAGCAAATGACGCGTGCCTACCGCAGCGGAGCAGTTAATTTTAAAATGACCAATAGAGATCAGCGTTTTATATCACTCTCATGGAGGGAAGAGACCAACTTTGTATTCATTAAAGTCTCTCTCCCTCCCTCCTTTCCCCACTGGAAAAAGAAAAAAAAAACAGCCTGCGTTCTTTGAAAGCCGCTAGACAAACTCTCAGCCATGCTTGGGAACTTCAAGTGACCTCGTAAGATGTGAACGAACTTAGCACGAAGCTCTTTTTCTTAATAGAAACGCAAAACCATGTAAACACGAGACTTGTATATCATTTTTACAGGCCGGATGAGATTTGCTGAGCATATGTATTTGAATATACTGATTTTACACCCGATAACAGTTGTTGGCTTTGTTCTCCTATTTTTGAGAGAAAATGCGGATTACCGGTACGCATGCGCTGTTTGCGTGAATGCACGCAAACAGGCTTCCGTGAGCCTTCAGTCAAATTAACCGGGACTGGTACTTTGTCTCGCCTCTCTAACTTTTCTCACTGGGGATGTCGGCTCGCTACGAACGATCACCGTGAGACCATCAAAAAGCAGGGGCTGTTTTTGTATAGTTTTGCTTGGTTCCTGTTTTATTTGGTCCTCAGGAATTCGCTGCACCTTCCGGTGAGGTAGGCCGTAAGCAATGTGGTTGGGCTGGTCGTGGCTTTAACATATCCGTGATGCCCCTTGCATTTACTCACGCCCAACGCACTTTGATGGACCGATGCTGGCGCCGACGAATAACGAAGCTTGACGGCGCACTTCGTATCCCTAGCAAATATTTCGGACTGCGCTTGCTGCTCGGAAAACGAAAGCAAGCATTTGCCTCGCACGCGGAAGATGCTGTGTCCGATCCTCAGCGCCGTCGCTTACCTACCGGTTTCTCGTGGGTACACCTATGGAGAGGAATAGAAGTTAAATGTCGTCATGTTTAATCAATCCCAGGTGCGGAACGGATATCTAGAGCGCGTAATAAGTACGTCCTCGCCACAACAAACTGGCTTCTAGGTGACGCTTTACGTGTCTTACTAAAGCTCTCAAATCATCATGATTTGCAAGATGTAAATTGATTTGGAGTAGAAAAATTAAGTAAAATTGCATGTGAAATGCATGAACTTAAATTTTCTTACCAGAAAGGTGACCATTTGATGAAATATTACCCTGATGGTGCTGCGTGGTTGGTGTCACATAGCGGGCAATTGCGGGCAGTACTTACACGTTGCGCAGTGTTTCGCGAAGCAGTTTCATAAATGTGCGCACTGTATTTCTGTATCAATATATTGACGCCAGCGCTCGTGCAGACGGAAGCGCCTCTCAAGAAGAATAGGAAGTGTATGTGTGAAAGTGATCTGGAAGCGCACGTCTGTTGACCCGCTGTGGACCCTCAGCCGCTGATTACCAACGTGACAATATTTCAGCCCAGGGAAGGCAAATTTAACTTAAGCCTATTGTAGAACGAGGTTTAGGTGTATTTCAAGGGTAGGTATAAAATTTAAATAAGCACGTTTATTTTATATCGCGCATCCCAGGAACGTAGATTAGACGCCTGGTGAGATCTAAAGTTATTTCGGGTGTGCCTTATTTTCGGGTGTTTTCATAGGTGTGGGCAGGCGGGCGGACGGACTGACAGACGAACGGAAATAAAACGAGCACATGGGGACTCAAATACGTAGCCGTTGAGTGCTCTAATGATGATTAGGACAGTCTCATAAACACCCTTTTAAAAACGGGCTGTGTCGCTGAAAGCGTAAAGATAAACAAGATAAGGTTCAATGATTCAGCACATGCCAACCCACATATCGAACAAGGATACCGTTTACTAACCTCGTTTACCAGATAACTCTCATACAGCATGCCTGGGGATGTATTGTTTGGGATACAATGAACGGACAGTCGTGAAAAGCCTTGTTCAAATGATAAATTCACTTTCAAGAATTTCAGTTGTCATTCCTGGAGAATAGCCTATTGTTGTCTGTGAAACAGCAGGCAGCATGGGTCCATCGAGAGGTCACATGTTTAACCAACAGCAAACTACCCAGTATTAGCTTTGATGGAGGAGACTAATTTGTCAAGGGCAATAAAAAGAAAAAAACTCTACGGCAGCAGCAACAAGAAAGGTCAAGAGCTGCATTCTCTTTTTAAGTGGAATGAGGCGAGACACTAAATAAAGCAGGAATGGATAACTATTCAAATACATTTCAGTTACAATTGTGATATAAAATTTAACCCCCTGAGATAGGTAGCGAAAAGCAGTTAATTAGCAGCTTGAAAAAACTGCACCACATGCATGTGATAGTTTTGTGTGGCCCTAACCGACATGTCAATAAATGTGAAGGCATAAAAAGGCGATTTGCAGTGCACATATGGTTAAAGGAGATACAAAATGCGTGTTCCAGAAATACATATATAAAATTACGTTTGTGGTTATTGATTTTACATACAGTAAAATAATCTAAATATATTACCAAAAACATTCCAAGATAAGGCACAATAGTGTGCAGAAATATTGGGTGTTTTATGATACGAACACTGAGACATGAGATTTCGCCATCGTGCAATGTAGTTTAACGCTTGCAAACTAAAAGTGATTGTAATATTTCATTAACCCTGTTGGATTACGATTTTGTATGGTTTTCGTTTTAGATTTTATCTTTTGATACCCCCCGCTTGCTAAGTCTCGTACAGGTGCTAATGTTGCCTTGTTTTGGGTTTGTAGCATGCTTTTTGTGCTGTCCTTCTTTTAACGTGCTCTTTCTAACTGTACATTTTTGCGGGCGCTGCAATTAAAGCGATAAGTTATAAATCAGAGCATGTCCATAGCTTTTTATTCTATCGTACTTGATTTTCAGCGCTGTGTATTGCATCGTTCAGCGTATACAAAGAATTTTTCCCTAGTTTTATAGTCTGCGAAGCGTTCATCGCTGCCCAATCACACCAAAGGCGGTTAGACTGCATCAACGGATTAGCCCTTTAGGGCGCATATAATAGATGGCCCGAAATATCGCACCGTCGACACTTTGACGAGTGCAATCAAAGCTTGTTATAACGAATCAGTGCCTAACTAAATTAAGCTTACAGCTAAGAAAGAGCCATGCCCCGTAAAAATCTTACAAAAGTTTGTGTATTTGATGTCTCGTGTTTAACAAGTAAAATTTTTAAAGTTATGATTATAAAAACCTGTAATGAGCCCCTGTGGCAATTCTAGCAATTTCGCGCTGAGTGTGTCAACTTCTAGAGGGGGCAAACGGTTTAATACTCTAAAACAAAACAAAAAAATATTTTAAAAGCACCGAACACACCTGCTCTGTAGAGCTACGCACACAACATTAGGAAAACTTATCCCGTCTTTAAATGTGCCTGTATTGGGCTTTTGTTTGGACAATTCGCCATTCTGGCTCGTGTTTCGACCATTGGGCTTTAGCCGAAAATTGGGCACACGCTCCAGTCAACAATGCCAATTTTTGCGGTGAGCACGACCCGTACTACTTGGCATCCGAAAGCCATTTGACTTCCTCTGCTTTCAAAAGTTCTCGCTTAAGACGGCCCACTCCTCGTCCGCTCGGTTTATCAGGTTTTATGTGTAATTTATTTTCTGAATTCGCAGCACGGTCGGGGGGTTAAAACCGATTAAGAGCGGGCTAAGTGAGGTTGACGGCATCGACACTTCGCTTGTTTCAAAGGGCCAAGTGATGAAAAAAAAAAAAACCTGTTAGCAAGTCCAGTTTAGCCAAAAGCAACTATCATCAAAAATCCTGTCTGGCGTGAGCGTGTCTCACACGCTTTTTCCTCTCATGCATTGAATGCAACCAAAACGGCTCCTCGCAAAGAAATCGTCATTGCTCGAACCCATTTTCAGCAGCCCGTATACTAGCTTCAGGAAAAAGAAAATTGAGCATATTGACACCATAAGACGCCAGATTGGACAGGCGAAAATCACTGACTGGAACGCGTTTCGCGGGGCTTGCAACAAATCTGAAGGCGGTATCCAATCACTGGAGGAATGGAGCGGCATGCTGAGAGAAACGCGACAACGATGCACAAAAAGTCTAAGGAGAACGACAGCAACGCCTGAAGTAGACGCCCACCTCCTCAGACTATGGGAAGCGAGACGTAGTCTCACCAAAAGATGGCAGAAGCAAAAACACAACAGGAAACTAAAACTAAAGATAGCAGAAATTACGGCAAAGGCGGAAGAATACGCGACGCAACTCGCGAAACAAAATTGGGACCAACTCAGCGACTCACTTAGGGGAACTCTAGGCACGGCCAGAACCTGGAATCTCTTAAGAGCACTAATCGATCCGACCAAAATAAAATCAGAAAACAATAAAGCCATCCACCGGTTCATCCACTCCTTCGAGGGATCAGACATCGCCCTACTGGAGAAGGCACGAGAAAAATGTTTCGGCGATCACAACCCCCCGCGATACCAAGGAACGTATCGAGGAGCCGAAAACGAGAAACTCGACCGCCCCATAACTGTGGAAGAGGTTTACGCGGCCATAAGAAACACCACCAGAAACACGGCAGCCGGAGCGGACAGAATCGACAACGCCCTAATCCGCAACCTGAGCGACGACCTCATACAAGAGCTCGTCACCTTTCTTAACAAACATTGGGAGGCGGAGACGGTTCCCGAAGATTGGAAACACGCCGAAGTAATAATGATACCTAAACCTGGTAAAAAGCTACAAATTGAAAACCTCAGGCCTATATCACTCACGTCGTGCCTTGGCAAGCTTTACGAACGGGTTGTGACTTTCAGACTGCAAAATTATATGGAAGACAACGACTGTGTACCACATACCATGTTCGGCTTCAGAGCGAAGCTCTCGACGCAGGACGTTCTCCTCCAAATACAAGAAGATGTCCTGCGAAACGTACCTCGGACGGGAGAAAATGTCATAATGGCCCTGGACATCAAGGGGGCATTCGATAACGTCAGCCACGAAGCGATCCTTACGGGCCTAGACAACCTGGATTGCGGACGCAGAATCCACGGCTTCGTCAAAGCCTTCCTGTCCGATAGAACTGCCACCATCGGCATAGGAGACCTTCGATCGGAAAAAATTCGCACTCCAAACAAAGGAACACCCCAAGGGTCAGTTATCTCACCCCTACTCTTCAACATAGCTATGATAGGCCTAGCTCGAAAACTAGAGAACATCGAAGGCATCAGGCATGCAATGTATGCTGACGATATAACAGTCTGGACAAACACGGGCTGTCTCGGAGAGAAGGAAGAAAGGCTACAGCAAGCGGCCTCTTGTGTAGAGCAATACCTCGCAGAAAGAGGACTCTCATGCTCGACCGAGAAATCGGAACTGCTGAGAGTCTGGAGAGGCAAGCAAAACAGGACCGTCCCAACCAACGAGGACCTAAAACTCAACGTCTACATAGAAGGGACGCCCATACCCGAAAAGACAACAATAAGAATTTTGGGCATGTGGGTTCAATCCAACCAGCGCAGTACTCACACTTTTACCCTACTGAAAGCAACAACGCTACAAGTCGCACGCATGATCACCCGCATCACCAACAGGCGACATGGCATGCGTGAAGAAGACACACTAAAACTAGTCAGAAGCCTAGTAGTTAGTCGAATCACGTACAGCCTACCCTACCAGTGCCTCAACAAAAATGCAATACAACAAGCGGATGCCCTGCTACGCAAAGCGTATAAGACAGCGCTCCGACTACCACGCAACACGTCTACAGAAAAACTCATGGCCCTGGGATTACACAACACCTTTGAGGAGCTACGAGAGGCGCAGCTTGAGTCGCAAAAACTCAGGTTGTTGCAAACAACGACAGGAAGAGCGCTCCTGCAGAGGCTCGGATACCGCGAGCAGATGCGAGAAATGTCGAGGACGGCAAAAACCCCGACGAGCTTCGCAAGACCCTCAAGGTAGCGCCAATACCAAAAAACATGGATCCCAACCTCCATCGAGGCAGAAGAGAAGCGAGGGCCGAATTCATCGAGAAAACATACGCTCCTCAAGCCACGACCGTGTATACAGACGCGTCTTGGAGAGGAGGTGATACCAAAATCGCTGTAGCGGCGGTGGTCGATTCGTCTTTACGCGAAATGACCAGCGCGTCTCTCCGAGGCTGCACAGCTGCAGAGTCCGAGGAAGTAGCCGTTGCTCTAGCGTTGGCGGAGGGCTATAGAACCGGGCGGTCACTAACAATACTTACGGACTCTCAAACAGCCTGCCGAAATTACATGAATGGCAGGATAGGTCGCCACGCGCTCCGTATAGTCCTCGCAGCGAGTGACAGAATTAAAAACCGGGAAGAACAAAACGACAAGATCCGACACAAAATTGTGTGGGTACCGGGGCACACGGGGGTGGCAGGGAACCGAGAGGCCGACAGGATAGCTCGAGGATACATTACTTTCCGAGCTTCCGACGAGACCGCGGAACTCGCGCCAGCACCCAGGGAATACTCGGCCATACTACAAAACTATAGAGGCAGAAGAATGCGATATCCCCCACCGCACAAATCTCTCAGCAGAGAGGAAGCTGTCACTTGGAGACAATTACAAACAGGCTCTTTCCCAAACCTACATATACTAAACAAAATGCACCCTACGATATACACGAACAAATGTCCCTGGTGCGACGAAAAACCTACACTATACCACATCACATGGGCCTGCCAAAACATAGACGTGGTCCCCAAAATACAAAACCCGAGTGCGGAGCAGTGGGAGACTCTGCTGTCCAGCGACCGCTGCGAAGACCAACAAGGTCTGGTACAGCGAGCTCAACGGGCGGCAGTGGCCAGCGGAGCCCTGGACTGAGGGCAACCGACCACTGATTACAGGCGGACGACTTCGACAGAGAAGGCTCCTGGGGGTAGAACCAAGACGTCTCTGAAGATGCCCCCAAACCGCAGGAAAAACCATTAGTGTAAATAAAGTTTTCCCTTCCTTGAGCATATTTTCTGCATTGATCTCTCCCTGACCTCTACGAGATTATTGCTCCAAGAGCCGCTTTCTAGGCGCTGAAGCCCATGCAAGCAACATGTGATTGTTAGGAAGGCGACATATTCGAGTGGCGTATGTACCTTTCTTAAGCCACGTGGTGGGTAGGGTGTCTAACCGGAATTTTCGGAAGTTCGTTTCGGGTTCGAGTTCACACTTTCATGTTCAGGTGCGGGTTCAGCTCCAGAGCTCCATTTTTTTTTCGGATTCAAACACGTTAGTGAGCCAAACTTTTTGAGCCAGATGGTTTGGTTTGGTTCATGGGAATTTAACGTCCCAAAGCGACTCAGGCTGTAAGGGACGCCGCAGTGAAGGGTTCCGGAAATTTCCACCACTTGGGGTTCTTTATCGTACACTGACATCACACAGTACAGAATTTCGCCTCCATCGAAGTTCGACCTCTGCAGCCGGATTGAACCCGCGTTTTTCTTGAGATAGATGGGTTTTAGAATGCACCATGTTGTTTGCATTCTTTTAATTTTGATTTGACTTTGAAATGCGAATGAGAGAATCAAAACTTTACTTTTCCCTACAGTAAAAAGCACAGCGTCGACAAACAATGAACGATGAATTGTACCCCAGAAAACAATATATAACAGCGAAGTGTCGTGTGAAATTTCCGGAGCCCTCCACTACGGCGTCTCTCATAGCCTCAGTCGCTTTGGGACGTTAAACCCCATAGACCAAACCAAACAACCTGCAGATCACTTCAACTTCCGCTTTGCTAACATGGCCCCGCCAGATAATTCAGGCAAATAAAACAAACATAAGCACACTATGCTACAGTGTCACTCACAACTTGTTTTTTGGGCCCACTGACACCGGGGAAGTTTACCATACATTCATTAACATGAATAATAGTAAAGCATTAGATCGAAATAATAAAGAAAACAATTATGAGGAACTTTAGCGGCTAAAGTGGTGAAAGGCAAAAGCCTGAGTGCTGCATTCTGCTACGTGATTGTTCACTGCACATTTTGTTGGTGCATTAATTAACTGCCAATTAATGACGCTTAAGCTTCGCCTTTAGGAGTGGAACGCGAGAGCGTTTTGTAGCGCTGCCACGGAGTCCAAGGAACGCCACCACCCGTTAGGCGCGATGCGTTGCCCTTTGAACGCAACGCTTTTTGAGGAAAGGAAATGAGGCTGTAATTGTCATCTCGATGGACACCTGAGCCGCACCGTACAGGAAGGGAAGAAGTGTGAGTGCAAGAAGAGGGGCCGTAATGAAGAAAATGAAAATTGTATTTCAGGAAAGGAAATTACGCAGTAACTGTCGCACATATCTCAGTAGACACTAGTCGAAAATTGTATTTGAGGAAAGGAAGCTGCGTAGTAACTGCCTCACATATTTCGGTGGACACCCGTCAAAATTCGCGCGCGATGACGTCATGACAATTTGTACCAATCTGAAACGCGGACAAATACGCCTTGCTCGTCGGTAAATTGGTTTTTGAGGAAAGGAAATGTATCTGTCTCTCATATCTCGGTGGACACCTAAACCTCGCCGTAACGGGAAGGGAGGAAGATGGGAGTGAACGAAGACACCGTATTCACTAGACGCACCTTTGTTCATTCCAAACCATTCAGCTGGCATGGCGGAGTGGTAGCGTGCTCGACTCGCACTCAGGAGACCGGGGTTCGATTCTCAAGCTCGGCCAATTTCCTACTCGGTTTTTATTTATCTGGTCTGACTAGAAAGGTTAATTAGACTAATTGGTTAAGTAAGCAATTAACTAAACTCGGTCAAACTTACTTGGAGCATCACTATACGATCTCTTTAATTGGTTGCATGGTTAGTAGCCAAAGTACAATTGAAATTCGCGCACTGTGACGTCACGACCGTTCCGACCAACTGAAAAAAGCGTGACATTTCTGTCGACAGCTCCTGCTTACAACGATGAGGCATTAAAGGCTTCCGCCTTAAAAGTGTGACCGGAAGTCACCAGGTCATAGGTGTTGCTTTAAATGTGTTCTCGCCATTACACACTCGCCGTACACATTAAACCCGGGGGCGTGAAAGAGCTCCTCGTTTCAGAGCTGAGTAACAATTTGTTTAACTTACAGGTAATGAATAAAATTGATTTGATGCCATATGCAATTGATTTAAAAGATAATTCATTAGCTATCAGAGCTAATCATTAACCGCAAGGAAACTAACATAAGAAAGTATAATTTGGAGGGAATCGAGCTTGCTTTAAAGGACAGAGGTAGCCCAAAAGAGCCCTAGCTGAAACTAGGGATGACAATAGTAGATAGGGATGACAATGTCATTAGCAATATGATATGGAAAGGTACCGAAGAGTTTTCCACAAATTTGCGCAGTAGCCAAAATTATCAGGACGTTTATTAGAGATGTAGTAGAGCACAAGAAATAGACATCCCGCCAGTTACGAACGAGGAACCAAAGAAAGCCTTTGGAGCAGTGGAAAGGGGGAAAGCAACTGGTGAGCATCCGGTAAAAGCATATGTATTGGAGCACAGTCGGCAGATAGTGGCAGAAAAACTATCCACACTTGTATGCGCAATGAACTATGACCCCTAGCGTACCGGAATCCTGAAAGATGGCTAATATCATCCTAATCCATAAGAAAGAGGACGTCAGGGATTTGAAAATTACAGACCGATCAGCTTACCGTCCGTTGCATACAAGGTATTTACAAAGTTGATCGCTAATAGAGTCTGGCTGACCATAGAGTTCGGTTATGTTTTAAGGTTTGGTTTATGGGGTTTAACGTCCCAAAGCGACTCACGCTATGGGAGACGCCGTAGTAAAGGGTTTCGGATAATTTAGACCACCTGGGGTTCTTTAACGTGCACTGACATCGCACAGTACACGGGCCTCTAGAATTTCCTTCATAGAAATTCAACCGCCGCGGCCGGTATCGAACTCGCGTCTTTCGGGTCAGCAGCCGAGCACCATAACCACTGAGCCAAATCAACCAAATGCTCAGGCAGGCTTTCGTAAATTATATTGGACAAACCATAATCCCACTATCAGTTCAGGTGATAAAAAAAATCATCAGAATATAACCATTCCTTGTACAAGGAGTTACAGGGAAGAGTTTAAGTAATTGTAAAAAAAAATAGGCTATCGGAAGTAAAATTGTTTTTCTTGCGCGAAGTGATCAGGGGCTTTAGCGCTGCCATAAAACGGGTTCTAAGTGTTGTTTAGGGGAATGATTAACCAAAATTTGCTAATTAAGTTTATAGCTATTGCAGTTAGGTGTCTGTTTGTAATTGAATGTGTAGAGGGTCATCACTCAACCCGATATCCATCGTTAGATATACGAAAATTTAAATGCGTGCTGAACTACAGCGCTCAGAATCTCCGCTCTCCATACGGGAGCTGAGCGCTCCATACGGGAGCTGAGCGCTGCAAAGTCACGCCCCCATGTTCACGTCCTCACAATTGAACACGTCACACGCACGCCGGGCTTTGTCTTCGGCCCGAACAGCGGCTAGCGGCGTAGTGTTGATCATCCGCTGCAGCCTCCTCGCCTGCCCAAATGTGACTTGTCATCACGAGCACCGAGTGTGGCCGCTAGGCGCGATCCCGCGAATGTATTAAGGCGAAAGTCTTTAATGCCTCATTGTTGTCGACAGAAGGTTGTCAGCAGAGGAGTCACCTTCCGGAATCGTGCCAACTGTGGCCTCTCCTCCGCGCAGCGGCGCAACCTCCTACCCTCCTTAGCAACCGGCGCGATAGTGGGGGGCGCAGCTGTGCATAGCAACCATGACGTCACGCAGTAGCGGTAGAACGAGCGCGCGCGCGCGTCGGCGGTGGCAACTGCACCGCCGCTCCTTCGCCAGACGTCTCGTTGCAGTCGAGTGAGTGAGACGCATGGCTCCGAAGCGGCCCAGTGATTCCGCGCCAAGCGGTTCGGGGAAGCAGCAGTGGGTTGACCAGAAGGCTTTCGCCAAGCACACTTCGGAATTTCCAAAGTGTCTTCGGTAATTTTGCGGTTTGCGAAATAGTTTTGTTTGTGATAGCGCCGAAGGCGCTTTCAAAAAGCTTTTTACGGCTTCTACGGTCCGGAATTTAGTTACTGATTTCGCAAAACACAATCAATCATACATTGCGGTCGCAGCCATGAAACATTTATTTCTGTAGCAACTCTGAGGGGATCACAACAAATGCTCAAAATGGTGGCCTGTCCATAATGCCAGCCCATAACTGCGCGCGATCTTTCACTGAACGCACAGAACGCACAATCATGTGCTCTGAGACGTTGGCGAGAGCATCGGTGATTCTGCGCTTGAGATCTTGGAGGCTTTTTGGAGCTGTTTAATACACTTCTCTTTTACACGCCCCCGAAGAAAAAGGTCCAGTGGGGTCAAATCTGGTGACCTCGATGGCAATGCAATGGGCACGCCTCGCCCAATCCATTGCGAAGGAAAGTTCACGTCAAGAAAACGCACAGCATACGAATGTGGTGGCTCTCCATAGTGTTGGTACCACATCGAACTCGCAATGCGGAGTGGAAGTTCCAATGCGAAGTTCAAACCACAAACTTTAGAATGCTGTCTATGTAACGCTTGGCTGTCATGTTTCCTGCCATAAAGTATGGCCCAAAGATGCGGCCGCGAAAAATTCCACGCCACACATTTGCAAAAAATGGCCACTGGTGCCTGTGCGGGTTTCCTGTTGATATATTTTGCCGTGCACTGCTGAAGCCAGGACCAAGCGTGGAAGATCCCACCGCTGCCACCAGTTGATATGTTTTGCCGAGCTCATAGCGTGTCCCACCAGGCATCGGGTCCAAGAGCACCGCCGCTGTGCCGAAGGAGGAAGGAAACGTGGGCCGGAGACGGGGAGTAGGGGAAGTGAAGGAAAAAACTGTATTTACATTTTTACATGATTATTTACATTATTTACATAGAGCGTGACTGAGAATGGCTCTCAGTGGAAGGGGAACGTCTTCGTCAACCGTAGTCGACTGGAGCTAGCAGGCTTCTCTCGGCCACACTCACAGCCGAGTTAAATATCGTTCGGTTTCCCCAGATCCCTGGCTGGGGAATAATGTTCGACGAGCACTGTCCAATCGGATGGACCGAAGGGGACGTTCTTGTTACCACCCACGGCTGGGCAGGTGCGAGCTTTTCCACTCTCTCGCAGCTGGGTCGATGAGAGGGGGAGATGCCGACTCATCCAGCCCTGCGGGAAAGGAATCTCCCGAAGTCTTCCAGCAGGTGAATGAACTTGCTTCCCCGTCGATTGCCCAGAACGCGAGTCGGGGACACAGAATTCTTCAATTAACCGCCAGCGTGACCGGCGCCGGCACGTCGCCTCCGCTGTGGTCGCTCGGACAATACCTCCGGCGCGTCTCCGGCCTTCGCCGCTATAGTGGTCACCTCCGCTCAAGGAATTTCGCTGGGGTTACTGCTGACAATGGCCCTTGACATTCCTGCTACACTAATCCGCTGAGGCTCGGAGGGGCATTCCAAGCATCCCACTTCCCACCGCCGTCGCGAGGTTGTCGGCCTCGTTGATTGTTCACGGTAGATGCTTGATCGGGCCCACGTGGTCAGAAGTACGGTCACAACAGCTCGTCCGCCGCCCGAGGAGGTCTCGTAGTGGTTGCAGCCAACGCTGCTGCGCGCAGAGACCTGGAGTTGTGTCCGTTCGGCTTTTGGTCACAGCTGGGCCCAAAGGTTCTTCTTGCTTCGTTGACAGCTGTAACGAGCTCAACCAGCAAAGTCCAAAGCCCAACAAGCAGAAAGCGCCAAACCGACTTTAAGAACTGCCAAGCTGTTTTCGGTCAACAAAGTCTCTTTAGAGAAAATGAGCTGTCGCGTGAAATTTACTTCCTCCTCCGAAAGTTTCCAAGTTTGACCAAACCAGAATACACAGAGCTTGCTTAGCCAAGAGGGAAAAATTTCCTAAAGTTTTGGGGGGGTGCCGTAGCGTGGTTTATGTCACAGAAAGCCACCGCCCGTGAGAGCACAAAGGGAAGGTGGAGCTGCTGAACACACATACAAAACAGACAAAAATGATTCCCGCTAAAGCAAAAAACAAAATACAAATTTGCATAGCGGATTAACGTCCGGGGAGTCAGGAAAGGGCATTACACGGGAAAGCTTCGGCTGAGGCCATCAGCGTTGCCATTACTCGCACCTTTCGGCAACGCATGTGAATTGAGTCCCGCAATGCCAAGCTCCGAAATTTCGCTCTCATTTCGCATAGGAGAGTGTAATGAACAAAAGACAAAAAACAAGCATTAAACTCAATATGAGATTATGCGTCACATCCGCCCCTTGCGCGGCCGTGGTCCGACAGCTGCTTTAGCAGATGAGACATTACATAATGCTAGGAATTTCAGCTTGCATTTCTGTACAGGAGAGTTAAATGAACAAAAGAAACAAGCATTCAACTCAAGACGGGATTATTCCTCGAATCCGTCTACAAACAGCGTTGCGATCAGAGGAATTTACTGGTTCCTATTTTTCAGCCGCCCCCTTCGCGGCCGCGGTCCGATAGCTGCTCTAGCAGGTGGAACAGGACACAAGGCTAGGAATTTCAGCTTAGGACCCTTAACTGTTCCTCGTCCAAGTCTCGTGGTTCTGAAGTTTGGCTGACGCTCAGAAAGCAGAACGCGAGAAGGGAACGGACGAGTGCGAATGCCGTGCCAGCGTATCCGTCTCTCTCGGATCGGGTTCGCGCGTTGCGTTCTCTTGGCTTGTGTTCCCACGGGGCGGGTGCGAACTCTTGAGCACCGAGGTGCCAAATTGGGGCGGCTACGCGGTTCGGATTTCAGTCGAGCAGTCATCAAGAGCCGCACTTTCCCCTTAATTAACTCCTCCCGTTTGGCCACCTCTGTGCGCTGCCGCTCCGTGGAAACCCTCGCAGTTGGTTTGCGTGGCGCGTCACTAGCCATCGCGGAACCGTCACAGGTTAAGTCGTCGGCGTTCGCCTCATTGTCAGTTTGTGATCCAGCCTGCTCTGGCTCACTACCGTGAGAGTTTATAAGGGTTACAGGGCCACGTTTGCCCTCTTCACCCGCGTGCTCTGCTGGCGCTGCGAATTCTGGAGCCTTCGAACTGGTGAGGACCTGCGCAGCGTTATTTCCAAAACTAAGGCCCTTTTCTTTGGGCAGCATATCCAAGCGATTTGAGAAAATCGAGGGATACTGCATAGGCAGGTTTTGGGAGACCGCTGCCTTGGTCAGACGCAGCTCGAGCGGGCTCTCGATCGCAACACGGGCAGTAAGTTGGTCGTGTTGGATACCTTTCCTATCCTTATACTGGCGGTACAGCAGGCCAGAACGGAGCTGGAAAGGTATGTTCTTCCGTGACACACCTATGTCACTTTGGTGACTCAAGTTGCGTAGAGATTGGTCTTTCTCTTGCTCAGCGGTGAACGTTTCTCCGTCCACATGAAGGAGTTCGAGAAAGCCATCCGAGTGGGGTAACACAAGATTGGTATTCAATTCCTCACCTAGCTCCAGCTCATCACTTGCGCCTGCTTCGGAAGACTCACTATAGCTTGCACTACTATCGGTGCTCTTTACCCCTGTGCTAAAAGTGAGTAAGTCCTGGGCTGGCTCGTCATTAGGTAGCGCGGAGCCGTCACGGGTAAAGTCGCCGGCGTTCGCCTCATCGACAGTTTGCAATAAAGCCTGCTCTAGCTCATCACCGTGAGAATTTATAGGCTTCGGGCTTACAGGTTGAGGTTTGCCCTCTTCAACCACGTGCTCTGCTGGCGTTGCGACCTCACGAGCCTTCGAAATGGTAAGGACCCGCGCAGCATTATCTCCAAAACAAAGGCCTTTTTCTTTGGGCAGCATATCCAAGCGATTTGAGAAAATCGAGGGATGCTGCTTAGGCAGGTTTTGGGAGACGGCTTCCTCGGTCAGACGCACCCCGAGCGGGCTCTCGATCGCGACGCGGGCAATAGGCAAAGACACACTGGTTTCATTGGAGCATAACTCAATTTCGGGTGTTTGGTCGCGAGCGGCTGTCCTTCCCTGATTGTTGAACTGATCATTGTTTCGAGGCAGCGCTGAGGCGCATTCCTCGCTTACAATAGAACTTGCAGTTGCCTCTTTCAGCGCGCGACTGCTTTCTGGAGGACGACATTTTTGCGCTGCGCCTACGTCTTTCTGGGTTGAAAGGGAAATCTGTGCGGCATCGCGCTTTTCAGCTAACGCCGCGCTCTGGCCTGGAGCCCCACAGTCGCTGTCAGGTTTGCCCTCTTCAACTACGTGCTCTGCTGGCGCTGCGAATTCACGAGCCTTCGAAATGGTGAGGACCTGCGCAGCGTTATCTCCAAAACAAAGGCCCTTTTCTTTGGGCAGCATATCCGAGCGATTTGAGAAAATCGAGTGATGATGCTTAGGCAGGTTTTGGGAGATGGCTACCTCGGTCAGACGCACCCCGAGCGGGCTCTCGTTTGCGACGCGGGCAATGGGCAAAGACATGCAGTTTTCATTCACGATTTTAATTTCACTTCGCGCCGAAACCTCCTGATTTAATGTCGAATTCCTCTCGGCGCGCTTCGCCAGTAAAATTTGCAACTCCAAACGCATTAAAGCAAGTTGCCTTTCCTCGGCTTCCTTGAGACGAAGGCGGTCTTTTTCTATCCTGTCAGCCTCCTCCTTAGCGGCTTCCTTGCGGTAAAGGCGTTCTTTTTCTATCCTGTCAGCCTCCTCCTTGGCGGCTTCCTTGCGGTAAAGGCGTTCTCTTTCAACCCTGACGGCCTTCTCCTTGCGTTCCTTTTCAACCCTGTCGGCCTTCTCCTTGCGTTCCTTTTCAACCCTGTCGGCCTTCTTCTTGCGTTCCTTTTCAACCCTGTCGGCCTCCTCCTTAGCGTTCCTGATTCCCTCCTGAATGACCTCCCAGGTCTCCAAAATTTTGTCGCCCTCCTCCTTAGCACCACATTCCTTAATAGCCTCAATCAGCTGTGGCTTTCTGTGACTCTTCCTGGCCTCAATACCCAGCTTTTCACACAGCAACATCAACTCTGGCTTCTTTAGTTTGGCCAAATCCATGGCAACTTCCGAACGAGGACTTTCATAAAATAAGCTGCTACGTGAAATGCTTAAGCGAGCACGTGCAGAAAAACAATCTACAGGTAGTGATAAATTTCCAGAGTTATCAAGCCTGGCAGATTCTTAAAGAAAGTAAAGCGCTCACCACTGCTGAAGCCAGGACCAAGCGTGGAAGATCCCGCCGCTGCCAACCAGTTGATATATTTTGCCGAGCTCGTAGCGTGTCCCACCAGGCATCGGGTCCAGGAGCGCCGCCGCATTGCCGAAGGAGGAAGGAAACGTGGACCGGAGACGGGGAGTAGGGGAAGTGAAGGAAAAATTTGTTTACATAGTTACATGATTATTTACATTATTTACATAGAGCGGGACTGAGAATGGCTCTCAGTGGAAGGGGAACGTCTTCGTCAACCGTAGTCGACTGGAGCTAGCAGGCTTCTCTCGGCCACACTCACAGCCGAGTTAAATATCGTTCGGTTTCCCCAGATCCCTGGCTGGGGAATAATGTTCGACGAGCACTGTCCAATCGGATGGACCGAAGGTGACGTTCTTGTTACCACCCACGGCTTGGCAGGTGCGAGCTTTTCCACTCTCTCGCAGCTGGGTCGATGAGAGGGGGAGATGCCGACTCATCCAGCCCTGCGGGAAAGGAATCTCCCGAAGTCTTCCAGCAGGTGAATGAACTTGCTTCCCCGCCGATTGCCCAGAACGCGAGTCGGGGACACAGAATTCTTCAATTAACCGCCAGCGTGACCGGCGCCGGCACGTCGCCTCCGCTGTGGTCGCTCGGACAATACCTCCGGCGCGTCTCCGGCCTTCGCCGCTATAGTGGTCACCTCCGCTCAAGGAATTTCGCTGGGGTTACTGCTGACAATGGCCCTTGACATTCCTGCTACACTAATCCGCTGAGGCTCGGAGGGGCATTCCAAGCATCCCACTTCCCACCGCCGTCGCGAGGTTGTCGGCCTCGTTGATTGTTCACGGTAGATGCTTGATCGGGCCCACGTGGTCAGAAGTACGGTCACAACACTATTGACCAGTTGTGCGCGTTGCGTAAGTTAAATCCTGCATCTCTATCGATGTGCGCCTCGTCCATCCAAGGTACATTATTCAGTAAATTTTCATCTTGGTGCAACTGGATGAGGCATCAGTTGCAGAAGTCCAGCCTCAGCTTGAAGCCGCCGTCCGTGCGTCGCTGATGTAGAAATAGGTGATACGGCTATAATTGATGCTTAGACAACACTCTCCAAACTGAATCGACATTGATTTGACATGCATCAGCTACTTCTCTCACGCTGGCCTGCGGCTTCCATTTAACATAGTCCAAGACACCGGTCTCAAAACCTTCGCTCGGGCCATGGTGCAGTCTACTTCTTCAAGGATGCATGGCTCCGGTGGGGTGAAAACCGTTGAACAACGTTTTGAATGAAGTGATGGTACACGACGTATGGGGTGTCGTGCAGTATACAGACGTGCGGCTAAACTGAGACGTCTATCCGTGTTCACGTATGCGATAACCATGTCGACCCTCTCAGCCGTCGAAAAATAGCCATACGTAGCCGCAGCCATGTTGAGTAGCGGAAAGGATAAAACATCCGATAGTAACGCGCTCCAAAATAATTTGATATTGCGGGTTTCTAGACTACACATTTCTCACTTTTAGTTTTTAGGAAGACACGGCCGCGCCCGCTGGGCTCGAGTAATGACAAGTGACAATTGACGGATGAGAAGGCTGCACGCAGTAGGCGGCCACGTCCAGCCACTTTCCGTTCAAGCCGGAGGTAAAGCGCAGCGTGCGTGTGACTTATCAAATTGGGAGTGACGTCAAAACGGGGGCGTGTCTTTGGGGCGCTCAGCTGCCGCACGGAGCCCGTTGCGCGCGTCTAGAGAGCGGAGATTCTGAGCGCTGTAGTTTTGCGCGCAATTACATTTTCGTAAATCTAACGAGGATATGTTGACTTATGATCCTCTAAAAATTCCTAATTACAAACATAATTACAAACAGACACGTAACTGCAATAACTTAGAAGTTAAATAACAAATTATATCCGTTTTTTATGGTGCTCGCTACGGCCTCTGATCACTTCGCGCAAGAAGAAGCAATTTTACCTCCGAAAGCCTATTTCTTGAAATTGCTGAGTCCTCCCTGTAACACCCTGTACAGTACCGACCTCTTAGATTACGAGAAAAGATTTGACTGAGCTGAACCTTCAGTACTCATGAAGGCTTTGCGAAATCAGGGTGTACAAAGGACAGACGTAAAATACTGGAAGATATATACAGCAGCAGCAGAGCTACCGTAGTCCTCCATATAGACAGCAATAAAAGTCCAATAAGGAAGTGTGTCAGGCCGGAAGACACGATCTCTGCAATGCTATTCGCCACCTGTTTGCAGTAGGTATTCAGATCTAGGTGTCTGAATACATAGATCTCATTACATAACGAGGAATAAGAATTAATCGAAAATGCTTTAGAAATCTGCGATCCACGGACGACATTGCCTTGCTAAGTCACTCTGGAGATGAACTGCGTAACATGATCAATAACTTAGAATGGTAGGTCTAAAAGTAAATATGTAGAAAACTGAAGAAATTTTCAGCGATCTCTGAAGGCAAGAGCAGTTTACGACTTATTGCGAGGCTCTGGGCAGCGTAAGCGAATACATGTACATAGTGGAGGTATGTGAAAGCAGGTCTGGATCACCAGAGTGATATGACTTGCCGAATAAGAATGCGCTGGAGCAAACTTGGCAGGTACTCTCGGATGTTGAATGACTGTGTACCGCTAGCTGTGCAAGTAAAAAGCATATACCAGCTGTATCATAACGGTGCTCACTTACAGGGAAGAAACGTAGAGAATAACGAAAAGAGTTCCCATCCAAAATTGAGGAGAACGCTGTGAACTAAGGACAGAAAAATTACAGCTGTAACTTTAAGTCACAGGGAGAAGAGCAGAGTGGGTCAGAAAAGAAAGGTGGGTTAATGACATCCCAGTCAAAGGGAAGAAGAAGAAATCGGCTAGGACATGGAATCTAGTCCGAAGACAGATAACCGATGGTGCTTAACTATGACGGACTGGATTGGAAGAGAGGACAAGCGTAGCAGGGTGCGGCGGAAGTTAAGTGTGCGGATGAGATTAACAAGTCTATGGATCAAAGGTGGCCGCGTCAGGCTGATGTTGAAACGCCTACAAATCAGAATAAAAAAACTCTGTGCTGCAGGTGGAAGGTTATGTTACTTTCAACATAAATAGGATCGAAAATAGAAGGTTGGACTGCCGCCGTCTTACCTCGTTTGGTAGATGACCGCATGCGACATGCGGAAGTCGGGTGCTGAGTCCCACCGGTGTCTCATGGATATTTCAATGTCGGCTTTTTAATCATTTTTCTTTCAGATATGTAAAGACTACTCGACAAATTTCTCGTTGATCAACACCGGTGTCAGTAACTATATGATTTCTTCTTTTCTGTGCTTGAGAAGCCCTTCAGTTCCCCATATTATGTGCTAATTACCTCGCTGCATGCTCCAGTCGATTCTACCCGGGCGTGGGCTTTCCTGCTAATTGTTCTCGCCACGGTAGCGATCTGGCATTAAAAAACAAATATACATCTTCCGTTCATTATCATTAGACAGATGTCGATTGTGCATTTTCATCGTATGCTCTACAATGAATTCGGCATTAAATAACTGCTGTTATCCATCTCCTCTGATGTCCCGGACTTGCGGTCACGAGAAAGATGGGGTAGGAAGATTCCGGCTCTAGGTTGGTTTTGTTTCTGACCTTGCGAAATGTCAGGGCTAAAACAGCCTTCTTGTCTTGGACACCTATAACTTCGAGCTGGAAACATTCGTCTGCTTGAAGCAGATACTTCACATACTTACTCTGTTTTCAAGCTTGTTTTCGTTTATTTCTTTTATCCGCTCTCATTTATAATGTGCCACCAGCCGGTAGAAAATTTCGAAGATAACAACATAAAAAACTATGCGCGCCACAACTGTTAAAAAGATCCAAGTGCGGTTATGTATGGCTGGCACAAAAGGGCATAATATCGCATTCCTAGCCATCTTCTCATTTCTGTGTTCTTTTGCAAGAATATCGTTGATCCCTTGCATTGCTATCTTGTGGCTTCCCTGATGGCAATACGAAGAATGATAATGCGATAGGATTGTAGCTATCACACCAAAACCCCGCTGATAGCAGAAGAAAAATTCGGTAATTGAATGCGGAAGGTCACGTGACCTTAGGACAGTAACACAACCTGCCCACCTTGTCAGGTGGAAGCCTGGCCACCGGATTATGAGTGACCTGCGGACTGTTGTGGCTCGTAGTGGAATTAATTATTGGTCGAGAGAGGTCACGTGACTGTGTGGCCCCACCGTGGCCAGTGGTAACCTGCCCGCCGGGTTAAGCACAACCGGTGACCGGTGGCAGGTAAAGCAAAGTGTAGAATGAACAATTCTGCGCACAAGGGCGCGTAGGCAGACCGTAGGATACTAAGAATAATAGTGGCGCCGTATAGATCTCGAATGCTCTCGCATGAACCTTTGCAAATTACGGGTCCGGTCGAGCTTTTACATACGTATGTGGCAATTGGCGCGGCATCGCAAGGGTAAGAGTAGGCGTAATTTTTTTTTATGCCGCTTTTGTTTCCGAGTATCAATCGAATGCCAAAGTGATGAATCATGGAATCGAATGAATGGAATCGTGCTCTGACATTAGCATAACGAAATTTTTAGATCCGAAAAATAAGGTTTTTTGAACGCTTGCGTACACCATAAAAAGCAAGGAGGCTATCGCACTGCCTTAAACTGTTCGTTTAATTTCTTTAGATTTACGCTATAAGGAATCCGTCTTGAAAAACTGCTTGAGTTCGGTTGGGAATATAGATCTAAGCATAAGTACTGCTGCACTATGTCCACGGCACTACTAGCTTTTGTTACGGAACCATATACAAATAGAGGATCCTGTAAATAAACAAAGCAAAACCACATACATAAGCATTTCGTGGTGTTGTTTTCTTCAGCGAGCCTTTTCATATATGCTTAATGTACGGAGTTCAATTTCAAAACAAATTATGTCGAGGAACAAAATGACATACACGACGGATGCCAGGGTTTATAAAAAAAATTCGAACTAGGCAGCTATTAGAAAAATTTACTAATTTACGAACACATTCTTGTGGTTAGTGCTAATGGGAGGTTCGCAGCAATGGCCAAGGCGTTACCAAATCACTTCTTGAAACTAAAAAAAAAAGCGCAGACTAAAGCTGTATGGAGCGTAGCGTAGAAATCGGGCGCTTCCGCTCAAAACCAAAATCATGGCGTGAAGTTTATGGCAAGCGTGGTACAAACACCGCTGATAGTGTGTCGCAATGACTATGGCCCAAATGGGAAGTGCCCTCTTAATTGCGCCATTACATGCACTTTCATTGGCTTCGTCTCTTAAAAAAATTAAAAACACGCACTTTGCGACGTCTAATCTTCTATCTGAAAGAACGGCGAACAAAAAGAACGTGCCTGACAAGGTAAAATAGCGCAGGGACTTCAATTCAGGCGCCGCAAGCAGTGTAATATGTGTTCGGCGGATGTTTCGCATTTTTACATTGCTTCCTACGTATCTCATGCGTTCACTATCGGCTTCAAGCGGAAAGAAGGTAATAGAGGCTCCCATTGTATTTATCTGTCCCTTTGTTCGGCTTGAACTCAGTTTATATTGAGGTAGTCTTTCTTCTGTACTGACGTTAGCAGTGCGTCAGAGCAATCAAATATACAATATTCATCATTGTCCACGGAGCCAGAAACATGCTACGAGCCTCACGTCGAAATGATAACATTCTCATTCCATTCTCTAGGCTTTTCCGATTGTTCAACAACTGCAGTGAGGAAAGAGGGAGCGTGGTTCGTCCTTTTGTTGATTCATAGCCTTAAGGCACAAGTGCCACAGACAGAAAGCTGAATAATGATTCATATTCACAACAGGCAAAGTAGCAATAACAATCGGTAAGAAACACTGCCCTAAGTGTATGCGCAATCACGCAGTCGCATTTCATTAAAAAAAGGATTTTCAGTTTTGTGTAACACCTTTCGACATCGCATGAAACACTGACTTTTCTCTTGGGCAAGTTGTGAGATTGTCGTGCTGCAGAGGTCTTTCGGATGGACCACGTAATAGCCTTATGACCTTTGAATATGCTCGAAATGGCGTTCGTTTCTTCTTTGGCGTAAGTAACATTACGACGCCGAAGGATGGGGTGATTTCAACAACCCTGCTAGACGCTTGGAAAAAACTCCTCGCGGCTCGATCGTACCTTTGCTTTCAATGCATCCGTGCCTCGGCTTTTGCTTGCTGATCTCTTCTCCGCCCTTCTCTTATTCTGAAAATTTTCTTGAGAAATCAGCTTTGGGTTGTAGTTTTCTGCCTTTCATTTTAACGAAATCTTTTTATCCCTCTTATTCTTGTGGAATGAAATAAAGAAGTATAAAATGCCCTTTCTGGTCAGCTGCTTTCTCGCACAAACCTAGGAATGTTCAGTGTGGAAAAAACAGCGCAACCTTAAGACACGCACTGGGCAAGATAGGACGACACAGCACTGTGGAAAAACAAACAAAAAGGCCTGAGGAACAAGAAATGCAACTTGCAAGGGTGGTCGAACGGGCTTGTTGGTAGTTCATAGTTGGGAAAAACAGCGCGCCCTTAAGGCACCTACTGAGTAGTATAGGACCACACAGCGCTATTTAGAGAAACACATAAAAGGGTCCGAGGAATTACGGCGTCCCTCATAGCGTGAGTCACTTTGGGACGTTAAACCCCATAAACCATAAACCATGTATGACGCAAGTCAACCTGGAAAACAAGCTGGCTGTTTCTGTCGGTGGGAAAGCAGCCTGAGTGTAACCCTGCAGTTACGCCGGATTAAAGATAACAAATTATTTCAAGAAATAAAAAAAAAAATCCCCTGTGCCCCTTGGTTTCTGTGGCTGTTGGCTTCTGTCATGGATTAAAATACGTGGTTCAATCTCTTTATGTCAACATATTTTTTCATCTCCGCTAATAAATTCTGTCTGATACCGCCATAGCACAAAAACGGTTCCAGTATGAAAAGGAATTGCCCCACTGTGGCGATATAGCAGCTTGGGTGTTCCACTGCTAAAGCTAATGTGATGAAGTATAACCCCCTGCCGCAGCGCCTCCATTTCAACGCGGTCTAAATGCAACAAGCCTATGTTCTGTTTGCCGCCAGGGTGGAAATGGAAGCCTCAACTCATCGAAATTATTCCGCAGACATCCAGCATAGCGTTTCTTATAGCCCAAGTAGAACATCGGGACGTTAAACCCACTTACGACTATTTCGCCTCCAGTCATGTAAATATAAGAGTGTGCGAAAAGCACCAAAGACATTTGGAAGGCATGGCACATCCTTGTTCTGAATAAGGAATAAAAATGGGGTAAAGTGCTTTTGGCAAAAGCAGTCTTTACAAGAATAGAAACTGACTAGAATCCATCTGACAAACCATTATAACCGCGGCATCTTACAGCGGCCACGTATGAAGAATGAATTTAGAATTCAAGACTATCTTTGAAAAAAGAATGGGTACAATTTCCGACAAAGAAAATGATAGCTTTAACTTTTAAAAGAGCTAGATAACAGAGTGCCTCCGGGAATAAATACAATTTTATGGTATCTCAGCCGAAATCAAGAACATAAATATTAAGGGACGTACGGTACATGAATGGGGAGGACAATTAGTGAATGGTCCGTTAGGATAACGGCATTAATTACAACAAAAAGCTGGAATTTAACGGTGTCGTTGAGCTCATAACATTGTGAAGTTGGAAAGCATACGATGGTTGCAATTGCCGCGGAAGGTTTGAGGTCAATAGGAGAGGGCCTTTTAGTGCAGCGGGAGTTACTGGACTGAGTATTGAGATAATGTGACCGGCATAAAAACACAGACCCCCCTCGTTCTGTGAATTTTATGACCATAGTTGGCACATTCTTGCGAGAAATCTCTACAAGGCACGTACTATCCTTACTATGGATAACGACGAAACGGCTAACCGTATTCTCTGGCATTGAGATGTACGTCGAAGTTTTGCGGCGTGGTAATTCTCTATGGCTGCTGCATCACGTACGTAGTTGTACGCCCCTCAATCCGTCATAACTGAGTTGTAGCAAAAGATTTCATCAAATATATCAACAGCCAAGCTTTGCCCACGGGAGGGCAAAGGTCTTACCCATTCTCTCGAATTAATCTAACCCTCTACCATCCGCAGCCTGCTATTCCTGAAAGCTCACAATCTCATCCGCCCACCTAACTTTCTGCCGCCCCTGCTACTCTTGTCTCCTTATGGAGTCTAGTCCGTTACTTTTGGCGGCCATAGATTATCTTGGCTTTGTATCACATATCCTGCCTATGGCCATTTCTTCTTCTTGATCGCTACTCGGCTGATATTAAGTAGTGTTTCTTCCATGACCCACTTTCTTTATTCCTGTCCCTGAACGTTACATCTAATATTTTTATTTAGTATAAATCGCTGGGTTGTCCTCAATTTATGTTGAACCTTTTTCTTTAGCCTCCACTTTTCTGCCCCAGACATGAGTGCCGGCAAGAAACATTTTATATACCTTTCTCTTGAAAACTTGAAGACCACAATACGAGAATATCTGCCAAACGCACTCCCCATTTTAAATCTTCTAGTAGTTTCACTCTTGTATTCCGGATCTGCGGCCATTACGTTCTCTAAACAGATGTATTCCCTTTTCCCTTCTAGTGCAGAGGACTGATCGCACAGCATAATTAAAGACATAGACACGCAAAACATAAAAGCACAACTATAAATTTATCAATAATTAAAAAAAGCTGTACTCAACAGTCTCAGAAATGAATAACCGTTTGAGATAGGTAGCAAATGTATGTTGAATTAAAGTCAGCTTTAAATATGAAAATTTTTCCAGCTCTTATAATTCCTCACATACTCTACTACAGCAGTAGCGTTGCTTATGTATACGAGAGAATTTCTGCTATTAAACAAAGCACATACCAACCCAGCATTATATGAGTTTTAAATGGAGTTTACAAGCTAGCGAAACTTTTTTAAAAGGTGATATGAAACCCATCTATCTCGTGTGCAATGAAAGCCTGCGGTTCTGTGTTTTGCATTTTGCATCTGCCACTCTGTTTGGCACATAGGCAGCTAAGGAACACCGTTAATAGGTAGTCGCTGCCAATGTCGTCAAGTTGACGCCAGGTAGTGTGTAGCCGTTATATCAATCTCATTATTTCGAACGTCCGCGGCCAATTGTCGGAAGGTTGTGAATAATTTGCTACTTCGATGAACAAATACAACTAATAGGCATTCACTTTGTTTTTCTTTGCCTCTGTTTATATTTGTCAATAGCTTTGCATTGTTATAAACGTTTCTGTAACGAATAAGAGTTACATGAAACTAAATAGAATTCCTAAATATTTATTACATGTGAGATATCATATTTTGGTTTATGGTTTTGTGGGATTCATCGTCTCAAGACTGCGCGTATAAGCCTGGAAGCATGCTATATTCAGAGATATCGTGAAACTTGCAATAGCACTTCCTTATTATCATTCTTTGCAGCAGCGGCAACTTTTTAGAAGCAGCTTGTCTTGTTGCTTGCTTGGGCTTGCTGTTAGCTTTCACGACTGTTCGTTCTCCTCCTCTTCACCTCTGTTCCTCGCCGTATCTAAGGTGTGCCTTCCTTGAATAAAATTCAGTTGATAGCGCTTCTGTCTTCTCCATTCTTCGTCTGTGGTTGCATGCTTTGGCGATGCTCCTCTTCTTAGGTTCAAAATGCACAAACTAGCCCCAAAAGAAGTTTTATTGAAATGAGTCAAGCTATGAGAGACGCTGAAATCGAGGGCTCTCGATGCTTACGGGCCCCTTGGTTTCTGTAACCTGCACAGAGATCGTACAGCACGAGTACTTCGAGCATTTAGCCTCAATCGAAGTGCGACTGGCATGACTGCGATGGAACCCGCGTCTTTCGGGTCAGCAGCTGAGCACCATAACCAGTGAGCTACTAAGGCGGCTAGTTGCATATGTGGAGCGTATTTGTTTATACTGCCTGCTTAAGGACACAGGGTAGGCCCCATACCTCCAATGTATTTTAGGGCATATGTATGACCCGTTTTCTCAGCAACTCATGCACTTAGCTCTTCGGAGTTTATATTATTTGATTACCGCTGATGTCGTCATGCAACTGGTCGAGGAATATTATTTTGTATTAAATAGAAACAATTTAGGAATTTTTTTTTTCTGATACCATCAATTTTTGTGTTTTTTTTCACAAGAAAACTTATCTTAAATGTGAAATAATAAATGACTGGGAATAATTCCAGCTCAGTAGTTTGGGGCTACTGTTTAGTTTATGCAGAAAAAAACTTCTCGTTCTGTCTCTCTGGGTGTTGTAGTAAAGGGGCAAATGCAAAAAAAAAGTCATTTCAAGGATATGAGGTTTAAAGAAAAAACGTTTATTTAATTCTTTCTCACTACAGGATGCACTGAAGGATTTATTTAATAGCTTGTCGTTTTGCTTGCTTAGCTTGTTTTGTCATTCCTTCCGCATCTCTCTTGGCGAAGTAGTCTCGCCGGTGGTCCATCTCACCTAACCAGGTCACAGGGTTGCACCTGCCAATATCGCAGGGATACTTTGCCTGTAACATGTCCCCACGATGAGCGGAAACACAAGAGGGCAGCTCTCAAAGAAGCTTTTGTTCATGAATTATTAAACTTTAAATAGGAGAACATCAGCTGCACAAAATGACCTTGACCTTGCCAGGTAACTCTTAGTTCCCGCGTTTGCGCGTCTCCCGGAACTTGGTTGTGGGGGTACCATTGGGGCATTAAGATCGCATAAGAGTGAGTGCACTGATCGCCGAATTCTACCTCGTTAAATAAGGCATGAAAATATTGAGGAATTTTTTTTCCCTTCCTATGGAAAAGGACAATGTGTCGACGGTGGCCGAGTGGCCGAAGGCATCGGGAAACTTACGCTGTTAGTTTACGTGGCCAGTGGCTACATTCCCTCTAGAGGCCGGATTCTTTTCGCTATGCCATTAGAACGAAAAATTTAGAACTCTTTTCGAATCTTTGCTGCCTCGGATTCAGATTAATTTTTGGATTAAGCTTGGTTTTATGTTTGGCCTCAGTTTTGCTGTAGCATCCAGGCGATATATGCTTTACCCGCTGATGACGAGAGCGTACAGTATTTTATGTTCATGGAATGAAATTCACACAAAGCCGCCATTGTTGATTCCCGGGACTTCGTCATGCTGTTACTTTCATCGATGAATATTTAGCCGGAACGAAATGGCTACTGATTGAACCGGTACGCTATATGCCGCTGGTATCTTTTCCTTGTAGGTTGTACGGATACCTTACATAGATTGCGACCATTGGCAAGTATTGTTGCATATATCTGTGGGTGCATTTAAAGCTCCAAATTTTTGCAACATGTATCGGTAGAGATGTGTACTAGGGCCACATGTAAGATTAGCCATTTGCCACAGGAAACGAAAACACAAAATGCACAGCCATTGCGCCTAGCCATATTTATTACATTATGAGGTAGGAAGGGGGCATGATTATTTCCTTGATTTCTGGCGGTTCGATCATTTTCCAATTCGGAACCCTCTGCGGACGCAGCGGCCCTCTTCATTTCTACAACGCTGTTCTGGGCAGAAGCACCTATGTGAGTCTTTTTGGCAGCCGGTAGGATCATAGCCGCAGGATACTTCGCCGCAGAGCCAGCCCGTCAAGGCCTTACTGCATGTCTCGTTCTGGCCGCACTGACCTGTGTGAGCACAAAAATGTTATGATGAATGTTTAAATGCTAAAGGTTCTGATGTCGATATATTTTGTAAAGGTACACCCTTTGCCAAACTTGTACAGCCCACATGACTGATTCTGAGAGAAACCGTGTGCCTCTTTATGGATTCCCCATGGTTCCACTCTTGTGAAAACAAATAAAACACTAGCGCTTCCACCTCTAAGGCTGGAGGCTTTCTGCGTGCGATACAAGAGACCCACTACACGGTTTATACGAAAACATCTTCGGCTCTAAACTTTTGACAAAGCCCGTACATCCACCGCAAGAAAAACATAGTCACGACAGTCCTTTTCAAGTGTAATAAAAACACAGATATTATACCCTCCAAAAAATAACCAGGACGCATGCTTCTCCGCAACCACTTCTAATCGTGGGAATCAAGATACTTAATCTCATAGTCATGAACAAGCACCGACGCAGTTCTTATACACGTGTCACCATTCACGTGGATGTGATATGCCTCGCACATTTCCCTTGTTAATTTTTCCCTACGCCTGCAAATAACTTTTGTCTCATGGAAAAGAGTTGTGCACATTTTCTTATCGAGGGAACCCGGGATATTATTCAGGGGGCAATCCCCATTATGTAACGCAAGGTTGGACGAAGGGATCTTTTAGTGAGGTATTATGCTGACGTAGTCGGGTGTTCACACAATTTCCGGTTTGGGCTGATGTATTCCGTGCCGCAAGAAAACTCAATGTCATAGACTACCCTTAGAGCACGTGGCGAGAATCCAGATGATATGTGCTTTGCACAACGTTACGTTAGTCTTTTTACGCTCATTAAAAAATATTCATGCTGTCCATCTCTCAGACAGGCCGCTCTTTCCGACTTTCCTTAATCACATTGCTGGATGTGTTGCACGTGCGGTTCATGGTCGTCAGATGCGCTCGCTGATTATTAAATTAGCTTGCGAACGGGAAACAAGATTTAATTTCGTTCATGCCCATACCTTCTGCCAGCATTCCGTGTGAAACCGCTATCTGTGGATGAGAATGCCACTTCTCCCCGAAGAGAAGGGGCATGTTCTGACTGCTGAACATCAGGGCTTGGTAAAAATATTACACCACAGGCTTCTGCTTTCTTTGCTCCTTACGTATGGTTGGACGGCCAGAGCAGCATTAAGCCATATACAGGGTATTATGCGGATTTTGAAAATCAGCAAAATGGGCGACACGCTGAGAAAGCTAATACAAAGGGCTACTCGTGGAAGTGAAGGTCATTACTTGATGTGACCAATGGCAAATGTCCTATAATTTCGACAAAACCGTTTTCATGCGAATTACACATAATAAAAAACCTTTTCAGTTTATGTATGACACTAACAACATATCGCTATTAGAAGTAACAGAGTACAAATATTTGAGCCTCTGGATAACTAGCCACCTTTCGTGGACAAAACACAGATACTGTTGTAGCCAATTTCTTCCGTAAACTTTGCCTTGAAGCGCTCACTAAAACTTTCAACGCTTAGTGTTTGCCTTTTAGTGTACAATTCCCTTACCCGCCCGTTCTTGGAATATGCCGTAATTATCTGGGACCCTTTCACCTTAAACAACATTAACAAACTAGAACGAATACAGCATAAGGTAGTTAGGTTTCTTTACAATTCGTACGGCCGTACATCTGCCAGCCAGCTCCTGAAAAAAAGTGGATTACCCCCAGTGACTGTGCTAAATTTGTGTCTCCCGATTAAAGTTTTTTTTTATCTAGTCAATGGTGATTATATTAATACGTCCATATTTTTTACTTACCCCTCAGGTACACGAGACAAAGGCACGTTTTCACAATAAGCACTCACTTTGAACACCCGAAATTACTTTAAAATATTTTTTTATAAGGACCATTACAAATTGGAAAAACCTAAATAACGAGATTGTTACCCATAATTCTTTACTGATGTTTCAAAAATGCCTACAGATGTTATGAATTCCTGTGTTTCTATGCTTTTATATTTGATATATACCCAACCTGCTGTGATCTTGTACTGGATCGCAATATCTATAAATAATTAAAAAGAAGACAGTAGCCGCTGAATTAACCGCAATAATGAGTTATTACAAATCTACTTTATTTTTATTCGAATATAAGTTATGGACCTCCGGAGTGAATTTTTAAATAAAAAGCACTGCATGGCACTTCTCGGCTAATTTGTATTTCGTGTTTTTTTGCGGTGGTTCTTATTGAGGGCGGTTCTTTATCTTGAATTTGAAGGTATGTACTTTTACGCTCTTCTTCTTTTATATGCTTTTATGCTGTGTTGTGCTCTTGATTTTCCTTTTCTTTCACACCACGGCCGATATTTTCTTTTGAGAGCTACCCCAGACTAAATATCCCAGTACCATGAAGAAATAGAGCAGAACAGTGCCTGCTTCAATGCGTTCAGTTCATGTCGGAACACTTGTCATACGCGGATCCGGACCGTTACATCAGTCCATTTAGGACTGGCTTAACGGACTGAGTGCTGCCACTCACCTGTCTTGTTGGGGTCGCAAAGCTGACGTACCTCTGCGCAGCAGAAAAATAACAGTTTGAGGAAAAGTGTCATAAACGAGAATGCAAGCACGGTTAGAGCCTATCGTAGTGAAATCACACTAGGTTGCACCTTTGGAAGGGGCTGCATGGTTTTATATTTTAAATTTCTCGTAAAATAAAGATCATTTGGAGAAGTAGTAATAACTAAATGAATTGAAGCGCTTCGTTCTGTACCATGGCGTCGAACTAAGTGCTCTATTTTCTTATTCCCAGAGCAACAAGAAGCCACACAAGGAATATTTTCGACTATATCATCTCTAAGTTCTAATGGAGGCCATCTGCGATACTGCTGATTTTGTTAAAATATGAAAAATACTGTAGATATTGAAATGTAGGGCATGTATACATGAAGAAAAACAAACATCGCGCGCCAAACATATCTATGTACAAATCGGGTCCAAAACAAACATACCTGGATGCTGGAAAACCTTGACATAAAATCGAAATACGCTTCTTTTGAAAACAGTTGAAACAATCAACATGCGGGCGACAGCCGGGAGTTGTCATTGATGCTTTCCTAAGCTTTCTTGCACGTCTGCCCACGTGCCTACACATACACGCACACGCGCGCACACACGCACACGCGCGCACACACGCACACACGCGCACGCACACATACACTGAGAATATAGAGTCCTTGGCTGTTAAACAAGTATATACCGACGTTTGCGCTTCATTGAAGGAAACATCTTATTTTGATACAAATTTTCAAGCGGGGGTCCCATCGAAACGTCCAGGGACTTTAAATGTTTCTTTCAACGAAGGCTAAACTTAGCTATATACAAACACAGACATATTTTTCATGCGTGTGTGTGCGAATTGGTTTGCGTGGACAGCATTCTTTATTGGTTTTAACGCCTCAAAGTGACTCTGGTACGTGGGACGCTATAGTGGAGGACTTCGAAATTTCAAGCACTTCAGGTTCTTTAACAGGCCGGAATGAAATGCGAGCACCACCTATCAAAAAGAAATATTTTACCTGGGTACTTTCAGCGGCAGCCTACACATAGTCTTTATCATCATCACCAGCCTGACTACACCCACCGCAGGACAAAGGCCTCTCCCATGTCTCTCCAATTAACTGCATTAAGGATAGTTGCCGGGCCAGTTGGTACATGATCACACCGTAAAACAGCGCGCTTACACGGGACGAAGAAAGAAGACACGCACACACACAGCGCTGAACTTACAACTGCATGGTTTATTGCATTGCTCGCAATAAATACCGGAAAGGAAAACAAAAAACAACCAAAGGAAGGCGAGGAGATATCCTCCTGTCGCATCATGTCGTCAAAGGTTATTCAAGATATTTAATCTCTTTTCTTGTCAGTGCCATCGATGGAGTGCTATTGCATGACGCGCCTTTCCTATCTATGATGAATGCTTCATATAGTTCATGTTTGTGTTGATGATTATACTGCCTCAAAATCTGGTTTCGTCCACGGTTAGGTGTGCAATGACAGGCAGATACGTGTTTCGCCAGCGTGCTGCCGTATCCCGTGGGGATGTTAATGGCGTGCTCTCGTAGACGGTCGAGAGCACGCCATTAACATAAACGGCATAAACGACCGTCTACGAGAGCACGCCATTAACATCCGCACGGGATACGGCAGCACGCTGGCGAAACACGTATCTGCCTGTCATTGCACACCTAACCTTGGACGAAGCCAGATTTTGAGGCGGCACAATCATCAGCACAAACGTGAACTATATGAAGCATTCATCATACATAGGAAAGGCGCGTCATGCATTAGCACTCCATCGATGGCACTGACAAGAAAAGAGATTAAATATCTTGAATAACCATTGACGACATGATGCGACAGGAGGATATCTCCTCGCCTTCCTTTGGTTGTTTTTTGTTTTCCTTTCCGGTATTTATTGCGAGCAATGCAATAAACCATGCAGTTGTAAGTTCAGCGCTGTGTGTGTGCGTGTCTTCTTTCTTCGTCCCGTGTAAGCGCGCTGTTTTACGGTGTGATCTCCAATTAACCCTGTCCTTCGCCGGTTGCGGCCATCGTATCCTGCAAACTTGTTAATCTCATCCGCCCACCTAACTTTCCGCCGCCCCCTGCTACGCTTGCCTTCTCTTGGAATCCACTCCGTTATCCTTAAGAACACAACTGACCTGATTTTTACGGGGAAAGAGTTTAAGGAAGTACATGTTCATAAACTCGGTTTAAACGAATATCTAGTTGCGAGGAAGATAAAGTACGCCATATGCACACGGCACAGGGCAGTCTAGCATTTCACCTCCATCGAAATGCGACCGCTGCGGGTGGGATCGAATCCACGTCCGCGATTGCGAGTGTAATTTTAGCTTTAGACTTACAGCACTTTCCTGCTTTGGTTACAATAAATATATGGTCAACGTCAATGTGCACTGAATGTGCGTACAAAAACAAAGGCAGTCCTATGAAACGCTTAAGTAAATGAACGTATTAGTCATGTATCAAGACAAATAAATATGGCGGACTGGAAGAATGGTAGAAATCCCTCGTAGTGCACAGTCATTTATAGGCCACCTTATGAGTTTCTTTAGTTTCAACGGTGTATTAGTGGATAAAAATACCTTAGATATTGTTCTTACCACGATGCTTAAGCAGCTTTTCGAATGCGCTGTCCTCAGAGCGTACGAGAGTAGTATTATATTTATTTATCCTCTCTTAGGGCCTGGAAGGATTGGAGAGAGAACTGCTGGAAGGTATAGAGTAGGTAACCACTTCTTTGGATTTAGCAGAGTAAGAAATTCGAGCGATGGAGGCAGGGAGGTGGTCTGAGACGTATGAAGTGCGGGCAAATATTCACTTCTTGTAGCTACTTGTGCAGTGTGGTGGTATACAAACTTTGATATGATTATCAGAATGGTTTGTGGCCTTCGATAGCTTCACGCAACGCTGGTTGGTTTGTAGTAGGATTTTAAAAGATCAGAGAAACATTGTTAGGCAGGTCGTCACACACCTACTGTAAGATAGCGTAGTTCAAGGCTACTTTTGATTCTTGACATTTTACCGGTGCACGAATAGAGCGAGTGTCCCGATTTTTGATAGAAAAAAACAAAGCGAGCGGCACAATGCTGGACCGACTGAAGAGTGCTAGAAAGTGCTGCTAGGCTGGGGGCCCGGATAGAGCAAGCACACTAGAGGCATAGTGTCTTCAGAGGTTTTGAAAATTGTCTGATAGGAATCATCCAAGAAGAATAGGAACAGCACAGTAAACCCCGCACACAACTAACATTTATGTAAACGTATTACTTTTCCATATTCCATAAGACGTTTCGTGTTGTATTGATTTGCAGGAACTTGTGTGCTTAGAATAATCGCAGAGTGAATTAGCAGGCACGCAGTGGTCAGGGTCAATATGTTGTTACGACGAAGTGGAAGTGGAAGACGAAATGACCTTCCGCGTGAAAAGGGACGGAAGAAGTAGTAGAGGTTCAAGGGCCTCCCTGCTCGCGTTGGTGCTCCCTGCTAGTAACTATTCATTCTAGACCCCTACCTCTTGTAAATAATTGTAAATGGTATTTCCCGTAACAATATTTAGTACTCCGGGTAATGCGCACGCGTTTACATTTGTTTGCGCTAAGACTCGTACAACAGTACATGGGCCAAGACACTGAAGTCGTCACTTGGCAAGATTACACTAGTTATTTCCTGCGTTAACACGCTGCAGAACACAATCACCTGCTAATACTTTTACACTGCCAGAAATATTAACAGTAATATCAATAATCCAATGTTACAGGGGAATCCGCCAAGGTTGAGTAAATTTATAAAATAGCAGTAATTATTCATTAGCATCAACCAAAGCGCCGCCGTACCGCTTGAGACAAAATCTATAGAGGACAACTACGCTTTGCAGATATTCATTTTTAAAATTGGTAAAGACAAGTTGGTACGATCAGTTATGCTGGAATTCATAGCAAAGCGGGCATTATATGCCTCATATAGATTAATAATTAGACGTTTAATGAACTATATGGCTCTCATCACCGAAGGTGAGCCCTGTTTTTAGATTTTATAAATCGGGAATGTGGTTCGAAATATCCAGAATGAGAAATAAGGATTTGAAATGTTTTTAAGTTGGCCTTGCCTTATTGTACAACTGTAGACTGGCGTCTCTGCGCGTGGTATTGCCACCGAAATAAATTAACCTCTTCTACGACATCAATTACGCCTACTGCGACTGCAGATGATGAATAAGAAGTGAGAGAGACGGAATTTTAGATATATGATATGCGGGAAAAACTGCATCTCAGCTCATCATTGCTTATTTTAACCTAGCTGTTTAAAATCAACAACTAGGAAGTTTATTAGCTGTTTTAGGTAAATTATCGCTTAATTATCGATGTGTGGTGCGCATTGCTATACAATCTAGATCAACGAACTATACCGACATACTTGTGACAGTTGTTCAAAAAAATTCTGCAAATGTTAGAAAAAGCACCCCGTATAACTTTCTAAGACACTTCGTAGTTAGAGACAAGTTGGTCGGGGCCTAGGGTTCAAGCCCGGGACTACCGCGTGCCCAGAGCAGTAGCTGCAAGAACAGCGCGGATTGAAACTTTGAATAAAAAGGGCACCAAGGCTGAACGCTGACATTTTGCACTCTTTGTACTCTATAGATTACAAAACTCGCTTAAAACTTCGCTTTTACGCTTTCACTGGAATCCAAGTGCAACCATAGTGTAAGGTATCGGTAGCGTTCGCGGGGGTTATTGGAACGCGGCTGGGGGCACTCAAAGCGGAGCGTCTCCTATTTGGAGCGCGGCCACTCGCGAACGCGCCAAGAAGTACGGGTGTCCACCCCGCCCCGCGGTACCTATTCGCGCACGTGCTGGCACGAATGTCTTTTTGTGTTTGTTTTTATTTTGTGGTGGAGAGAGTGCTCTACCTTACGGAAGCTGGAGGGCTGGCCATGCCCTGGATGAACCAATGATGTTAAGGCCGCAACATGATTGGAAGTTACCGAATGTGGGCTGGGCCTTTAGGGTTTTAAAACCGGGCCCCGGAGCTGGAAGCGGGGTTCTGCGCTAAGGTGAGATGCTACGCATCTTCGGCAACGCCGAGTAGGGGCCTCCCCTAGTATTAGCCAGATCCACCTTTTTGTTGTGTTGTATCTTTGTGCCGTTAATTTGTCTCCAGTGCCTGAACTTGTATATGATTGTAAATTGTTGTACATAAACTGTACATAAGTTTTCCCTTTAGCCCTGCGTCTCGAATCATCGAGAGACCGTCTCTGGCGGTGCACCCCTGGTGCAAGGAGAGTGAGAGAACCTGGAAATTTACTCATAGTGTTTAAAAGCAAAACTGTATAGCTTTTACAAAAACTTCGGTAGACTCCACACGACGACCTCACCCTACTGGCGACTGGCAGTGCTACGGGATTCTAACCCCGGACCTGGTCAAACTTTTCTTCAACAACGAAGTCTCCGAGAAAGCTATAGATTCCCTTTCTAGCAGTATGGCTGCGTTTTGATTGAGTCTAATGAGTAATTGCTTCCTTATTCAAGATTATTGACGTAAGTTAGAAAGAGAAGCGATGTCATGACACATCCTTATAGTACATCTGACACTATACGCTGATTAGAAGTACTAAATCTATTGGGAGAATCATTTTGCGATCAATTAGACAAAGAACTTTGAGCCAGGTTCAGACAGAAGAATCAGTGTTATAGTTTCGAGCTTGTAAAGAAGTAAATCGAGTGTAATAAAATGAAAAGCCATAGACAAATAAGAAAATCTACTAGACCGCAGGCCCAGAATAAGCTGTGTGAAGAGATCGCTAGCAATAGCCAAAACATGTGTTTAAGATCAAAAAAAACTTTTCGGTCCCATGTTGACATGACATGGAGAAGGAACTGTCCATGTCAGGGGGTAAAAAAAATACGGTAAAAAAGAGCAAAATAAAAAATAGGGCAAAATAGGGTAAAATAAAATAGGGCAAAATATGAGCCGACAGCAGAAAGATGAAGATTTGTAGCGCGATTTACTAAGAGGAACAACCTGCCGTACTTTCGAATCGCTCGGTACTGCAAAGCTCTTAAAGAACTGGCAGAAGATCGCACAAAGTATAAAAAATGAGTGGATCGCTGTGTTCTTTGAAAGTTTAGATATTTGACCATTGATTCTAGCAACATAAGTGGTATGTAACGAGGGAATTAATAGGAATGGTTGGTTTATCGGGGTTTAACGTCCCAAAGCGACTCGGGATATGAGGGAGGCCGTAGTGGAGGGCTCCAGAAATTTCGACCACCTGGGGTTCTTTAAAAACGTGCACTGACATCGCGCAGTACACTGGCCTCTAGAATTTCGCCTCCATCGAAATTCAGCCGCCGCGGCCGGGATCGAACCCGCGTCTTTCGAGCCAGCAGCAGAGCGCTGTAACCGCTGAGCCACCGCGGCGGGTATTAATAGGAGTGGAATATGCGGGCAACAATTTAATAGTGCAGAGAGGGGAATCATATTGTGGGTGTTTTTCCCGAGAACCACAGATCAAATAACTGAACAACCAGGTTGCCGGACTCAGCTCGACTGCTTGGAATATTACTCTCATGAAGTTCACTAGTGCCCGCTTCTTGTCCACAAAGCCAGATTCTTTACGAAGTAGTTGACACCGGGGAAAGTTATCTTTAAACTTTTTTTGCGGCTTTTCTGGATTTGGTTTCAGCTTTGGATTTCGTAGTGCAACACGTATCATGATTCGCCATTGTAGGTAGTCGGTACAGCCATTTGTTTTTGTTTATTGAGTGTTTCAGGCAGGAATTAAAGTAAGACACTTGCTCCTTAGACGTAAAATCTTTTGTGGAATTTGCTACTACCAGTAAATGAAGAGCGAACAAGGCAACTGAAACATTAGCAGTAAAAGGAAAATATCTTAGCAAGGGGAAAATAAATACTAGGACAGGTATACCTCGCTTCCAAGGCGCGAAGTCTGTTACAAGTGCAAATAACGTCACTTGTAATTCTTCACCCAGAGGCCAATGCAACTGTATTTTTATGTCGGCATATATATTCTCTTGTCGCATTTCATTCGTTACTGATAGATCTTGCTAGATAATTTTACGTGTTTCTTGAAGCAAGATCATGTATTCACTGAAAGTCGTGTATGAAAGCTAGGAATGCTAATCGCGACGAAAGTTTGCAATTCAGTGCTAACAGAGGTGAAATTGCGCTCCTACATTCACAAAAAAATTATCGAAGATCTGCTACAAGCTGTCTTAGCCTCCATTTTTCAATTAATTTTCTGGCATGTTTTGGAAGTGATTAAACAAGCTGTCCTCGTGAGAGAAAGCTGGAATACGGTGGGACTTTCAACAGTCTCATTAAAGAAAGAATAAGCTGCAGAAGCCGCATTTAAGCTGCCTAGGAAATAAATACATGAGCACTTACCACTCACAGCCGCAAAAAAATTGTCAGCGAGCATCCAGACAAAGATTGACAAAAAGGAGCATACCGAGGAAGAATCAGTAGTAGTCGGAAAATCGCTGCATCAGTTAAGCGAGAGAAAGTTGAAATTCCCTTATCTGTGTGATTCCAGAAGTCTTATTTTTAATTTCCTGAAGGCTTGTACCCAGTACGGCTTTTGCCCGCAACGTTTTCTCTCGTTTAAGCTGCCTAGGAAATAAATACATGAGCACTTACCACTCACAGCCGCAAAAAAATTGTCAGCGACCACAAAAGCAGCAAACACAAGAAGCAGGGTCCGCATGGTTGGTTTCTGGAATACCGGAGGCGATGGCCAAGATGCGCAGTTTGCCAGGCTATGTGAGATACGGGCGTCTTATATGAGGAAGAATTCTGCACAAGCAGCTGGAGTTACAACACAGCAGAGCCTGGCATCTGACATCAAAAAGACCAATACAATAAATGAGCAGGTTTTTTTATTCTCCCTATCGCGCTCTGACGCTGAGGATTGCTGACGCTATTTTTCCTCCATGACGGACAAGAATAGGCTTTGAACAATGTAACGTGTGGACACAAAATTTATTGTTCTTGATTGTTTTTGGTCTCAGGATAAGAAAGTTCTGTGCAAAGAGTTTTCATTGCTGCGTGCAAATTGTGAAGTGGCAGGAAACCAAATTATTGATTCCGCACTCCCAAACAATAACAGAACTCGACTCCCAACGAAGAAGTCATTATTAGCTCAGTGTTGACGTGGCAGGGCATCAAGTGAGCTAATATTTTTACAGTTCAGTAGCGTGGCCTTTTGGTCTTGTTGATACATAGTTTCAATACACTGTAGCGCAGCAAAAGACGTGGACACACCACAAGGACACCAAAGACGAGGACACCACGAGCGCTCGTGGTGTTCGTCTCTCGCCTCTTGTGTCCTCGTCTTTTGCTACGCTACAGTGTATTAGTATTATTTTTACTTTGGGTATGAACTGTAACCACTGTGCAGCTTGTGTTGGTTTATGGGGGTTTAGCGTCCCAAAGCGACTCAAGTTTTGAGGGCCGCCGTAGTAAAGGGCTGCGGAAATTTCCACAATCTGGGTTCTTTGCGTGCACTGACATCGCACAGTACATAGGCCTCTAGAATTTCGACGAAATTCGACGTCTGCGGCCGGCATCGAACCGACGCCTTTTGGGTCAGAAGCCGAGCATCCGAACCCTTCCACTACTTTCTCTCAGAGCCTACGTTTAGATGTTTGAACGCATAAAACCTAACCAAATTAATGACGTTATCATTTTTCGAAAATTTGTTTAAAAAGCTTTTTTCAAACTTTGACCATTGGCTGCACTTCTTTCCGTCTGTATTTCTCTCCTAAACTACCTTCCTTAAGCCCAGTAGCAAGTCAGTTAATTTTAAACGCCGGCTAAATTTTCTGTTTTTAAGTGAATAACCTGTTTCTTTCTGTCTCTCTCTATTGCTTTGCTAGTTGTATCTGCAGTATAGTATTATGCACAATTAATTAATCTTAGGCCTGACAGCTGTGGCCTGAGAAAATAAGTTTTATATTAAATCACACTGACAATACTTATTACCCTATCTATGCAGACTCCATTTGTAACTTGCTACCTGGCGCAGAAGTGCTGTGACCTGCTGCGGTAAATATCTGTTCAAGGTACACTTCTCTGTTGCGCTCATGAATAGGTTTTCCAAGCTCATGCATTGACAGAGCTCATAAATTTCCCGTATTTCCATAACCTGTATGAGGCATTGATTCATTAGAATAGACTGCGAAACTTCACTGCAATTACTTTTGCCTAATATAGTGGGATACTATTTATTCAAGGTCTGCTTAAATGAAAGCTAACTGTGCTCAAGTGATGGCACGGCACTTTGTTTTTGCGGTGTCTTGCAGTGTCCAGTTTGCGTGTAATCCTTTTCTTTTCAGGCAATGTAAAACGTCTCCCCTTTCTAGCGCGCAACATCACCCTCGTGTCTTCCCTTCGCATTTATATTAGAAACAAAATGTTGAGCACTTCACCACTTTAAAAACAAAGGCCACTATGTTGCTGCATAAATTATATCTGACGGCAGCTGTCGTTGTGGCATGTTAAATTAACTCGGCGGGCGGAGTGAGTGAAAGAGCAAACGCGGGTTAATGACATCCTAGTTGAAATCAAGAGGAAGAAGTGGGCTTGGGCAGGGCATGTGATGCGAATGCAAGAAAACCGCTGGTCCTCAAGGGTAACGGAGTGGAGTCCAAGAGACGGCAACCGTAGCAGGGGACGGCAGAAAGTTCGGTGGGTGGATGAGATTAAGAAATTTGGGGGAATACGGTGTCCACAACTGGCGAAGGAAAGGGTTAATGGAGAGACAGGGGAGAGGCCTTTGCCCTGCAGTGGGCGTTGTCAGGCTGATGGTGATGATGATGATGATGGGATGCTACAAGGCACCTGCATATCGCATGAAGCAGTTTTTCTCTGGAAAGTGTTGGGTTAAAATGAAACGAGAGAGAGAGAGATAAAGAGGAAGAAGGAAGGCACGGATGTTAACCAGGAAGGATGAGAGGAGTGAAAAGAGAAATAGAGAAGGGGTGAGGAGCACCGTCGATGTTTGTCATTCAAGCCAGTCGCCCTCAGGAATGGCGTAGTAGGCCTTGAGGGCAGTCGACTGCTGCAGCCATGGTCCAAGGATCTTATCCTCTGCTAACGTGCGAGTATCCAGGCGCTCCAGAGCACAGCACAGCGAGTGTCTCGATCGGAAAAGGCTGTCGGCATTCTCAGCCATTCATGTGGAGGTTCTTGGCGGCTGAAAAGTGCAGCCCTTCTGGCAACAGGATTCCAAGAGTTTTAGAAGGGCAGTGGGAGGCAGAGCCACGTTCAGTAGTGAAGTTTTATAAGTGGCGGACGCGGATCCTGTAGCTTTTGGAGGACAGGCAAAATGGAGACTTATAGAGATGCCTTTTCCTTTAAGTGCACCCAATAATATGCACTCTTAGAACGACTGCAATAAGCATTGTGCCATGTATCTACTGTGCTTGATCTATGCCATGAAAACGCATAGAACACGCAGAATACATCTGAGACACTGCTTTAACCGCAACTATATTATGAATAACAAAGCATAACGCCAATAAACAATGACAAACAATGACCCCACGTATTAGTGCGCCTAATTAACATTTGCCCTAGCTACGCAAATCGACCTACAGTTTTTTGCATTTCAACCCTATCGAAGTGCGCCCGCTGCGGCCGAGGTTTGATCTCGTCTCCTACGACGCACGGGAGAAACAACAAAACTATTAATCCACAACGGTGGAAATAATTACGGTTGGACAACAGTTCTGTTTCCGGTCGCCGTACTGGGTGGTTTCATTGGAGCAGATGCAGAATGTTATTCATGTATTAAGCAACTAACCATGTTATTGAACTACACACGTTTCAAGTTGCTTGGTAAACTTCCAGTACCATGCAAATGGTGATATGTCTGGAGATGTCTGGAGATCAGGTACCTCGTTTACCGATTTTTCTTACGTCTCACAAATCAATCCCATAAACCTCCCTATTATTTTGTTGCGCAATATTTTTTGTCGCCTTATGTGGCATACTATAACGGACAATTTCCTAGTGAGGCATTTATCATCGCAGGAGACGAACGTTGGACAGTCCGGCCTAACTCACTTTCATTGCACGAAAAGACATTAACAATGTGCCCTCTATTTTCTCTTGAAAATTTAAGAAAGCAGATATATGCAGAGCCACTCTTTCGCCAATTTTTTTTCACACTTTATAGCTGACATTGGCTATTTTTGCCACATTCTTTTTGCGGCTCGACAGACATCTAAGGGCTATTCACAAAATATTGCTTTTATTTCCATGGGAACTACGCAGCAAAACCACGCCATTTACAGTAACCCAAAAAGAGCACACCTAGTTAACGGGAGGGATCGCCTGAGAGTAAAGACATTCTTCCCATGTTTCCTAGTGAACAAGAAAGAAGGGGAGGTGTAGATGACATCAGAGGACGAAAGTAGGTCCTAGCACTGTTTCCATAAAAATCTATTCAGCACAGGGAAATGGGACAGGGGAGTGCATAAGCTAAAGCCGAGGCATGCGTGCGTTGGAGATTGAGAAACCCCCCAAAAGAGAGCAGATATTCCTGATCCTCTGGTAGGGTTCTCCGAATCAGGTGCTCCGTCAAAGGCATGATGTCGCGACTCGTGACGTAAGCAGGCAACGCCATTTCTTGCGCCTTCAGAAGCCGTACCGCAATTGGGTCGTCTTTGAGAAAGAGCCTTTACAACATTACGATATCATCACTTTTGAAAAAAGAACTGGATCGTTGTTTGCGACGTCGAAAGCTATCGTGCAAAACGCAGAATCGGTTCTTTTTCGCCGAAAGTTCTAAGAAAAAGCGAAATGCTATGAGTAGGTGCACATATACATGAGCTCCTTCTTCCAACGATTGTTGTAGTTGTGAAAATATACGTTGTGTCTTGAGTACATCTGCTTTTTTTTTAGTCTTGTGCCTCTTCATAATTGGAGCCGCTGCTTGCGGTGACAAGGCTTCAAGCAGTAGCATGGACACGGCAGCTTCTGTATCTATAGGCTGAGGAAACAATTCTAGGAAGGGAAAGGACTGAAGATGAAAAGTATCAGTGCAATGTAAAACCCACATCTTGCTTTTCATTCTTTAGACAATGAAGAATAGCATATGTTGTGACGTGTTGACACACCGCTAACGTAGGTCCAAAAATTTAAGAGCATAGCTTAAAATTCCTCCGTTCACACTGAATAGAGTGATAGTTAATTATATTGGAAGCCTTCCTTAAGAAAAGATTCATGTGGTTCTTGGCGAAGCTCTCTATTTGCTTCTTTATTTAGTGACGAATGCGAGAACATTTTTGCGGAGTTGGCTCTTTATTGCAGATATTTCGGTCTTTACTCCCAGCCGAACAGAAACTTTCCAATACTGCTTTATCTTAGCATAATTAATCAGCAGTTAAAAGATTTCTTTAGGCAATTCGCTAGGCTCTTTCCTGTTTATTTTGAACGCTGATGACAACAGACACTCAGTTTTGAAACGTATATTCTCCTCTGCGCTTCGGTCCCTGCAGTAATGGTTAGTGTCACAGGCTCCATAAATGGAGGCAACAGTTCGTATCTTCAACAACTTGAGCACTGGGCTGATACTGAGGAACAGAGCAAGCATGAAAGAAAA